>NC_091469.1:472821304-473132304 GCF_036971445.1 Narcine bancroftii
TTCTAATGTCAATTGTAATTTTATTTGATAGTAGCACATCATCAGCCAACAAGCTAATTTTGTTCTTCCTGTCCAACTTTGATGCCCTTAATATCTGAATCTCTCCTTATAATCTCCACCAGTAGTTCAATTGCTAGGGTTAAAAAGTGCTGGGGACAGAGGACACCCCCGTCGCACTCGATCTACTCAAGAGAAAAACCACTGACATCTGACTATTAGTTGTAATTTTGGCTTGTGTTTTTTGATAAAGAATTTTTAATTCAATTTATAAATTTTCTGCCTTACCAAATTTTTCAGTGCTTTAAATAGAAAAGACCATTCTATATAGTTGAATGCTTTTTCAGCATCTAGGAAGATTGTTATACAGGTAGTCCTCAATTTCTGACCTTCATGAGTTATGTCCACCTGCACATACGACCAAATTTTTTAAAAAATCAAACCTTTATGAAAGCCACTGTACATATTTTGTATTAAAAGCACTGTATACAGTGGACCCCCTCCCGGTGGCTGCCCGAGGACCCCATTAAAGTTTAATTTGTTAAATCTTGCATGACCTCAGGCTTGCACGATGGAGTGAATCCGACATGACCAACCCAAGTTACAATCGGTTTCCAGTACGGTCATAACTCGGGACTACCTGTACTTGGATTCAACTTTTATTTTCCCATATGTATTATGTTAAATAGTCTACCAGACTATTTGAAGACAGTCTTTCTTTAACAAATTCCATCTGATCTATATATATATATATATATATATATATATATTAATTTTAGTATATATTTCCCCAATATATTAGCTAGCACCTTCGCCAATCTCTTATAATCAGCATTCAGAAGTGATATAGGTCTATATGATAACATTTTTAATGGGTCTTTACCTTCTTTGATAGCACTGTAATTATAGCAGTTGAGAAAGTTTCCAGGTGTCTGGGTCCCCACCGCCTGGTCCAATACATCCATCATAACAGGCATTAGCAAGTCTTTAAATTGTCTATAGAACTCGGGGGTTGGGGGGGAGAACCATCCTCCCCTGGAGACTTAGCTCGTAACATACTGTTACGAGCCCAAAGGACCCCAAAAGCCAGCAGCAATAGACATTCACCAAGACAAGTGGTTTTTAAAACAAAAGTTATTTTTAATCAACTTCAAACATGAAAATAGAATCAAACTTTAACATATCTCTATACTTATACTAACCCAGATTAACCCCCTCCTAATTCTAAGTGCATGTGTATACATTGTGTGTGTAAATTTAAAAGTTCTTTGGTTCACAATTTAATCTCACTTCTCCTTCTTCCAAGTTCTCTGGTTACAGGCAATTCTTATACTGTGCACAGAATTTAACATGCATAAAGTTCACCAGGCTTTGGTGCTTAAAAGATAAATGTTTACCGCTCAGGAAGGTTCTTGTAGGGTTTGCAGAGAGAAATATGTGTTGTTCCAGGATTTCCACAACCGAGGTACCACCATTAGTCATCTCAAGGTCTCGCTGATGAAACTTGCCCCATCAAGGTTTTCCAATTGGTAACCTCTTCCTCTAGGCCACCACAAAGCTCCACTCTATTCCAAGAGAAACATCAGTCAGATAGCACTTCCAGCCATCCACTGCTTTGGAACTTTTCATTAGTTCTTCCTGGACACTGTTCAGTGTCCTACACACAGACTGAGAGAGGTTGTGTCCTCTAACTCTCTCTCTCTCTCTCTCTCTCCAACTGAAAACTCCAGTGAAAAGCATGTGACTCATGTGACTTGCAAAACCCCCATCTTCTCCAGCAAACAACAGGAGTTCTTCCTTCTGCTCAAGTTGTTGTTAGATAAACAAAACCTAGGAGTGACTTTTCCGTGAGCACTTTGCAGAAAGGGTACTTGTAGTCAGCCTGACTCTAGCAAGACAATGGTCATGCATTTTATGAGCCAGTTCCATTAGCACCTACTTCTGAAATGTTCATAACATTTTCCAGAGATCCTGCAATGTGAATTCTTCAGTCTTTCAAATAGGATCTGCTTAAAAATGTGTGTATGTATGTAACCTACTCTAAATCTTACAAATTCCCCAAAATATTATCAAATTCTCCCAAAATATTACAATCATTACAGTACCCAAAGCTTTCTCAATTTCATCTCTTGTGAAAGGGGCATCGAAATCAACCCATTCTCCGTCTTTGAATTTTGGAAGTTCAATATTTGTTAAAAATTCGTTCATCTCATTTTCATCTCCTAATAATTCTGTTTTATATAATTTTTTTTAGTATTATCTAAAAATATTATTTATTTTTGATTATATGTTAAAAAATCAGATTCTTTTTATTGCATTTATCATCCATGGTGACTCCTCTGCCTTTACCTGGCAAGATAGAACATCGTGTGCCTGTTCTCCTACTTCAGAATTTTTTTACTTTTTAAGTTTTTTTCTGTTCTATACATTTATAATATGTTACTTCTCAGTTTTTTTTTTATTCTCTAATAGTCTACATTTTTCTTGTAGCACCCATTCTTTGATATTCTTTTTCCAGTTTTATAATACCTTTCTCAAAACCATCCAACTCTGTAGTATATTCTCTCTTTAGATTTTTTTGAATAAGAAATAATTTGTCCTCTTGGGTGATATTTAAGCATATCTCATATTTTTAAAAATCTTATTAATAGAAGAAAGATTAGTTTCACAAAATAGTTCTATCTGTCTCTCAATAAGCTTAAAGTCTTTCCTTCTCAACAATGTGGGATTGAGATGTCATCGATGCACACTTTCCTGTTTGTCTGTATTGCAATAAGTTAAGTTAATCATGGATAATCTGATAAAAATCTTGCCAAGTATTCTATTTTTTGCCACTCAACTTTTTAACTGGGCAGACATTAAAAACAAATCAATCCTTGTATGTGAATCATGTACCATTGATTAGAATGAATAGTCTCTTTCTATGGGGTTAAGTTGCCTTCATATATCAATCAAATTTAAATCCTTCATAAATGATAGTATCACTTTTGCCCTGATACCATTCTCACTGATTTGTCCAATATTGGATCTGAACAGAAATTAAAATCTCCTACCTCTTGCTACATTTAAAAAAATATCTTTCATAAAGGCTTCATTGTCATAATTTGGTGCATAAATATTCATAAACATAATGATTCTACATAAATTTTACAATGTGCCATTACAAATCTTTGATTTGGTCAATCAATGTCTCTTCTATTATTATTGGTATATTTTTATGAATTAAAATCACGACTCCACTTGCTTTTGAGCCAAAGGAAGGTGATGTTACTTGTCCCACCCATGTTCAGATTTGGTAAGATGTTTTTCTTGTAGAAAGACTACATCTGCCTTTAATTTTTTTTTAGATGTGCCAAGAACCTCTTCCTTTTCACTGATCCATTTATCCCATTAACATCAAGACTAAAAAATGTTAATGTTCTATCCTTATTTAACAATAAACATTTTTGACTTTCCCCTTTAAAAAATACATACAATGTCCCTGCCCTGACGGTAATGTAAACAGGAAACCCCAAAAGCCCATGGAATTCTTCAAGGAAGAATAACCCTTCCCTTTAGAGCTAATCTCCCCCTTAGACCAGAGTCTTCACCCTGCTACTATTTTTCCTAAGTTTTCGCTATTTCCTGAGTTCTCCATGAACATTGTAATAAAAATTTCCTTTTCAACAGTAAATACAGGATAGTTTAAAAACTCAACTTTTACTTGTAAACATTCTTCACAGTCTTCTTCAATAAACTTAGTCTTTTCATAATCCTCGCAAGAAGTCTTCCACCTCGTTCTTTGTCTTGAAAATTTGATGATTACCTTCCACTATTTCAACCCTCAAGAGTTACAGGGTATATATCATTTCAAGTTTTTAGATTGCAAATGTCCTTTTAAATCATCAAAGTTCTTCCTTTGCTTAATCAAAATCGGATTAAAATTTTGAAAAAAATATCACTTTTTCATGGTCAGTCTTGGGCGGGCCATTGTTTTGCTTAGAGTATTCATATGCTGCACCCAAATTTTTCTCCCGTTCCCAGTAACTCAAAAGTTTTATCAGGACTGATCATGGTCGCTGATTGCTAGCATTTTTGAGTCTCTCCGGTGAGCCCTTTTGATACATAGTTTTTCTTATCCCAGCACTTATGGGATCCATGTTTCAAAGAAGTTCACTGGATCTCTCCCTTTGATCCCTCCTTTCAGGCCGATATTTCAAACATTATTTCATCTGCTGAAATTCTCCATGTAGTTGATCTTGTCCAGCGGACCTTGTCTGTCTGCCTTCCATTTCTTTGCACCTTTTACTACAGCTTTTAGTTTATTTTGTGTTTTTTACCAAGTTTCTTTCTACTTGGATCATTGAATCTTCAACGATTTCTTTAATTTCGGTCATCCTCTCAGACATGTCTCTCATTAAGTTTTGACGTCTGCAAATCGATTACACAAATTATCCATTTTCTCAAGGATAATGTTTGTCGCAAATCCCCATGTTTTGCCTTCCAGATTGCACAGGAAGTTCAGCCCTGGCTGATCTATAGTTGCTAGATTTGAGTTTATCTTGTTTCCTGTCCTGAAGGCAGCTTCATGAGTTCTGTGAAGGGTCTGGCCCTCTGCACCCAACCATGCTTTCTGGTTGTCCCTTGTGAAGCATTTGATCTCAGTGACATCCTCAATGCACTTGTGATGTAGCCAATCATTGAACTCGTGTACTCCTCTATGTTTACATGACCATTGTAGGTGGCCGTCTCCCTGAAACAGCTCCAGTCCATGTTCTCAAATTTTCAAAGCAGTCTTGTAGCACTTCTGTGCCCCATCCCCAGCCACATCCTGGTCTCCCTGCAAACTGGCTTTGTTCACTTTGCCAGCAGTCTGTATGCTGGAGTTAGCAGGACGGATATGTGATCTGTGTAACCAAGGAGGGGGCGAGGGGCAGCCTTGTATCAGGAATATTGGTGTACACTTGATCCAGGGTGTTCTCTCCTCTGATGGCGAAGTTGACATGCTGTTGAAACCATGGTAGAACTATTTCAGGTTGGCATAGGTTGAAGTCACCAGCTACAATCATGGCACCATCAGGGTGGGATGTCTGGGTTCGCAGATGGCACCATAAAGTTCCATTATTGCTTCACCTTCATTTGCCGAAGGTGGAATGTAAACTACAGTAGTCGGTGCGGCTGTGAATTTCCTGGATGGGTTTAAGGTTCTGCATTTCACCATCATGTACTCTTTCTCAGTTGAGCAGAAGCTGTTTACAAAAGAGGCATTTGTGAGTTCCCTTTGATATAAATGCACAGGTCCCCTTGTAGAGGTTTAAACCTTGTGTTAATAATTTTTGATTGTTTTAAGACTTTTTCTTTAAGGATTAATTATTTTTGTCGAGTTAGCCAGAGTTACTATGACGTTGTATGTCATAATATCCGAGCGGAGCGGGAGTTCTCTTCTCATTCTTGAAATGACCATGGAAAAGACGTGAGCTCTTGAGAAACTTTTCTTTGAATTTATCATTATTATTCATAATCATTATTATTAATAATTAATCATTTATTATCATTTTAATTTGTTTATATTTGTTTGAATTGAGTGTCATTATCATTTACAATATGCTTTATTTTACTCATCGTTATGAAGTGCGAAGCTATGAAAATGATAATTTGTTTTTATCAATGGAAAATTAAAGCTATTTACAGCTGCGATTATGAAGTTTGATTTATTTGGATGAATAGGATACAATTCGGAATATCGAGGTTTACTTCTCTTGGAAGGTGACGTGTTTTAAGATTGAGAAATATTAAAAGCTGGAAAATGTCACCTGTATCCCCTGCTTGAATCTTGCCAGAAGGAGCAGGATCTCTAGCTGACCTTGGGGAAATAAGGCCATCTAGCTGGTTTGCTGAATGTGGAGTGGAATCCTGGAGCCATGTTTCTGTAATCACCAGTAATCCCTTGCATCTCCCTCGTATCCACAGCGATCCATTCCATGGTTTTCTGCAAATGGGCTCTCTTGCTTCAGCAAGTTAAAACAGCTCAATATTTTTTCAGTCCAATCCACTACTTTAAAACTCCATGTCTTGTTTCTAATTTCCTTGAGTTTTTGACAATCATAAAACATACAGGTAGGGTTGGGGATTTTACTGCTATACAGGGCTGAAGTGGCTGCTCAACCACAAGGCACTGCTTAGATTTTTATTCCTCCAGCTTCCATCGTGTGTTTTTGTTCTTCGGTGTAGGTGTTGCAATGCTATATTGGCTAATGTTTATAGACAGTGTATTGAATTCTTAGTTAACTTGTTAGGAATCTAAAAAGTGATTCTGTTCATCTTTAAATATTGTATTTAAATTGCAGTATTTTTGATTCTTCACTCTTGCCTGGAATTTTAAAATCTCTTAACTCCTTTTGTTTTACGGAGGGCAAGATTGGTATTATTAACTTTGGTTAAGTGGTGCTATTCATAGAGCTTATGGTTGACTAAGCATAAATTTTTCTCCTCAAGTCTCTGGAGCATATCCGTTTCAATTTGGGAATTGATTTAATGATTGTTAAAACTTCAGCCTATAAGATAATTATTGCAGCTAAGTGGTTCTTATTGCCTTGGGAAGCGTGTATATTTTAATATCTCGTCTATCTCACCACCATTTTGAGTTTCTTGAGTTCCTTTTATAATCTTACATACTACAGGTGCTCATTTGACTCTGGGGATTTGTTGCATCATAAATGTTTCATTAGAAAGTAAGATACATTAGTTTTGTGTTCATGATATTTAAGTCATTTTATTTTAGCCAACTGACATTTAATACATTTTTCGTGTTATTTTTTAGTACCTTGTATGGACAAATAAAAGCCAATTAATAAGTAAGGCTTAAAAGGCAGTGTAGTATTTCCTGCGGTGGATTTTCATTATAGGAGAATAGGAAATAAATGATGAACATTGCACCTTTCTAATGAGTGCCACACAGAAAGGTTTGTCTATCATTCTTCGTAATCATAGAGCCATACAGCATGTAATAGGCTTTCCATTCCAATTTACCCATACTGACCAAGTTGGCATTCTGGACAATTCCCATTTGTCTGTATATGGTCTACATCCTTCTCAACGCGTACTGTTCATATCTGTCCAAATCAGTTTTGAATGTTGAAATTGTGCCAGTACAGTGTGTATAGTTTTGTCTGGAAGTTCTTTCAGATGAGAATTACCCTCCATCTAGAAATTATTTCCCCTGAGGTCCCTCTCCAATCTCTCCCTATACCTTGTTATGAGTTCAGTGAACCCCATATACCAGCAGCAATAGAAATACACCAAAGCAATGGTTCCTTAAATAAAATTAGTTTAATTCTCTGAGTAGAGAACAACAAGATCAGCACTTAACTTATCAACACTAAGTTATTTACACAATCCCTCCCGCCCCCACCTCCACCTAATCTAAGCACAAGTTTGTGTAATGTCTTTTCAAGAAAGTCCTTTTTACTGGCACTGACAACGTTTCCAAGGCTACAGTTTCTAGTAATCTTCAATCCTGTGCACAGAATCAAACAGACATTTCATTCAAGCAAACCTCAGTGCTTTACTCAGAGTTACCAGGCAGGAAAGTTGTGGAGGGCTACAGAGAGATGGTTGTTGTTTGTTGGAGACCCCAAACAGGAATGTCTTCAAGAAGAAGCTTCTCAGGAGGAGTCACGTGATGGAGTAGTGGCTGGTCGGGAAAACCAGCCCTCTCTAGGAAAATAGGGAAAAAAGTCAGGAAAAAGCAAAGCATAACAAAAATAGAGTACAAGAAATAGAAGATAAAGACAGAGAAATGAAAGAAGGTGGCTTCCAAGAAGGAGAAAGTAAGAACAGCTGGAAAAAAAGAAGTAAAAAAGTCACCGGAGAAGAAGGAAGAAGGCCTTACCTGCAGGAAGGAACAGGACGCTGTGGTGACGAGGAGCGCCCGATCCTTGACTTCAGTACAGAGTCACGACCCACCAGCTGGTGCACTATAAAAATGGCTTCGGAGCCAAACAAAAGTGCGCAACTGCGCATGTGCGAGGAGTCCAAGAAGACCAACATCAAGAAGCACCACAGACGAGCAGCCCAAGAGGGAAGGAACAGCAAGAAGAGGCCCAGCAAGAGGCCCAACAAAGAGATACAAGCAGCTCATCAGGAAAAACAGAAGAGACACAGACACAAAGAAGAGAAGAAAAAGGAGACACAAACACAGATACAGACACAGAAGAAGAGGAGGAAGAAGACCAAGATCTTCACAGAGAAATAGAAGGTAAAACTGATGGTCAAAGAGAAATAAAAGGTAAAACTGATGAACAGAATATAGATAAAGTCTTTTTTGAAGAACAAATGAGATCATTAAAAGAATGGTCGTCATTGGAGTTTAATGCAATTAAAAGGAAAATGAAAAGAACAGAAGATAAAATGCAAATATTAGAACTGGTAATGATAGAAATAGGGAAAAGAGTAGAGAGTGTGGAAGAATGGGAAACGGCTGTAGAAATGGAAGTGAATGACTTGAGAGAAAAATTGGAAGAAAATGACAAAAAAATTAGAGACACAAGAGTTGTTATCTCAGAAAATTGATACATTGGAAAATTATAGTAGGTGAAACAACATAAAAATAGTGGGCCTGAAGGAGGGTGAAGAAGGCAAAGACATGAAGGAATTTATAAAAGGATGGATCCCAAAGGTCCTGGGAATGACAGAAATGCAGGAAGAAATGGAAATAGAAAGGGCACACAGAGCATTAGCTCCGAAACCACAGATACATCAAAAGCCAAGATACATCTTAGTAAAATTTTTGAGATACACGACAAGAGAAAATATACTGGAACGGGCAAGGAATAAAATTAGAGAAGATAATAAACAATTGGAATACAAAAGTCAAAAAGTATTTTTTTACCCAGACATAAGTTTTGAACTCTTAAAGAGGAGGAAGGACTTTAATACAGCAAAATCAACTTTATTGAAAAAAGGTTACAAATTCATATTAAGACATGCAGCCGCACTTAAAATATTTATACCCAGGGAGCAAAACAGACTGTTCTCGGATCCAGAGAAAACGCAAGAATTCGCAGAACGTTTGCAGGACAGAGATGAAGAGATGTAACAAGAATGAAGAATGCCGATAAAGTATATATAAAGATGTAAAAACAATGTATATATAAAGAACTAAAGAGGGAAAAGAGAAGGGAAGGAAGGGAGTAAGGGGGAAAAAAAGAAGAGAGAGAGCTTTGTAAAATGTGTTTTTTTTTTAAAGTGTTTTCTGGAGAGGGCTGGGTGGAGGGGGAATAAACGTCACTGCAAAATCAGTTGACACTGTGAACAAGATCGCAACCCAAATGAAAAGGGGAGTTGTGGTTGCCCGGCAAGGGGTATGGGGCAACTCAGAGAGGGGGGCATCTTTTGGGGTTAAGGTATTAGTGGATGTGGGAACTGCGGGAGTACTTTACGTCTTAAATGTGTTGTCGTATATTAAGTGTAATAAGAGAAAACTAAGAGAAGAAAATGGGGAAAAGGTTGATGGAGGTGGCAAAGAGGTGGAAAAGAGATTTATGCAAGATGTAAGATGGCCATGTTGAACTATATGACTATAAACATTAATGGAATACATAACCAAATTAAAAGGAAGAGGCTACTAAATTTATTGAAGGAAAAAATAGATATAGCATTTGTAGAGGAAACACATCTAACTGAAGCAGAACATAACAAATTAAAGAGAGACTGGGTAGGACACATAATGGCAGCATCCTATAATTCAAAAGCTAGAGGTGTAGCCATACTAGTTAACAAAAATGTACCAATCAAAATAGAGGAGGAAATAATAGATGCAGCAGGGAGGTATGCAATGATAAAGTGTCAGATATACTCAGAATTTTGGAATTTGCTCAATATATACGCACCTAATGAGGATGATCGAAAGTTTATATAGGATATTTTTTTTGAAGATTGCAGACACACAAGGAAATATATTGATAGGAGGGGATTTTAACCTTAATTTGGACCCAATGTTAGATAAAACTGGACAAAAGACAAGTAAAAAGAATAAAGTAGCCAAATTTATGGTTAAATCAATGCAGGAAATGAAACTTATGGATATATGGAGGAGGCAACACTCAAGAGAGAATGAATTTTCATATTATTCAAGTAGACACAAAACTTACTCAAGGATTGATATGTTTTTGTTGTCAGCCCATATTTAAGGGAGAGTTAGGAAAACTGAGTATAAAGCTAGACTACTATCAGATCATTCACCTCTATTATTAGCAATAGAACTGGAGGACATCCCACCAAGAGCATACAGATAGAGGTTAAACTCCATTCTATTTAAAAGACAGGAATTTAGGGAGTTTATTGAACACCAAATTAAAACATTTTTAAATAAACACAGGATCAGTGAAAGACAAATTTATATTATGGAATGCAATGAAACCCTTCATTAGAGGGCAGATAATAATAAGATGAAAAAGGATTACAATCGGGAAATAGAGCAGTTGGAAAGAGAGATAGTAAGTACAGAAAAGGAGAGAATTGGCGGACAAAAAAAATTAAATACTAAACATTACAAGCGTACAAGGTGGAGAAGAACATAATGAAAACAAAGCAAAAGTATTACGAACTGGGAGAAAAATCACATAAAATATTAGTCTGGCAACTTAAAACTGAACAAGCTAAAAGAACAATACTGGCTTCAAGGAAAAAGGACAAACAAATTACATATAATGAAAATGTTATGAATAATTGTATCAAACTGAGAACGAGGGGAAAGATGATAAAATAGAGGAATTTTTAGCTAAAATTGAACTGCCAAAATTGCAAGAAGAGGAACAAAACAAACTAATAAAACCATTTGAAATAGAGGAAGTACAGGATATATTTAAAAAGCTGCCGAACAATAAAACATCAGGAGAGGGTGGATTTCCAATAGAATTTTATTAAACATTTAAAGAGTTATTAATTCCTCCTCTCCTGGAAGTAACGAACCAGATAGAAGAAACACAAAACTTGCCAGATTTATGTAAGACAGCAATAATTACAGTAATACCAAAGACGGGGAAGGATCCACTAACACCAGAATCATATAGACCAATATCTCTACTTAACTCAGACTATAAGATAATAGTGAAATTATTAGCAAACAGATTTGCCGATTGTGTACCTAAAATAGTAAAACAAGATCAAACTGGATTTATTAAGAAAAGATGAACAGCGGACAATGTCTGCAAATTTATTAATCTAATCCACGCAGTTCAAGGAAATAAGACACAGAAAAAGCCTTTGATAGAGTAGAGTGGAATTACTTATTTAAAGTATTACAGAAGTTCAATCTACCAGAAAAATATATAAATTGGATTAAAGCATTGTATAATGGGCCGTTGGTGAAGGTAACAGTAAATGGATGTGTATTGAGTCATTTTAAATTAAGTAGGTCAATTAGACAGGGATGTCCACTATCCCCCCTCATTGTTCGCCTTAGCAATAGAACCTTTGGCAGAACTGATAAGAATAGAAAATAAAATAAAAGGGATAAAAATAAAGGAGGAGAAGTATAAAATCAGCTTATTTGCAGGTGACATCATAGTATACCTAACAGAACCGGAGGTATCAGTAAAAGAATTACATAAGAAATTGAAGGAATATGGAGAAATATTGGGGTACAACATCAATGCAAATTAAAGTGACTATACAGAATTTTAAAAAGAATCAGCATTTAAATGGCAAGCACGAGCAATCCGATACCTAGGAATCAGGTTAGATAATATTTTAAGCCACTTGTACAAACTAAATTATCAGCCACTAATAAAGAAATTGCAGGAAGACTTAGAACAATGGAAAGAATTACCGCTAATGTTGATAGGGAGGGTAAACTGCATTAAAATGAATGTGTTTCCAAGGATACAATACTTAATTCAAACATTACCAATTCCCTTAACAGAAAAATTCTTTAAGGAACTGATAAGGAAATTTTTGTGGAAAGAGAGGAATCCAAGGGTAGCGCTAGATAAATTAACAGACAGGTATAATCATGGTGGTTTACAGTTACCAAATTTTAGAAATTATTATCTTCTTCTTCTTTGGCTTGGCTTCGCGGACGAAGATTTATGGAGGGGGTAAAAGTCCACGTCAGCTGCAGGCTCGTTTGTATAGAGCCACACAATTAAGGTACTTATAAGATTTTTACCAGACAAGGGAAAAACCAGACTGGACTAAGATAGAACTAGATAAAATAGGGGAAAAGGTACCGGAACATATACTTTATAAGTGGGATGAAAAGCTGGTACAATATAAAAACTCACCAATACTGCATCATTTACTTAATACATGGAAGAAGATCCACTTAAAAAGGAAAACAACAAATTATAAAATACCAAAATTACTATTGACTCAAAATCCACTAATCCCTGTTACAATAGACAATTATTTTAGAGAATGGGAGAGAAAAGGAATCAAAAGAATAGAAAACTGTTTTTTGGGAAATAATTTATTAACATTTGAACAGTTGAAGTACACATATGGAATAACTGATGGTACAATGTTTGCATATCATCAATTGAAAGCTTATTTAAAGGATAAATTGGGAAACAGCTTGAGATTACCTGAAGGAAGCAGCTTTGAATACGTGATTACAGACACAATGTTAATCAAAAGATTTATAACCAACATGTATATTAAGCTGCAAGATAAGGAAAATGAAATAAATGATAAACCTAAGCAGAAGTGGGAAAAGGATCTAAACGTAAAGATAAAAAAATTAAGTATGGGAAAAGTTATGTTCTGGAACTATGAATAATACAATAAACACAAGGTTATGATACAGAATAATTGGTTACACAGGGTATATATTACTCCTCAAAAATTAAAAAAATGGGATTCAACATTATCGGATAGATGTTTTCGCTGTAAGAAGGAAATGGGAACAATATTGCATGCAACTTGGGCATGTACGAAAGTAAATACGTTTTGGGAAGAATTAAATCAGATACTAAATAAAATTACAAAAAATAACAGACCAAAAAAACCAGAGATATTTCTTTTAAGTAACATAAGATGTACAGCATTAGGCCTCAAATTGGATAAACTGCAAAAAAAATTCATTATGATAGCCTTAAAAAAACTTGGAAAATGGAAAAGAGCATGAGTATACAGCAATGGTACATGAAAATGAATAACTGTATTCCACTGGAAAAAGTAACATATAATTTAAAAAATGAAGTCACAATGTTTGAACAAATTTGGGAACCATACATGGAATATATCAGAGAGAGCTTGCCTATGACCTCCATCCCCTAAAATGAGAATGAAAATGATAAGAAGACAAAATGACTAGATTCAGTGTGTAATAAATAGATGATGCATTTTTCTTGTTTATTTTCCTTTGTATGAAAATATTGTTTTTATGGTTTTATTGTATTGTATATGTTGAATATTTATGGGTTTTAGAGGGGTTGGGTGGAGGGGAGGGTGGGGGGGGGGAAAGGGGAGAAAAGACCACTGTGTAAATTTAATGAGGTACGTTTATTCATATTTTGGTTGATCTGGTTCACAGTGTGAAAAATAAAAAAAATTATATATATATATAAAAAAAAAGAAGAAACTTCTCAGAGTTCTTCTCCTCTTTGCCACACCGGGAAGACTAGCTGCCACTCCTGACTCCCACAGAAAGTACACTCAGGTTACCACATTAGATCTCTGAACAGTCTTGAAAAAAGGAAGCCTTTTCAACAGGCTCCTCTTCTGTCCAGATTGCCTTCTGCTAACTGCCTTCTTCTTGTTCTCTGCCCCTCTCCTCTTGATGTTCCATGTACTTTTTTTTGGTCAGTTTGCAAATTTTGCAGTTTCTCGGCTCTGCCAAAAAATGCATGGCCCCAACTCTCTGCAAATGTTTCAGTTTCCTGAGTGTGCTAGCAAATGTTGCTGAAGCCCAGAGTCTTCTGTTTTCACCTGCCTCTGAACTTTGCAAGGCATTGTTCTGTTTGTAGTTGCAACCTAATAGCTAACCCAATTCTAATCCCTTTTATAAGCATATATTTAATAAACCCATTGCATAACTGTTATGAGGCCAGAGGACCTAAAAACCCAGCAGCAATATTCACCAAGACAAATGTTTACTTAAACAAAAGTTGCTATTAATTATCTTTAAATATGAAAACAGGATCAAACTTTAACTTATTACTATTAACTTAACTAACCTAACTTAACCCCCCTCTCATTCTAAGCGCACGTGTATGTAATGTGTATGTAAGTTCAGAAAAGTTCTTTGGTTCACAGTCCAATCTATCTTCTCATTCCTCCAATTTCACTGGTTGCTGGAAATTCTTACACTGTGCACAGAATTTAACATTTATGAAGTTCACCAGGCTTTGGTGCTTGAAAGGTAAATGGTTACTTCTCAGGAAGGTTCTTGTGGGTTTTCAGAGAGTGATTTGTAGTTTGCTGGACACCTATAACTGCTACCTTGTAACCAGCCACTTCAGAGTCTTACCAAAGAAACATGCCCCATCAGGGTTTTCCAGCTGATAACCTCTTTCTTTCAGGTCACCACAGAGTTCTTTTTGTTTCCCTTATTTCAAGTGAAACATTAGACAGCCAGGCCTCTCCTCTTGCTTGCATGAACCACAAGGGCTTTGACCACAGGCTGAAGCAAGTACTCACAACCTGTCTTCCAAATGGGATTTTTCCACAAGCTTTCCAGCTTGTCCTGTTCCAGTCTCAGCGACCTCTGCTGACTGTAGCCCTGCAGAACTGAATTCTCTCTCTCTCTCTCTCTGAGAAAAAGCCTGTTTTACTCTCTCTGCTTACAAAAGCATATGACCATCTAAGAACAGCAAATTCCATTCCAGACAGCCTACGGCTCCAACAAGTTCTTTCCTCTGTTGCCTTTTAGTAAACAACAATCCATTAGTAAAGATTCTTGGGCATTCTTCAAAGCTTTTGCAAAGTCTCTTGAAGCCGGATTGTCTAGCATGAGCAGAGCTCTAGTATTTTAAATTAGATCTGATTTAAAGTGTTTATATGTGACCTACATTAAAAAACCAGCCCCAATTTACCTCCCAAAAACATATCTATAATCTGTCACAGCCACAACCTCAAATTCAAAAATCATTTTCCCTGGAGAAAAAGACTCTATTCACATTATCCCTGTGCTTCATGTTTTTTTTTTATCTCGATAAGCTCTTCTATGCTTAAAGAAATAAAGAATCAGTTTCTCCCTATAACCCAAATCCTAAATGCCAGTAACATCCTGGTCAATCTCTTCTTTACCCTTTACAACATAATGATATATTTCCTGTACCTGGATGACTAGAACTACACACAGTACACCAAGTGTGGTCATGCCATGATTTTCACAGCTGTATCATGATGTCCCATTTTTTGCACTTACTACTGTTATGTCCAGAGGACACCAAAACCCAGCAGCAATAGATATGCACCATGTCAAAGGGTTACTTAAACAAGAGTTGCTTTTAATTATCTTTGAACATGAAAATAGAATCAAACTTTAACTTATTTCTATTGACTTACTTAACCTACTTAACCCCGTTCTAATTCTAAGCGCATGTGTGTGTAATGTGTTTAAGTTCAGCAAAGTTCTTTGGTTCACAGTCCAATTTCACTGGTTGTAGGCAATTCTTGTACTGTGAACAGAAGTTAAATTAATAAGGTTCACCAGGCTTTGGTGCTTAACAGGTAAATGGTTACCACTCAGAAGAGTTCTTGTTGGTTTTCAGAGAGAGAGTTTTTCTTGTTCCAGGACATCCACAATTGATTCCTTTTTAATCAGCCACTCCAGTGTCTTGCTAACAAAACTTGCCCCCTTCATGGTTCTCCAGATGATGACCTCTTTCTTTCAGGTCATCACAGAGTTCCTTTCTCTTTTTCCTATTCCAAGGGAAACACCAGATAGCCACTCCTCTCCTTTGACCAGGCTGTCTTCCAAAGCTTGTCAGCTTGTCCCTCTTCTCTCACTCCCTCCCACTCTGAGAGCAAAGCCTGTTTTTCTCTGCTCTCTGCCTGCAAAGATCACATGATCTTCCAGACAGTAAATTCTGTTTTCCAGACAAAGCTGCTACAGCCCGTTGTTACATTTGCTGCCTTGTGCAAATAACAGTCCATCATGAGTCTGCACACTCTTGCAAAAGCTCTTGCAAAAATTCTGTGTTTTTAAGTGTTTGTGTGTGACCTGCTCTAACAAACCTTTCCCAATTTATCTCCCAAACACCTCTATATATTCTGTCACACTACCCCATGCAATGAAGGCAAGTGTGCCAGATGCCTTCTTCACCACCCTGTCCACCAGGCATCACCACTTTCATGGAACTATACACCTGTGCTCTTAGATCTTTCTGTTTACAAAACTCTTCAGAGTTCAGCATTTAGTATGCAAGTTATTTCCCTGGCTTGACTTGCCAAAACACATAGCCGCACATTTGTCAGAATTAAATTCCATTTGCCACTTTTTTGCCCAGTCTAGATTCTTTTGTAATCTCAGATAAAATCTTTACTGTCAACTACATAACCAATTTTTATTTTGTCTGCAAATTTATTAGCCATGCTCCTACATTGTGATCCAATTTGTTAATATGGATAACAACAGTGGACCCACCACTAACCCCTGTGGCAGGCTACTGGTCACATGCCTCCAATCAGGAAACTATCTCTCCACTACAACTCTCGGATGACTTTCTCCAAGCTAGTTTTTAATCTAATCAGCCAGTTATCCTTGAATCTCATGTAATCCAGTCTTTCAGACTAACCTGCCAGGCTGGACCTTATCAAAGACCTTTAAAAAAAAATGTTCATTTAGATAATGTGCACCTTCCCACTGTCATTTTGGTCAGCTTTTCAAAAAGAAAGGTGGTGTGGACACAAAGGGACAAAAGTTCCTCTGTTTTTGCTGCATATTGTGAGACTATTCCATATTATGATGAATACATTTCTAAGGTTCTTTATTGATTGTACAGTGCGGTAACAAATTGCATGATTTTTTAAATACTCATCAAGTTTTTCCTGTCGTTTCTACTGAGGAATGGTTTGGTCTGTTTTAGAACTTGCATTTACACATCTTGGCCCAAAAACACAAGGAGTTGTTGGAAGCACTCACCAGATGAAATAGTATTGATGGGGAGAGAAAAATGTACATTTTAGAACAAGAACTTTTTTTTTAGAAGTGTGCAGAAGAGTTTTTTTTTAATTGTAGAGCAGAAAGGGATGGGAAAAACTAAGGGAATTTCTGATTGCGGACTAAAAGTGATCAAAAGCAAATATTCACACTTGGAGACAGAAGGTGTAAAAAACCCAATTTGAAATAAATGTGCAGCCACACTGAATCTGCACTCTGTTAAACTAGTATTTCTGTTTTCTCCACCTGCACTGCCTTGGTAACTTAAAACTAGCTGTTTTCTTCTCTTTCCAGTTCTAATGGAGGATTCTTAACATGATAGGTGGATGGAACAGAGAAAAATGGAGGGTTATACGGTACAAAAATTCTGGGCAGTTGGTAGTGTAATGGATAAATATTGGGATGTCATGTTGAAGTTATATAAGGCATTGGTGAGGCAAGGTTTTGGGATATTTTGTGCAGTTTTGGTCACCTAATTAGCAGAAGGATATAAACAGAATAGAGAGAGTGCAGAGAAGGTTTACGAGAATGTTGCCGGGTTTCAGGGTTTGAGGTACAGGGGAAGGTTAAGCAGGCTGGAACTTTATACCGTGGAGCATAGAAGGTTGAGGAGTGATTTGATAGAGGCATTTAAAATTATGAGGGGGGTCAGATAGAGTTGATGTGGACAGGCTTTTTCCATTGAGAGCAGAGAGATTCAAACATGGATTAAAATTGAAGGGGGAAAAGTTTAGGGAAACATGAGGGGGAATTTCTTCACTCAGAGGGTGGCGGGAGTGTGGAATGAGCTTTCAGCAGAAGTGGTAGATGTGGGTTCAATTTTAAATGGATAGGTATATGGGCGAGAGAGGTGTGAAGGGTTATGGGCCAGGTGTGGGTCAATGGGACTAGATAGAAGATGTTTGGCATGGACTAGAAGGGCCGAACTGGCCTGTTTCTGTGCTATAATTGTTAAATATCGTTTATGTATCCTGACCCAAAACATTGACTGGCTATTTCTACCCATGAATGTTGTCTTACCCGCTAAGTTGCTCCAGCAAATGTCTATCTGATTAAGACTCCTTCATCTGCAACTGTTGTGTTTTTTTTATATTAAAAGACTCCCAGCCATACTCCCTTCACTCCCTCCCATCAGGAAGAAGATTCACTTTTTTGAGATTACTTGCCACCAGATTCAGGACAGTTTCTTTTCTGCTGTTATCAGACTGCTCAAAAATAGCACAATAATGTTGAATTTGCTCACTTCCAACTGCTCACTCATGCTCTTTCTCTCTCCCCATCTCTCCATTTCTCTACATCTCTGCACTTTTGGCCAGTGTATGAAATATCTAACCACTCTGCTTGGAAAACAACTTCTATCACTGAACCTTTTGTACATTTGACAATAAAGTTGAACTTTAAACTGTATTGTTGCATCCAAGGCCCAGCATCATGTTAGGTCATCATCCTTTCTTTGTTTAGTAGCAGTGTCATAACACTTACTGGGCCATCAGAAAATTATCATGATTCATTACATCAATGTGTGTATGCAATGGCATACTAGTTAAGAGTGGCAGATAGCCTTCTCTAAAGGTTGTTATTAAACTATTAGGTTTTTAAAGCATCCTGGTAGCTTTGGGCATTTTGTTTCGGATATCTTTAATAACTGAACTTAAATTTAACAGCTCTACGATTAAATTTGAACATGTTGAAAAGTGTGAACAGAACCTTGCTGATTTTTTTAATGTATTTTTGCATCAATTGCTTTCTCAATCTGATAACCCAGGAAATTTGAGCCTATCTCCCTCTAGAGGCCAATAGCTGGTGCATGTGTGTTGTAAGCCTTTCGGAGAAAACTCGAGATCTGTCTATCTTTTTTGCACTTGGCAGCAGATGTTGCGTTCCAGTAAGATAACAATTCAAGATCATATAATGTGCACTTTCTGAAAACCAATGATGCCAATTTGAAAGTGTAATTAAAGTAATATTGTATAGCGCATCAAAATGATGTATGTTTTCTTATAAGTTTGTGATTTCTGAGATTTTACTTTGCACCAGAAACAGAAAGAAATGTGGCTGCGTAGGTAAACAAGAAAATCTGCAGATGTCAGAGTCTAATACAATGCATAAAAGAGTTGCAGAAAATCAGCAGGTCACACAGCATCCAGAGGAAGTAAAAAACAGTCAATGGCAAGGTGTCAAGCCCTGATGGCATATTTGGCAAGGCACTGAATATCTGTGTCAACCAATGAGCTGGAGTGTTCACGCACATTTTTAACCTCTCATTGCTGCAATTGGAGGTTCCCACTTGTTTCAAAAGGACATTCATCATTGAGGGAGCTGCCTCAATTACCTTGCCGAGTAGCTCTCTCATCTACTGAGATGAAATGCTTATGGCTAGAATTAACGTACCTCAGTAAAGAGCTGCACAATTGCAACTCCAGCACCACATTCTCACCACACAGTTGCAATCTCACTGACTCTTCTCTTAGCCCAGGATCACCTAGACAACATCAACGCGCACATCAGGCTGCTTTCCATCGATTACAGTTCAACTTTCAACACCGTCATTCCCTCAGTACTGGTCTATTAGCTTCTGCAACTCTATCCTTGACTTCCTCAACAGAAGACCACAGTTTGTGCAAATTAGTAACAATGTCTCCTCCTCACTGACAATCAACTTGGGGAAATCAGGGATTCATGCTTAGCCCATTGCTCTACTCACTCCATGCCTATGACTGTGTGGCTAGACACACTTCAAATGTCATCTACAAATGTTCTGATATCACCACAGTTGTCAGCAGAAATACAGCCGGCAATGAGAAAGTGAACATGAGTGAGACAGCTAGTTGAGTGGTGTCACATCAACAATTTTGCACTCAATATTAGCAAAACCAAGGAATTGATATTGGTCTTAAAAACACAAATTAGTCCTCATCGAGGGATCAGCAGTGGTAAGGGTAAAGAACAAATTCCTGGGCATCAGCCTCTCTGAAGATCTATCTTGGGGCCTTCATGTCAATGCAATCATAAAGAAGACCTGCCAACAGTACTTCAGTAAGAGTTTCAGGAGATTTGGTTTCTACAGGAGAGCATTCTGACTAGTTGCATCACTGGTACGGAGGTGTCAATGTGATGTATATGAGTAATTTTTTAATCTTTTTATTATAGTTGTTCAAGACAGGTTACGCTTGCTCACCAAGTCCATACTGTCTGTCTGTCTTTGGCTTGGCTTCGCGGACGAAGATTTATGGAGGGGGTAAAAAGTCCACGTCAGCTGCAGGCTCGTTTGTGGCTGACAAGTCCGATGCGGGACAGGCAGACACGATTGCAGCGATTGCAGGGGAAAATTGGTTGGTTGGGGTTGGGTGTTGGGTTTTTTCTCCTTTGCCTTTTGTCAGTGAGGTGGGCTCTGCGGTCTTCTTCAAAGGAGGTTGCTGTGTGTCAATGTGATGTATATGAGTAATTTTTTAATCTTTTTATTATAGTTGTTCAAGACAGGTTACGCTTGCTCACCAAGTCCATACTAACCAGTGCCTATTTACATTAATTCCATTTACCTGCACAGTCTATATCCTTCAATGCCTTGCCTGATTTACCCCTCCATTAATCTTCATCTGCGAAGCCAAGCCAAAGAAAGAAAGAAAGAAATGTAGTCATTTATATCTGACTCTATCTCCACTGGCAGGAAAAAAAAAGCTTTTTATTTTAAAAAAAAATCTGATTCTCATTAAAATTCCTTTCCTTTTCCAATTCAATCTGTGCTGCCTGGTTCTTGACACCCCTGGTATTGAAAAAAAGATTGACTATCTCCATTTCTGTGCAACATGGCCAACGGTCAGGTCAGACCCATCGTCCCGGCAGCTTGGAGATGACAGGTTTTCTACTCCATTCGCAGTCTGGCTCACCCATCCATCAGGACCAAGGTCTGGCTGGTGGCCAGCAAATACGTGTGGCATCAATTGCAGAAATAGATCAGCGGGTGGGCGAAGGCGTCCATGCAGTGCCAAATAACCAAGGTACAGCAGCAAAACCAAGACCCCACCTCAGCACTTTGAGTCCGCAGAACAAAGGTTTGACCACATCCACGTGGATGTAGTAAGACCCTTGCCCAGGGTTTCCGCTATCTGTTCACAATGGTCGACTGCTTCACCAGGTGGCCAGAAGCAGTCCCACTGGCAGATATGTCCACAACCTCGTGCGACAGGGCCCTCATCTCGTCCTGGGCGGCATGGTTCGGGTTACCATCCTACATCACATCCTACAGAGGGGCCCAGTTCACCTCCAGTCTGTGGTCTGACCTCACCAGCCTGTGGGGTGCCCAGCTGCATCACACAACAGCTTACCACCCACAGTCCAATTTGAGTTGGTGGAGCGTTTCCACAGGCACTTCAAAACCAGGCTTATGGCCAGGTTCCAAGGACCCAACTGGGTAGTCGAGCTATCATAGCTGTTGGGCATCTACATGGCACCCAAAGAAGACCTCAACACCTTTTCAGCCAAACTCATCTACGGAGGTCCACTGGTGGTCCTGGGAGAATTCAACCCCAGCCAGATAGTGTTCCTCAGCAGGCTATGGGAAAAAGTTGGCAACCTGGTCCTGATTTCACCTTCCAGGCATGGACATGCAAGGACCAACTTATCCAAAGATCTACAGGACTGTGAGTATGTTTTCATTCGCAGGTGTCCACATTGTCCACCATTTCAGGTGTCCACATTGTCCACCATTTCTGGGTCATCCTCCACAATGGGGCCATGTTCGAACTGTAGGTCGGAGGCAAGATGTCCACAGACATGTTGAAGCTGGCACCCCTGGACCTGGCATGCCCGGTCGAGACACCAGCACCACGCCGAAGAGGCGGGCCACCGAAGGGTGCAGAGACTTTGCCTTCAGATAACAAGGACAATACTGCCGGTTCTGTGGCGGGTTCATGTGGCGGCCCTCTGCAGCGGCAATCAAGCTCGTGCTCCAGGCAGTGAGCGCAACCAAGGTCAGCAGCGCCAATGGTCCCAACAAGTGAACTGGCGGGTGAATGGCAAGGGCAGCTTCAAGGCCAGTGACCCCAAAATGGCATTGGCCTTGCATTACAGCCAACAGACAGGAACAGCGTGCAGGGAAGAAGGATATTGTTATGCAGAAAGGTACCTGCGCGCAGGAAACCTGCTTTTGTTATGTATGTTACAATGTCAGCCAATGGGGGCCACGGTGGGAACAGTGCAAGTATAAAGGTCGGGTCTGAGCCCTAATAAAACTCAGAGCTTAACCTGACTACACTGCGTGTGTGTATCTTCTTTCGAGTATTGCACGGCTCCTCGATTTTCATCCCAATAAACAACTGTCTGCCCAATTTTTCTGGCTTGCTTCTTAACTAATAACACAAGTGGTTTCTCTCATGGTTTCAAATGTGTTACTATATCTCCTCTACCTGTACTTATTTGATAAATCAGTACTTCATCTCAAATTTTGAAAGTCTTTGAAAATAATTGCTTTCCAACTCTAGGACTATTTTTATGAAACTTTCTGAAAACTTGCAATTCTGCGTAATAAATAGGAATTTCCACTGGTTCATAGTTCAAAATGGCTTCAGTTAAACTTGCTCATGATGTCTCGTATGGTTTCTGATGAAGATTTTTGATCTTCCATTTCTATTTTTAACATATTTCATCACGTACTCTATCCTCTAATCATTGTTAGCGATAGTTTACCTCTTCCACCCTGTTGGATTGTTGCGCCCATTCCCATTGTTTGTATATTTTACTTTACACAAGTATGATAATAATAAATTTTAAAAATTTGTTACTTCTTGTGCCTCATTTATCTCTAAAGTTTTGCACAGAACCTTTTAAATGAGGATTGGGAAGTCCAGCGTGTTTCATCCCAGATTTGTGATTACCAGCTGATTATGCTCAGTTTAACCCTGCAATTGTGCTGATGGAACTTTGATACAATATTTCTGCAAACACATCTGCGTTGAAGTCAGGAAGTTCAAAGGTATGGCCGACCAGCCACAACTCCTGACTTGAAAACTGGTTATTAAAGTAAGCTCTTGATGCTGCCAAAATATTTTTGTGGGCTTTAAATTTGGTGTCTTATACAACAATGGTGACATCGCAGAGTTGAATGTTGAAGCCATGTGAATGTTAAGGCCTTCCAAAACTTGAGTATCATTGTGTATATTATTTTTAGAGATGGGCAATAAATGGGCCTCATAATGAGCTCCTATCTCAAAGCACCAGAGACCCAGATTTGATTCTGAGTTTTTTTTTAAATGTACTTTTTTATGTGCTCACAGAATTCTAAGGAGGTTTCTTTTTCTTGGAGTCTGTAGAATCTCAACAAGACTTCCTTACTTTAAACTCCCATCTCTATTTCCCTTCCCACAAGTTTTATTGCGTTATAAGCTCACATTTTATTTAGTAACCACACTTTAAGGGTTAACACAGGCTGAAAACATTTCATAACAAAACCTTTCACAGCAAAACCATCCAAAGTTTGTAGTCAGACAGAGGACACTCTCAAGTAGGAGTCTCAAACAAAGCAATTGGTTCGGAAGAACAAAAGAACAATGTTGTTATTTCTGGAAGAAAGACCAGATGGGGCATTTACAAGTCATATGATTAGTCATGTTTTTGGGAAATTGAAACAGAAAAGATTTCAGTATTGAGCAAGTAAGTCATGTGATTGAGACACTTGAAGAAACAAGATTGATTAATAAGATCTGCAAGAGACAGAAGTCAAGGACTTTGTGTGAACTGGACACTTCTGCTGTTTACTCCTTGTTGGTGGAAACAGTGATCTGCTGTGACCATTGTATTGGTCATTTTGGATTAACACATATCTGGTTAAATGAAGCAGGAGAATTGCTTTATTTGGATCATGACCATTCTGATTGTCACTTCGTCTGACCCTTGCCTGGGTTTTTTTTAGAAGCATTGAGGAAGTCACAAGTTTTGTTTCCTCTACACAAGGAAGAGTGGAATTGTGACAATCATTCGCATGAAAGAACATTTCTCTGGAAGCAACTTGATAAGCATTCGTGAGTTAAAAAGCATTCTGATGCTCATTAGCCGCTTTGAAACTGCAGCACCTGGGTAGCCCTCCTGGGACCCAGGTGTGATTACTGGGGCAAAGGTGCTGGAAGCACTTTTAAACTTGCAGGGGGATCCCGCCCCCACAATGACGTGTCATGTACTCACTAGAAGTACTCCCGGATGTTCAGATGCTGGCTCCCCGGTGACGAAAGCATGCAAGCGCTGATGTCACTGGAATAAGCGGGTCGGACATTTTTGTTTCTGAATCGCCTGTGGACGTGACCTAGGTAAGTATAACTGGGTTCCCTGACTACTTCTGAGGTAGATCAGGGGCCCAGTTGGGTTTTTACAGGGTTGGCCAGGTCGGACCCTTTCCAACTGGGGCTGTTTGAAAGGGCTTAGTTTCTCACCTACTTCATAGTTACCTCTGAACTTCAGTTTAAAAGTTCTGAGTTTCAGCATAGGATTTCTAAGACTGAACTTTGGGAATTGACTTTCCAGAATTGTACCCAAGTTGTAATGGTCTGGATCTAATATGGGCGCCCGTGCACACACACACACACACACACACACACACACACACACACACACACACACACACACACACACACACACACACACACACACACACACACACACACACACTTAGATTTAAGTTAAGTTGTTATATTATTAATAGTTATTAATAAATATATAGTTTTAGAAATTACACTGTCTTGGTGAATTTCTACTGTTGGCAGTCTGTGACATAACAATTAGCATACTTTGTTTCATCATCTGTTGTCTCCAGATTCTAGTAAATGTGGTTTTCCAATCTGGGCTGAAATGGCTTTGGGCTGTTTTATTTTTCCCTGTGAAGTCACTTGGTTTTACTACATTAAAAGTCTGATAGCGGTAATAGCTATGATAGATTCCGAGGAATACTGTACAAGCGACAGTAAGAAGATGAATCGTTGCCATGGTTGTCTCATCTAGAAACTAATGTGGGAATCATTGACTTTTCTGTCTTTTATGGTTCTTATGGCAAAGAATAAACTAAATTGATTTATTTGATTTTTTTTGTGATAGGAAGTAAGAACCTATTGTGCTTTATAACCAGCTGATTAAAATAAATGTGTCAAAATATGCAGTTTCTTGGTAATATTACTTCAGAAAAGTAAAATGTGCCGCAAACTTGTGTGCATAATTTTAATGGTATTTCTAATGTGAGCTGAAGTGCACGTCTCTGAAAACAAAGATTTGACCATATATTCCTGTGGCTTCTTCTTCATGATGTGGCATGAAGAACTAGGTTAGAAGCTTCGCAAAACCAATGAAACAAATGTAAATTGGTTTCCCTTGAGTTTTGTGACATTCTGCAATCTCTTAAAAGCTAGAAACTGCCTTCCACATTTCTCTGGAGAGTATAATCCAGCCATTTTTCTTTTCATTATCCTGTCTGTCTCTAAATTGTTTGACTTGTACGTGCTCTGAAGACCCAAAGAAATCGGCTGCATCAGCAGGAGTCTCTGATAGGTTTGTGGATTTTTTTTTCATCCCATAGACCTTTGCATTTTTAAAAAGCTCAAATAGAAAGAAAGTAGAGGATAGAATTGTAATAGCCCAGTCTAGTGAAAATATTCACAATTTTTTCTGGATTTATAAATCTGTGACAGTGTTCTCCCTGGAGAAGCCAAAATTATTCTGCTTAGAGCATTGAAATTTAAGGAAGGATTTAAGAACAGTGAAATGTAGCTGGTGCTGCGGCAATGCAGCTTCAGTGACCCAGATTTGATCCTGACCTAGTGTGTGGTCTGAATGGAGTTTACCTGATCTCCCAGTAACTACGAATTTCCCTCAAGCTCCCGTTTCCTCCCACATCTCAAAGACAGATGGGTTAATTGGTTAATATAAATTGTCTCTTGTTTAGGTTGGTGAGAGGAGTGTGTGGGGGAATAATAGAGAAATGTGTGGGGGAATAGGAATAGACATTAACCGGGATTGGCTGAATTGCTTCTATGTGTCATAACGATATGTGAGGTTTTGAGTTGGAGAAATTGTTTCCACAAGCAGGAGAGTTGGTAACCAAAGAACAAAGGTTTCAGAAAATAGGTTCAGGAGTAGACTATTCAACACTTTAAACCTGCACCACCACTCAAAATTATCATTACTTCAGTATCCTATTCCTCTCCATTCACCTTGAACCCTTTAGCCAATAGGACACATCCTTTTGAATGTCTAAAAAAAACTCGCCTGAACTTACTGTGTTCGGGAGTTCCACAAGTTCACAACTCTGAATGAAGAAATTTCTCCTCATCTCACTTCTCTGGCACCCAAGAGAACATTCTGCATCTAACCTGCCTAGTCCTGTCAGAAGTTTATGTCTTAATGATATCCACTTTTGTTCTTCTAAATTCTAATTAGTATAACTGTAATCTATCCAGACTTCATGCGACAATCCTGCTATCCCAGGAATCAGTCTGGTGAACCGTTTTGCTGCATCATTCAGTAGGAAGACTGTCCTTTCTTGGATTTGGAGACCAAAAACTTTACTCAATACTCAAACTGTGGCCTCACCAAGGACCTATACAACTGCAGTAAGAGCTCTCTGCTTCATTATTCAAAACCTCTCCTAGTAAAGTCTGATGTTATTTGCTTTTCACCACCCGCTGTACCTTTAATGACTCATGCACTGTATACCCAGATCTCATTGCGCCTCCCCATTTCCTAAAGAGTTGCTATTCAGACAATCTACCTGCCTGTTATTGCCAACAAAGTGGATAACATACATTATACTGTACCTGCTATGAATTTTCCCACTCTCCTAATCTGTCTCCTTGCAGCCTCCAGGAATCTTCCTCACAGCTTGCACTGCCACCCAGCTTGGTGACTTTTGCAAATGTGAAGATATTACATACAATTCCTTCATCTAAATCAGCCATTCTCAACAGGGGCCTTCTGGCCCCCAGGGGCCAGAGCGCATTTAAGGGGGGCTATGGATTAAAATTCTCCAATATTTTTTATGTAGTCGGCAGGAGAGTAGTATGGAAGAAACCAACTAAACTTGACTGCTTCACATGGAAGGGGGCCAGAGCCAAAAAAGAAATGTTGAGAATGGTTGATCTAGATTGTCAATATATATTGTAAATAGCTGAATTCCTAGCACCTTGTAGACCTGTCAGAATTTTATATGTTGTGTCCACTGGTAACTCTCGGCATTTCGGAAAAGGGACTATTAGTTATTACTCTCCTGCCTGTCAGTTTTTTGTACATATCAAAACATCAATACATTACCTCTATACCATGTAATCTAATGTTCCACAGCACTCTTTTGTGCTAGGCCTTATTAAAGGCCTTTTGGAAGTCTGAATACACCACATCTCTTGGATAACCATTCTGCAGGTCACGTCCTCAAAATCTTTAAGATTTGCCAAGCACAATTTCTCTCTCTTAAATCCATGCTGCCATTGTCTTGCTGCCATAATCCTGTCAGTGCTGTGCATTTGGAGAGGATTGGCATCCTTAATAATTGACTCCAGCATTTTCCCCACTATTAAAATCAGCCCAACTTGTCTATAATAATTCCTTTATTTTTCTCTCTGTCTTTAAAATCTTGTGTCACATTAAGCCACCTTTCAATCTGAAGCAACTGAGCCAGAGTGTAGAGATTGTTACAAAATACTTACTAATGCATTCACCATCTCTTGGGCAAGCCCAGGAGGTTTATTGACTTTCAATGCTATTTACCGAACACAACTTCATAACAGAATAAATTGCATCAATTCATCCTCTATGCAAAGTCCCTCTGACCACTGGCATTCTTGGAGTGTTATGTTTTTGGTGAAGACCAAACTGAAGAATGTATTCAAGTGATCTGCCAATTGAATATATAATCAGGAAAATATAGGGAAAGAATTGAGAAAATATTAAGGAAAGAGCTTAAAAGCCATCAGTGTTTTGCTTTTTATAATTTTGTTATCAAAATTAAAGTGTGGACAGGATTATAGTGGCTTAAAAAAAATAACTGGCACAGTCTCATGGAAAAGAATGGATCTAACAATTGGTGAGGCTAGAAATTCTGTAGCATTTCTTAAAGTTGACAATATGGTGAATTTTCATTAATAAGATGCTTCTCTCTCACACACACATAGGAAATGTAATTTAAACAAAAAATCTATTTTCTAAGTTTATCTATGGTCATGTCAGCTCAATAAATCTTTTAGTCTTATTCACTTTTACAATATCTTGCTTTCAAACACTTCCAGATAATAGATCACTACCTCCAATTTTACATTGCTGCACCCTTATTTGCTCTTATTGTAAGAAGCCCACCTCACTGACAAAAGGCAAAGGAGGAAAAACCCAACACCCAACCCCAACCAACCAATTTTCAGCTGCACCATTTCATCGGATGCAAGGATCGACAAAGAGATAGACAACAGACTCGCCAAGGCAAATAGCGCCTTTGGAAGACTACACAAAAGAGTCTGGAAAAACAACCACCTGAAGAAACACACAAAGATCAGCGTGTACAGAGCCGTTGTCATACCCACGCTCCTGTTCGGCTCCAAATCATGGGTCCTCTAGCGGCATCACCTACGGCCCCTAGAACGCCTCCAACAGCGCTGTCTTCGCTCCATCCTCAATATTCATTGGAATGTCTTCATCACCAACATCGAAGTACTCGAGCTGGCAGAGTCCGCAAGCATCGAATCCACGCTGCTGAAGACCCAATTGCGCTGGGTGGGTCACATCTCCAGAATGGAGGACCATCTCCTTCCCAAGATCGTGTTATATGGCGAGCTCTCCACTGGCCACCGTGACAGAGGTGCACCAAAAAAAAGGTACAAGGACTGCCTAAAGAAATCTCTTGGTGCCTGCCACATTGACCACCGCCAGTGGGCTGATATCGCCTCAAACCGTGCATCTTGGCGCCTCACAGTTCGGCGGGCAGCATCCTCCTTTGAAGAAGACCGCAGAGCCCACCTCACTGACAAAAGATAAAGGAGGGAAAACCCAACACCCAACCCCAACCAACCAATTTTACGCTGCAACCGTGTCTGCCTGTCCCGCATCGGACTTGTCAGCCACAATCGAGCCTGCAGCTGATGTGGACATTTACCCCCTCCATAAATCTTCGTCCGCGAAGCCAAGCCAAAGAAAAGATATTATAGCACAGGCAAGACTGGACACGTACAATAAAATAGCAGAGATTCTGGTCAGAATTTAAGGAGCAAGTGATGAAGTGGGTTTTAATGAGATTAGGGAGGTCTTTAGTAGCAAGATTGAAGAGACAGAATCTACTGGAATTCGGAGACCTCCCATGAAATCTGTTTAATTTCATATTTGCAATAATTAGCAGAGAAGGAAGCTATTTCTGGCATGTCTTTTCCATGATGCAAAGATTAATTGGTAAATAGAGTAGACTAGAATAAAATTGCAAAACAATGCAAGCTAATATTTTGTGTCAATCATCATGTACCTGAGGGCACTAATGCTACACTGATTCCATTTTATTTTCACATACATGTCGTCATTAATATCCCCTGGATTCTGCTACTCCCCTACACATATGGGGCAACTTATAGTTAACAATTATCGTAACCACAAGTCTCTGAAATGTGAGAAGAAACCGAGTATCTGTGAAAAAACCAAAGTTGAAGTTTATTTATCATCCAATTGTACCAGTATAATCCGACAAAACCGTATTCTCCGATCCGTGGTGCAGAACAGTGCAAATCACACATAAAGATGTAACGCACATACAGACCAATGATACATATAAATATATTAAAATAGATATTAGAGTCACGGAGAATTGTTTTAGCAGTCTCACAGCCCATGGCTCTGATACTTCTGTATCTTTTTCCCAATGGGAGTAGCTGGAAGATGCTGCATGGGGGATAGTAGGGGTCCTCCTTGATTTTGCGAGCCCTCTTTAAACAACGATCACAGTAAATCTCATCTCTGCCATTTTTATGGTCCTGCAGATTGATCTCCGGTCCAATGCTCTCCAGCAACCGTATGACACCATGATGCAGTCCTCATCAAGGGGTTAGCAGTAGAAAGGGTTAAGAACTTCAAATTCCTGGCTGTCAACATCTCTGAAAATCTATCCTGAGGCCTCCCATGTCAACATAATAACACTCACCAGTGTCTATACTTCTTGAGGAGTTTGAGGAGATTTGGAATGTCACCGAAGACTGTTACAAATTTTTATAGGTGTACCATAGAGAGCATTCTGACTGGTTGCTCAGGGTCTGGTATGGAATGCCAATGCATAAGCCAGGAAAAGACTACCGAGTTAAAACTAAAAGGGGGTAAAGCGTGAAAGTCTGCCTGAACATAATGGTGAAGGGGGGAGGGGCACAGTCCAAAAGGCAGGTGGTTATAGGTGGATAAGGGAGGGCACACCAGCATGCAGGGGGAGGAAGGATGGCTCTGTGAATGGAGAGGGAAGGGGGTGAAGAGTTGGAGGAAGTAAGACAAGGGGAAAATGAAGGAAGGGAGGGAGGACAGAGAGTACATTAGCAAAAACAGAAGAAGTTGTGGAAGAAGGAGGATGTATCATGCTCTGGTCTTAACCTCCTCTTGAAAACAGATACAATGAAGACAGAGAAATTTGGAAAAAGGAATCTCATAGGTGACTAGGTGTGAAGAAATGTAGTTGAGGGAGTTGGTGGGTTTGTAAAATATGTCAGGGGAAAGCTTATCTCCCGAGATGGAGACTTATCAAGAAAGGGGGAAGAGGAGAGTCTTACCGAAGATGAACCAGGTGAATTTGAGATCAGGGTGGAAGTTGGCAGCAAAGTGAATGAAGTTGATGAGCTTATCAGGGGTGGATAAGAAAGCCCTGATATAGTTGTCAATATAACAGAGGAAGAGTTGAGTGACCTTGCCTATATAGGCTTGCAGCATGGATTGCTCCAGAAAGCTCACAAACAGGCAGGCATAGCGGGGAGACATCCGAGTTGTGAACTCGGCCAGCATCATCATGGGCAACCGTCTTCACTCCATTAAGGACAATTACAAGAGGCAGTATCTCAAGAAAGCAGCCTCCATTCTCGAGGACCTTCACACTGTAGTGTGGATTGAAGAGAGTCATGTGGCCTCTACGTCTGGTGGAGACCTCTCTAGTTGGCGCCTAGTCAGAATTCACCTCACCTGCCTATTAAGGATTAGATCTGCCCACAGGTGAGGTTGATGCACGATTGGTCCTCACAGGTCATGTGGACGGGTCTCACATTGAAAAGGATGAGCACGTGCAGTCCCCGCTCTCTCTGTCTCTCTCACTCTCTGTTTGTTACACTGTGTGAAGACCATCACTGAACTCCAGGCTGCAGGCTATGGGCAGCTCCAGAGGGCCGAATGCAATGGGTCTGTCCTGGATCCTGATCTGTGGGCAATGCTGGAGACCAGGTTCATTTGATATACTTGTTAGTTATAATTAATTTACTGTTTGTTAGCATGCTTGCCTGCTAGAGATAGAGAGAGTTAATGGTACTGTGTTCAAGTCTCGTGTTCCCAGTGATTTATTCGCACCCAATGTGTGTTATTCTAGGCTAGTCTGTGTGAGTATGTGTGAATTCCCCTGTGCATAAATAAAGCCCACCATTTTTTTGAAGAGATGATAAGAAAGTGGATGAATGTAGGACGGTTGACGTGATCTATTTGGATTTTAGTAACGCTTTTGATAAGGTTCTGCATGTAAGGTTAGTAAGGAAGGTTCAGTCACTAGGGATTAATAGAGAGATAGTGAGATGTGTTCAGAGGTGGCTGGAAAATAGACAGCAGAGAGTCATGGTGACAGCGGTCTGTCAGGATGGAAGCCTGTGACGAGCCTCAGGGATCGGTGCTGGATTCCCTGTTGTTTATCATTTGTATTAATGATTTGGAGGAGGGGGAGACAAATATGCAGACAATACAAAAATAGGGGAAGTGGTGGATAATAAGGAAGGTTTTCTTGGATTACAGAAGGATTTGGTTTGTTTGGAAAAGTGGGCTGAAAGATGACAGATGGAATTTAATGTAGACAAGTGTGAGGTACATTTCGGAAAAAAAATAACCAAAATAGGACATATGCAGTTAAGGGGAGGGCATTGAGGTATGCAGAGGAACAGAAGGGTCTTGGAGTTATGGTACAGAGTTCTGGTACAGAGTTCCTTGAAGGTGGATTCCCATGTAGATAGGGTGGTTAAGAAGGCATATGGTATGCTGGCCTTCATAAATCATAGTATAGAATATAGGAGCTGGGAAGTGATGCTGTGATTGTTTAAGTCATTGGTGAGGCCAGGTTGTGTTTGGAGTATTGTGTTTAGTTCTGGTCTCCAAATTATAGGAAGGATTTAGATAAGGTGGAGAGGGTGCAGAGAAGATTGACAAGGATGTTGCCTGGCTTACAACATCTAGAATACAGAGAAAGATTAAGGAGACTGGGACTTTATTCAATGGAATGTAGACAGTTGAGAGGGGATTTGATAGAGGTATTTAAAATTATGAAGGGAATAGATAGACTAGTCGTGAGTAGACTATTTCCCCTGAGGGTAGCGGAAATTGTAACAAGAGAGCACAAGTTAAGTGTTAGGGGGCAAAACTTTAGGAGAAATGTTAGAGGATGCTTCTTCACTCAGAGAGTGGTGGCAGAATGGAATGATCTTCCAGAGGAGATAGTTGTGGCAGGGTCTTTTCTGTCATTTAAGAGAAGGTTGGATGGTAACATGGATATGAAGGGGTTGGAGGGTTATGGGCGAAGAGTAGGAGGGCAGAACTAGTGGAGTTGTTCGAGTGAACCGGCGTGGACTTGAAGAGCCGATATGGCCTGTTTCCGCGCTGTAAACTGTTATATGGTTATAAATTGTTATATGGTTTAACACGTGTCCAGCCTTGATTCTCTTTGAACCCTATTCTTAAACACAACCACCACCCAGGCCATGCTCTCTTTTCAATGCTACCATCAGAAACAAATACAGAAGCTTGAAGATGAACACCTGTAATGCCGTAAAACAGTAAATTTTGTGACATCTCATGACAATAAATTCTGATTCTGACCAATGTAGAGGAGGTCACACCAAGAATATCAAATATAGTAGATTAGATTGGACTGTGCATGTAAAGCTCCATGTTGCCTGGAAGGTCTGATAAGAGTCCTGCCCTGAAACATTGACTGACCATTTCTTCCATGAATGCTATTTGACCTGCTGAGTTCCTTCAGCAATTCATTGTCTGCTCAAGATCTAAGCCAGGAATTAAATAAAATCACAAAAAGCAACATACCAAAAAATCCAGAGGTCTTTCTTCTAACTAATATAAGAAATAAAGAACTTGGACTCAATTTGGATGGAGCACAAAAAAGATTTATTATGATAGCCTTAGCTGTAGCAAAAAAATGTATTATGTCAACTTGGAAATTAGAAGATAGCCTGAGAATACAGCAATGGTACATAGAAATGAATAAATGTATTCCATTGGAAAAAATAGCATTTTTTAAGAATTAGTAATTTAAGAAATAACATCACAGTATTCGAACAAATTTGGGAACCGTACATGGAACACAACAGAGAAGTCCTACCGCGGACCTCCACCCCCTAAAATGACAGAAGGAGAAGAAGACGAAATGAACTGACCCAGTATGTAAAAGTAGAAGACACAAATTTCTTGTTTATTTTCATTGTGTGATGACATTGTTTAATGGGTTTAATGTATCATATAGGTTGAACGTTGAGTGGGTGGGGGGGGGGGGGGTGAAGGAGGGAGGGAAGGGAGGGGGAAAAGGGAGAAAATGACACTGTGTATATTCAAGAGGGAAATGTTTGTGTGTATTTTGGTTAGTATGGTTCATAGTGTGAAAAATAAACATTTTTTTAAAAAAGATTCCAGCATCTTATCTTTGTGTTTCTCAGACAAATTCACGATTCCCTTTAGATGGCGCTGCACTTTTAATCTCAAAGAATTATTGATACCAGTGCAAATAAGGGAAGAGAATTCTTGCCTTCAATAAACTATTTTTCCAAAGACCTAAAAAATTAGTAATGTTTACTTGGTTTTGATTTGTTTTAAGTTAATTGTTCAAGGGCAGGAGGAATAGTGTAGTCCCATTTACAGGAAAGCTTTTTGGCTTTTCAATAAATACTTTGCACATTTTGTCATGAGTTGACATATTGAATAATTTCTTTCTATTTGAAGTAACTAAATGAAATAAGCCTTAACAATATTTTAATTCCTGATTTGTAATTTTCTCTTCATTGACTGAATCTATTCTATGCAGTGCCTTTGTCCATTTGTATAGCTGTACAATACAACCATAGAACACTACAGCATAGAAAACAGGCCCTTCTAGTCTGTGCTGAAACAACATTCCACAGATACCACTGACTTTCACCTATTCCATAATCCTCCAGACCTTGCCCATCCATTTATCCCTCCAACTCATTCTTAAATCTTAAGATTGAGTCCGCACCCACCACATCAGACGACAGCTCATTCCACACTCCCACCACTCTCTGACTGAAGATGTTCCCCCTTTCACCCTAAAGCCATGTCCTCTTGTATTTTTCTCTCTTAATCTTAAGTGGAAAGAGCCTACTCGCATTTACTCTGTCTATACCTCTCAACATTTTGTAAACCTCTATCAAATCTCCCCTCATTCTTCTACGCACCACCAAATAAAGCCCTAATTTGTTTAATCCATCCCTGTAACTCAACTCCTGAAGACCTGGCAACATCCCAGTAAATCTTCTCTGCACTCTTTCAATCTTACCGATATCCTTCCTGTAGTTTGGCAACCAGAACTGGACACAATACTCCAAGTTTGGCCTCACCAATGCCTTGTACTCCTTACTCTTGGCCTTCATTGAGTACAGAAGTTGAGATATGAAGGCCAAGATACCAAAAGCTTTCTTCACTTCCCTGTCTACCTCTGACATCACTTTCAGGGAATTATGTATCTGTATTCGCAAATCCCTTTGTTCCTCTGCACTCCTCAGTGCCCCACCATTTACTGTGTATATTCTACCTTGGTTTGTCCTTCCAAAATGCCACACCTCACACTTGTCTGCATTAAATTCCATCTGCCATTTTTCCAGTTGGTCCAGATCCCTCTGCAAGCTTTGAAAGCTTTCCTCGCTGTCCAGAACACCTCGAATCTTAGTGTCATCAGCAAAGCTGCTGATCCAATTTCCCACATTATCAATACACCTTATTAGTGGATAGTAAGTAAAATGTTTCTATCAAAATTGTCTAGCAGAGTTTCAGTTGACTAAAAGTGGAAGCTATAATTTTGCTACATTCTGTAATTGTACTTATTAGAAAAGTACAACTTCCTTTCATAAGTAAACTACAAAAATATAAAAATCCATGCAAGTGAAATTTAGCATGCCAGCTCATCTTGCCCAACAGCAGCAACAGACTTCTGAATTGCATGAAAAGTAACTAACATTTTTATTCTGGGATTTATAAAGCAGTATATCTAGTGTCTACATTTTTTTAAATGTTATAGATGGATGAAAAATGTTATAGATTGGATTGGGTATCTATTGGGTAAATACTCTTAAGGCAGCTTGGAGTCAATATGGAATGGAAGCAAAGATAACAAACTATCACAATATATTGTACTGTTTAACATTATTCCTAATGTAGAAGTGAAAAGTCATGGATTTACAAATTTTTATAATTAGTTATTTTCTTCATTTTTGTATCTGAAGATTGTGAGGTTGGATCAAATTGTAAAACCAAAACTTGGAAATACTTGGCAGTTTAGGCAACACCTTATTGAGGGAGAAGCAGAGTAAACCATGGGATTGGATAAGAGTTCTTTTAAATGCAGATAAAATTCTTAACTTTAAATATTTTTTCTTCAGAACAATAAATTTAGAAATGATAAGAAAATTTTGAGGAATAAACTTCTGTGGTTTATCATCACTCTTGTAAATCCATTGGAGTTTTATTTCACAGTCACCACAGATGTGTGATTTATTTAGTGGCAACATGATTGATAGTCACAGTTACAGCTTCTAACTTTTTTCTTTCAAAAATTTGTTCATAATTTGGAATTCCAAAAACAGATCTGTTCTGCCAGAACATAAAACACATTTTGGCTTTTAATACAAACTTTCTTCATACATGTTTTAACTTACATTGCTTTTCATTTAAGTTTGCAGGGCATTAGTAGATGAAATAGACTGGGCAGTTAAGAAAATGGATCCAAAAAAGACAATTCAAGTGGGATCTTTCCGAATTAGTCCTGATGGCTCTCAAAAACCAAATGAGGTATGGATGTTGTTTAATATGCATTATTTACAGCCAGTTATCCAAACAGCAGCGGTCCACAAAATTGATCATCTTAATCATATGAGGTAATGGAATACAAATTGAGTTTACCATGAGAAATGGAAATTTGTTGTCATGTTTTACTTGAATATGTGAAGTAAAGAAAATATCTCTAATGAAATATTTTTTAAAATCCCAAATTTACTCTTCCAGTTTTGACACTTTCAGCTTTTGAAGGTAACTTTGAATTTAATAGACTTGCAATTGAAATATTAAGATGATATTTTCTGTAAAGAATTTGTACCATTTATTGCAGTGTACTTCTATTTTACTATCAGTGAAGTTCACATTCTTGTTTACTTAGACTCCTCCCTTTAATCTCCACTCTTAGCTATATATTTTTTAGAATCTGCATTAACAGTTAAAGATGATACATTAAATGAAGAGGGGTAATTTTGAGTGATGTTTTCATTTGCAAGTTGCTATTTTGGATAAACTATATCAGTAAAAGAGGAATTTTGGAAAATGTTCAAAGAATAATATGCATTTGAATTCCTCCCCATTTTGATCAAACCTGGAATATATTAAAATTGATGCATGGTGGAAGAAGAGAAGAAAATAACATTTAATTTCAGGTAACATTTATGGCTGTTGATAATATCTTGACCATAGTAAGAAGTACTATGTAGTACATAGTAAGAATGTGCTGCTATTTTGGGAAAGCTTCAAAGACTAATTTGGATCCAAAGTAGGGGGAACAAAGGCATACAAAGGAAGAGTTTACTCTGTGATCTAAAAATAGACAAGGAAGCCTGCAAAGTAGTAGAAATCTAATTTTAGCATGAAAATTATAGAAGAAAACTATCAAGATAAATTGTTTTTTTATGTGAGCAACCTAACTTTTTGTAGTAATGCAAAGAGTAATTAAAGTAAAATGAGGCTGGCCACCAAAGACTTTGTTTGGAGACAAGGGTCATAGCTGTGTACTTTGCATCTGTTTTCACTGAGAAGGGGGTTGAGTATAATTATCTAGGTACTCAAAAGGAAATAAAATTACATCAGATTAGGATGAATTGGATGGCTCTCCAAAATAACTAAAATCTGCATATCTGCAGAAGAAAAGGATAGAACTGCAGAAGCTAGAATCTTGAGCAAAGAAAAGCTGGAGGAACTTGGTTCAGGGAGAGAAATGGACAGTCAGCAATTTAGGTTTGGCCCTTTTTCAAAACTAAGGTGGAAAGGAGAGGTATCATGCATGAAAAGGAGAGGAAATGATCTAAAAGGTAATGGGCTACTGGACAAATGAATGTGAGAAAGTTGGAGAGATGGTAAGGGAAGAGACCTGGGCAGATTGGTAGGGGTGGGTGCACAGTGTGGGGAAGGTTGAGAGCAAAGCAAATATGGGAGCAGGTAAAGGACAATTTTTTTTTAAAATAGAGTAGTATTTGCTCATTCCTTATTTGGCTTAATTTTGGCCTCGATGACTACCACCTTATGGTACTGGCCTCCATCATTATGAAATGCTTTGGATATAGAATGCATCAAAGTGCACCTCTCAGCGACACCAGACCAATTTCAATTTGCCTACAGGTGGAACCATTCCACAGATGATGCTATAGCCTTGCCCCGTCTTGATCCATCAGACTGCTGTTCATTGACTTCAGCTCGGCAGAGGCTGGTACAGAAGCTATCCTCACTGGGACTCAACACCATCTCTGTAACTGGATCCTAGACTTCCTAATGGAAAGACCACAATCTATCCAGGCCAGCAGCAGAACATCAACACCATCATACTGATCACTAGCATTCCTCAAGACTGTGTGCTCAACTGCTCCTTTTCACACTTCTGACCCACCACTGCAATGCCAGATTCATCTCCAACAGAGTAAACAAATTTGCAGATGATACAACAGTAGTGGGCTTCATCAGCAACAACAATAAGTATCACTGCAGTCTCACTGTGGAACATTTTGTGATATGGTGCGATAATTACAACCTGTGTCTCACCGTGGACAAGACAAAGGAAATGACTGTGGACTTCAGGAGGACCAAGGACAACCCCCTCCTCTACACATTAATAACTTGGTAGTGGAGTGCATCAAATTCCTCAGGGTCCACTTAATTAATGACCTTTTCTGGTCACAGAACATCTCCTCTACTTGTCAGGAAGGCCAACTGTGGAACTGAGAAGGCTACGGTGGGCAAAGTTACCGGCTACCATCCTTTCAACTTTCTGCAGAAGCTCCATCAAGAGCATCCTGACCAGCCACAATAAAGTTTTGTAGATTTGCTGTAGAACATTGGATTGGATGTCAATCCACAGGACCATAAGGGTGGCAGAGAGAAACAGCTTTGTCCCATGGTCAGTGAGTCTGCTGAATGATTGGAATGAGCTGTTCATACAAACCCTCCAAATGCTTTTGAACAATATTTATTTATTTTTATATATGTCTTGTACAATTAGATGAAAATATACTTGAATTTGAACTGAAATCATAAAATATTTGGTATGTTTTTTCAGTAATCGGTTGAAGAGAAGTAAAGAAGAAACCAAGTAAGTTTGGCTGCTTCACAGGGAAGGGGGCCCATAAACATTTAGCAGAGTCCTAAGGGGGTCATAGTCAAATAAAGGGTCAGAATGGCTGATGTAGAGGATATTTTATCAGAGCAGCACATTACTGTAGGTGAGGATAAGTGGCATTTTTAGAAGACCATTTGTATTTTTTTAACTTGATATTTCAGCCAAGGATAATGGCATATTTGCTGTAATGGCAGCACTGCTGCTGGTGCAGACCTAGGGAGAATAGGGAGCGGAGACATGATGATGCTGTGCAGGATCCAACTACCTGGCCCTAATTTAGCAGCTCCATGTGTGCTTTAAATGACTTGTTAAAGGGACCGACTGTGTTTTTATTAAATTCCTGCAACTGTAGTTTCTCTGCCCAAGCTGGTGGGGCCTGTGCTGGCAGTGGCCTTGAGGTGTTGCAGATTCCTGGGGAACAGAGATGGGGAGAACACCCCACTCCCCCACCATTGAGAAGAGGTAGCATAGGAGATTACTCTACAGGACAGTAATCATTGGCAGCTGACCAGCGAGAGACTCAGTGGCTGAAGGACCTAGATTGGCTGCAGGCAGTTGGTGACTTCTGGTCGAAGGACCCACACAGACTGTGGCCTCTTGGCGACTTGCATTCGAAGGACCCACACAGGCAGTGGGCTGCTGGTGACTTGCATTCGAAGGACCCACACTGGCTGTGGGCTGCTGGAGACTGGTCATGGGGAACCAGGTATCATAACTGAGATTTTAGAGGGTGCTGAGAGCAAGAAGAGCTCCTGAAGAACCTCAGGCTCTGTAGGCTTTCTGACCATATCGGAAGCTTGAATCTGGAGCTCGGGTTGTCAATGGATAGAATCCGTGTGACTGCAGGAGTGCTGGAGGTGAATCCGTGGCTCTGAAGGGACTCTCTATTCCTTCTCTTTCTCTTACAATAAGGGCAATTCTAATGGCGACTCTTTGTCTGCCTTATGGCAGACTAAATGAAATTTTGTGTAGTATTACATTTTAAATTTTATTACCATATCCAGCCAAGAAAGGGTTTCAGCTCTGATTTGAAGTTTGATCAACAAGATAGGCTATGTTTCGATGTATATGTATCAGTCATTTGTGTTGAACAATGTTCATTGTTAGCAACAGAAAGTGCTTTGAAACCCCATCACAGTTAATGTAAATTTAAGATTGGAATTGATACTCAGCAGATAAAAGTATTTGAGTGCTATGCATGGTGACTTCTCAAACCCCTACTGTTCTGAAAAAGTGAGGGCTCCTATAGAGCTTAATCAATTTTTATTTTGCACTGCATAGAGGTTGATATAGATCTTCTTAATTAAGCATATTTCATTTTTCCCCTCGTTGAGCTAATGTAGTTTACTTCAAATAGGACATGTAAATGTACGGTAAAAATAAGGGCTTAAAGTGCTCAATATAATGTACATATAGCCAACAGCTTCAGACAATGACAATTGCACATGAAAAACTGGAAACGCCACCACAACTGTGAGCAAAGCAGATGTGATGGGCCAATGGGACCCCTTCTGCTCCTATATTTTCTGATATCTTGTGAAGACAGTGTCACCTCAGCTGACTCCACGCTTGATTAAATTCAATGCTAAAAAGTTCCATGAGTTAATTTGCAAATGTGGACAAAGCAATCGTGGAGGGTTTGATTCAGTTCAAGTACTTCTTTCATTTACACATTGAGTCTTAATTACTGCTGTTTCTTCCCGAAAATTAACTGATAACTCAGGAGCTTTGGTCATCAAGCTTCTAATGACTTTTTAATTCATTTTTTTAATTTAAATTTTATTTACAATTTTTCCATTTGATGAAATCTTTCTTTCCCTATAGATTTTGCTGTTTGCACCCGATGGTACATTTTTAATTTAAACATCTGCTGAGCTGTAGAACATTTCAACACTGGAACAGGTCCTTCAGCCCTCATGTCTGTGCTGAATATGATACCCAAGTTCAACTAAAACTCTGCTGCTTGTACATCATACATATTCCTTCACCATCAACTGGGCCCTCACACGCATCTCCCATTTTTCACACACATCTGCACTCATCCCATCCTCCCGCCACCCCACTAGGGAGAGAGTTCCCCTTGTCCTCACCTACCACCCCACCAACCTCCCATGTCTAACATATAATTCTCCACAACTTCCACCATCTCCAGCGAGATCCCACCACCAAGCACCTTCCTACCACTTTCTGCTTTATGCAGAGACTACTCCCTACACCAGTCCTTTGACCATTCACCCCCCCCCCCCCCATTGCTTCCCACCAATCTCCCTCCCTGTTCTTAACCTTGTAAGCGGAGCAAGTGTTACATTTCCTCCCTCACCACCATTCAGGGCCACAGACAGTCCTTCCAGGTGAGACGACACTTCACCTGTGAGTCTGCTGGGTTGGTTTCCTGCTCCCGGAGTGGCCTTCAGTATATTGGCGAGTCCTGACACAGACTGGGAGATCATTTCGTTGAGCACCTATGCTCTGTCCACCTGAGGAAGTGGGATCTCCCAGTGACCACGCATTTCAGTTCTACATCCCATTCCCAATCTGATATGTCCATCCATGGCTGCCGCTTCTGTCGAGATGAGGCTACACTCAGGCTGGAGGAATAACACCTTATATTCTGTCTTGGTAGCCTCCAACCTAATGAAATGAATATTTATTTCTCCAACTTCAGTTAACCCCCCCACCCCTTTCTCTTCCCCCTCTCCCCCATCCTCCCTCTCCTTTTCTTCTCACAATTTCTCCTTACCTATTATTCATATACCTCCTAATCTCCCCTCCCTTCCGTTCCTACCAGGCACTCCATGTATTCCTTCACATTATACTCTTTTTCCTTCAGCCTATCATGGATCCCTCCCATTTCTCCCTCTAGCCAATCACTAGTCTCCCCCTCCCCCACCCCCTTTTTCAAATCTCTGAACATTCCGTCCTTTCTTGACAAAGGGTCCCGATCCAAAACATTGACTTTCTGCTTCTACTAGATGCTACCTGGCCTGCTGTGTTCTTCCAGCAATTATGTACTTTCATTTTATTTATTCTAGCATTTGGAGATTTTTTCATCTTATACTTATTCCTCTGTTCCCTGTAAATTTCAAGTTTATTATCATCTAATTATGTTCAACTAGACAAAACACCATTTCTCCGGACCATGCTGTCAACATATAATAATTGAGTTTGCATAAAAAATATAATATTAAAATAAATATGTTGGAATAATTTACTCCATTCTGTGTGATGGGTGGTAGGAGACCTCTATAATTCTTTGATCCCTATTTAAGCCAAGCTCTTCCACCACTACTCCTGCTAGCATGTCCAAGAATCAGTATTTTTTTAAAAATACCTTTTCCTGCACATCTTTTAAACTTCTGCCCCACCACCCTAAACGTGTGCCCTCCAGTATGTGAGTCATTACATGACTAATTACCCTATGATCATTATGGAGTTCAGTAGAAAATCAGGAGACCACGAATAGTCTTCATCGAGGGGTCAGCAGTGGAGAGGGTCAAGAACTTTAAATTCCTGGCCGAAAACATCTCTAAGGATCTGTTATGGAGCCTCCATGTTGATGCAATCATGAAAAAGGCTTTGTGAGAGGTTTGAGGGCATTCGGTATATTGTCAAAGGCTCTTGAAAATTTCTACAGGAGAGTATTCTGACAGGTTGCATCACTCCCTGGCACAAAGAGGCTAACGCTTAGGACAGTGTCTTGGGTGAACTTATACCTCTCATTTTGTTCATTTTAGATTGGTCACAGTGTTTGAGCTACCGAAAGAAAATAGACACAGACACCGAGAGCAATTCAGTTTATACAAATGTTTATTACAAATTCAAAAGCTGATTTCACACTACAATATGCAAGCCCTTCCCAACTATACTTATCAACCCTTGGACTAGACCCAACTGCCAAAGCGAGGCAACGACTGCACACTTGTAGTAGGTTGTCAGGGTGCCAGTAGCAGCTTCTCCACCTCCCCCGACCGGGATGTTGGCTGGACTCTAGAAGTTCTTCTTCTTGCTGAGAGATGTTGCCACCTCTCAGAGAGTTACAAACTTCAGTAGCGGGACCATGGCTTATATTACCCAAAAACTGCTTACCCAAGCACCTATTCCCAGCACAGCAAGAAAGATAAGCAAGCAAGCTAGCATGCTAGGCTTCTATCGAATAACATAATTTTCAGCTTATCACTTTGAATACAATGGTTTATTTTGCATCAAGGCTAGGCCTCTGACAGTCTGTGACCAAAACAAGCAGGAAGATTAAATGTTCTTGGTACACAGATGTCCTTTCTTCAGATAACTGCATCTCTGGCCCCTCGGTGGAATTTAGCTTATGTCTGCTGATTCTAAAAAACAAGCAGGTTCTCAGCCCTGCAGAAGCAAAGGCTGCAAAAGTAAAAAAACATGATTTAAATCTTCCATAACAGACAGGAAAAAAAACTCCAAAGGATTGTTAACTCGGCGTGCGATATCATGAGCACCAGTCTTCACTACATCAAGGACATCTACAAGAGGCGGTATCTTAAGAATGCAGCCTCTATCCTCAAGGAACCCCATTACCCAGGCTATGCCCTCTTCACTCTGCTACCATCGGGGAAAAAGGTCCAGGTGCCTAAAGACAAGCAGCACATGAACAGCTTCTTCTCCTCTTCCATTAGATTCCTGAAAGAACAATCAACCGCATCTCTTTGTCTTTTTCTTGCACTATTTTATTTATTTTGAAATGTGGTTTATAGAAATGTTTGCACTGTGATGCTGCCACAAAACAATGATTTTCGTGGCATGTTCAGGACAATAAATTCTGATTCTATGCCTCTCATCATGTCATCTCTCAGCCTCTTATGTTTCAGAGAAAACAACCAAAGTTTGTCCAACTTCTTCTTTTAGCTCATACCCTCTAATCCAGTGTATTACTTCCTGATAAATCTCTTCTGTGCCTTTTTCACAGCCTTCCTGCAATGGAATGACAAGAATTGCAAACAATACTCCCAAGTGTGGTCAAACCAACGTTTTTTATTGCTGCAAGATGACTTCCTTACTTTTCTACTAATTCCTCAGGTATACCATAAGCCAGTGTTCTGTGAGATTTAAGTCAGATTTGGTGGGTGCACAGAGAAGTGAGTCCAGACACAGACTAACAAACAAGGGATGATCTTTATTGTACACACAGGGAGATCATAATGGAGAAGATACAAAACAACTCTTGATACTAAAACAATATAGGCATTTACATCGGATACAGCGATCTCCTTACTCTCTCTCTATTACACACATCCAGAAATATTCAGTTACTAACACACACTTACGAGACCAATGGGGTGCAGCTCAATGCTAAGTATTCCCACACAATACTATGGACCCACTCTAAGTGTAATGCACACCTTACCAACTATTCCTCCAACAATGTTGATAGGTCGTGACCTGGCTTAGAACAGCGATCATAGTCAGGACCAAGAGCAAAGAGACTGGTCGGTTGCATGTGGTGGGCTTTTAAAGTGTAGTAAGCTGGGGAGTCCAGCCCAGGAAATCAGTAAGTGATTTAAAGGGGCTAGTGGTCATGTGTGCACAAATGGGTGGGCAGAGCCCAACCTTGATTGGCAGGTGAAGCGACTTCCAACTAGGTTCCAGAGGGGAGAGGTCATGTGATCCCCACAATCCACATTCCCTCCAAGTTCCAGACAGAGAGGCCATATGACCCTTCCTACAGGTAGACATACCATAAGCCTTCTCTCCTACACCATATCTGCTTTGCATGACCACTTTCAGGGATCTGTGAACCTGAACCCTCAGATCCCTCTGCACATCAATATTTTTAAGAGTCCTGCCATTAACTGTATATGTTCTCTGTATATTTGTCCTCCTTCATTGCAATACCTCATAGTTGTCTGTGTTAAATGCTACCTGCCATTGAGTTCCTCCAGCATTTTTGTGTACACTGTCATTACTCCACCAATTTCTTCAATCTCATAACAAATGCACATTAGTTTGCTCTGTTCACTATGGTTCTTTTGCCTATTTGGGGAAAATTGTCATGCTAAGCTCTTTCCACTTAGATTGGGAGAGATAAATATGAGAGGACATGGCTTTAGGGTGAAAAGAGAAAGGTTTAGGGAGAACATTAGAGGGAACTTCTTCACTCAGAGAGTGGTGGGAATGTGGAACGAGCTGCCATCTGATGTGGTAAATGCAGGCTCACTCTCATGTTTTAAGAATAAATTGGATAGGTACATGGATGGGAAAGGTCTGGAAGGTTATGGACTGGGTGCAGGTCAATGGGACTAGTAGAATAATATTTTTGCACAGACTAGAAAGGCAAAATGCTGTAGTGCTCTATAGTTCTATTGGATAATGATCAAAGGACCTACATCATTTGTGTTTATGTAGCCCTAGTGGAAAAAATAATATCCACTTTTGGAGGTGCTAATGCAGCATGGGTTAATCTTGTCATTTCAATTAGCTGCATGAAAGTGGACATTGAGTAAATGGAAGTTCAGTCTTTGGCACAATGATGCATGTTGGAGAAAGAATTACTAAATTGGGACAAGATTAATTACACTGGTATTAAACAGGATCCATGGAGAGTAGATTGGTAACATCTGTAGTTTCTTGTTGCTTTGACGTGTGAGAGTCATTCAAAGGCAACTTGGTCAAGAGATCAGGACCAACTTGTTTCTGCGAGGAAGAAAGATAAGGGTGGCAAGGTTCGAGAACTTTGAATGATGAAATGTTGTAAATTTAGTCAAAAAGAAAAAGGAAGCATGCGTAATGTTTAGTAAACTGAAAGCAGCTATGGCCTTTGAGGAATATATAATTACAAATAAAAGCAGGAAAGAAGAAGACTACCTCAGGAAAGGGGAGAAACACTTGAGGACAAAGGAGCCAGAAGAAGCAGGTCCTAAATGAATACTTCGCATTGGCATTCACCAAAGGGAAGGACATGGAGGATAATGAGATCAAGGAGGGGTATGCAATATAGAGGAAGTGTTGGGTCTCTTGAAGAACATTAATGGCCTGATAGAATCCATCTCAGATTATTGAAGAGATACAAGAGGAGATTGCTGGGGTCTTTACAGAGTCCTTTGTAATCTCTAGCTGCAGTTGAATTTCCAGAGGACTGAAGAATAGCCAATATTGTTCCTTTGTCTAAGAAACCAGGCAGTTGAGCCTCTTGTCAGAGTTAGGGAAATTAATGGATAAGATTGACTTGCATTTGGAAAAGTATAGCATGGCTTTGTGCAGAGGAGGCTTTGCCTTACAACTTTTATTGTTTTGAGAATGTGCCAAAGATGATTGAGAGCAGTGGGTTTTGGCAGCATGGATTTTAGTGAAGCATTTGACTTGATTTTGACTTGGATAAGAATATTAAGCCACGTGGATGACATGGTCATTTGGATTAAAAATTGGCTTGGTTCCAGAAGACATGGAGAAGTGCCATTCTGACTGATGGTCTATGGCCACTGGTGTTCCACAGGGATCAGTACAGGGTCTCTGTTGTTTGTGATATATATTGATGATTGGGATGAACACAGATTAATGAGTAAGTTTGCAGATGATCCAAGATTGATGGAGTTGTGAATAGTGAGGAAGGTTGTCAAAAGATACAAAAGGATATAAATCAGTTGAAAATCTGGATGAGAAATGGCAGATGACATATAATCTGGACAAATTTGAGGTGGTACATTTTGGGAGGTCAAATGTAATAGGAAAAATATACATTAAGTCAGATCATTGAAGAACTGAGGAATCTTGGGGTGCAAGTCCATAGCTCCACGAAAATGCCAAATCAAATGTATGCGGTGGTAAAGAAGGTTTATGACCTGCTTCTCCATATCATTTGAGCCAGTTTGGCAAGTTGTATTGCAGGCTGCATAAAACTCATTTGGAGTATTAGGTGCAGTTCTTGTCATTGCTTTACAAGAAGAATGTGAAGGCTTTGGCCTGAATTCATCAGAATATTGCTTGTAGTAAAGATGTTCAAAGACAAATGGACTGTTTTCCGTGGAATGTTGGAAGCTCCGGGTGAACTCATGGGAGTATATAAAATTATGACATGCATAGATAGGGTAGATTTCTACAGGTATACTGTGGAGAGCATTCTGACTAGTTGCATAACTGATTTGAAGGTGCCAATGCTCAAGTCAGGAAAAGACTAACAAGAGTTATGAACTTGGCCAGCAACATCATGGGCATTAGTCTTCACTCCATTAAGGACATGTCTCAAGAAAGCAGCGTCCATCCTCAAGGACCTTCATCACCCAGGCTTTGCCCTCTTCTCACTGCTACCATCAGGAAGGAAGAAGGAGGAGGAAATAGTTTGTTTCCATCTGCTATCAGATTTCTGAATGGACAGTGGACTACACCTCACTTTTTCTCTTCCTATTGCACCGATTTATTTTTTTTTTAATGGGATTTCTAGCCATTCTAGGAATTTCATGACACATGTTGTCATCACAATACATTCCGATTCTTAGATAGATGCCTTTTACCAAGGTGGAAATGTTTCAGCTCTCAGCACTTTCATTCCCTCAAAGCTGATTAGCAAATTCCAAAACCTGGGTCTTAATATCCCACTGTGTAATTGGATCCTGGATTTCCTCACCTCCATTGTAGATTGGCAAGAACATCTCCACAGTCTTTATCAGCACCAGAGCCTCATAGGGTTGATTGCTAAGCTTCCTGCTGTACTTTATACCTATAAATGAATGGTTCAGTATGACAGCAACACCATTTACAAATTTGCTGACAATGCCACAATAGTTAGTTGCATAAAAGGGAGCAATGAGTCAGCATATGGGAGAGAGATTAAGAACTTGGCTGAATAGTGTACAGTACCACTCCGATTATCCAAAATCAGATTCTCCAAAATCCTCAGTTATCTGAATTTTTTTTTAAATTTCAGATAAATGAGGATATCAGATACAAATCGGAAATCCCCATTTGTCCACAATTTTTTCGAGCCGAACTGACTGGAGATGTCGGGTTCCCAGCAGCGGCAGCAACGGACCTCGGGCACCCAGCGGCGGCAGAAGCAGACCGTGGGCTCCTGGCGGCAGCAGGGACCTCAGGCTCCTAGCATAAGTGGGGGCTCGGTAGAGAAGTGTCTGTGATCGGTGGTGGCCAGCAATTTTTTGGGGTGAGAATTAAGCATTATTTTAATGCTGAAGAAGCTTTACCTTGTTATTCATTGTTGCTTAAACACTGTTACAAGTGATTTGCTGTTGCTACTGGGCTGTTTTTAAAAAATGACTAGTTCTCCGAAAAAATGTTTATCCAAAATAGACCCGCTCCCAACCATTTTGGATAATCACTCATTGTCACCAAGATCAAGGAACTGAGTCGAGGAAAGAAAAACTAGAAGTGTATTATCCAGTGATCTATGGGGGAAATCAGAGGTGGAGAGAGTGAGAAAATTTAAATTCCTGAGAATAAATATTTCGGAGGACATTTCCTGGACCCATCATACTAATGTTATTGTGAAGAAATCACAACCTCCTCAGGAGTTTGCGGAGGTTTGGTAGGCAAATTTCTACAGTTGTGCTGTGGAAAATGCACTAAAAACACTGAAATGCTGGTGGAACTCAGCTGGTCTATTCAGCATCTATAGGAGACAAAGATATATCGCCAACATTCAGGCCTGAGCCCTTCTTCAAGTAAAAATCAGAAAAGACAGAAGCAGGATGTATCAGAAAGTCTCAAATGGGGGAAGAATCCAAACCAACAAAAGATGTTAATTGGATGTGATAAGGGTCTAGGTGGGATTTATTACATCTGTCCAAACAGAGACAGGCAATGGAGAGGTGGGGGCGGGGGGCAGGAATTAACAAAAGCCAGAGAAGTCAATATTAATGCAATCCAGTTGGAGTTTGCCCAGTCAGAAGATAAGGTATTGTTCCTTCAATTTACAGGTGGTCTCAGTCTAGCAGTACATGAGACCACGGACAGTCATGTCGGCAAGGGAATGGCATGGAGAATTGAAATGGGTGCCCACTGGAAGATCAACCCTATTGTGGCAGACAGAGCCAAGATGTTCAACAAAGCGATCTTCCAGTCTGCGTCCAGTCTCTCTGATGTAGAGGAGACCGCAGCGAGAGCACTGGATGCAGTAGGTGGCCCCTGCAAATTCACAAGTGAAATGTTGCTTCACTTTGGAAGGACTGTTTGTGGCCCCGAATGGTGCTGAGAGAGGAGGTATGGGCGCAAGTGGAGAATCTCCTGCGGTCACAGGGGTAGGTCCCAAGGGGATGATTGGTGGAGAGGGAGGAGTGGACAAGGGAGTCACGGAAGGAGCAGTGGGGCAGAGGGGACCAAGGCAGATGTGCAGGTAAAGGAGGATATGCATGTGAGTGCCGAGTTAATGGTGGTAAGAGGGAAAGCCACCTTATTTGAGAAAGGAGAACATCTCTGATGATCTGGCATGGAAGTTCTCATCCTGGGTGCAGATGAGTTGAAGACTGGCCAACTCAATCGCTCCCTGGTTATGGGGGCACCAATACTTCTAAGTGGAAAGTCCTGCAAAATGTACTGGACAAAACCTGGGACGTCACAGGCAAAACATTCCCCACCATCAAGAATATCTACAGGAAATGCTGCTGTCAGAGAGCAGCAGCAATCATCAAGGATCCACATCACCCAGCACAGGCTCTATCAGGAAAGAGGCACAGGCACCACCAATGCTTTCAGCAGTGAGATTAGTTCTAGTTGCAAAACGATGAGACATACAAAATTTGGTGAAAATCAGGAGAGAAAGTGAGGCTCGTCCATCGTTAAATATAATTTAATATTACATAAGATAATGAATTAATTCTTGTATGTGCATTGTGCATTGTTGTATTTCTGGGACCCGAAATCTGGATACCTATGTAGCGATAAGTGCCCTGGTGCAGATTTCTGGGAGAAATCAGCCAGCGGAACCACCTCAGGCAACCTCGTGGAGCGGTCAATTCCTGATAATAGGTATCTCGCCCCTCAGGAAACTGGTAGCGGCCCCACTGCACTGCGCTGGTTCAAAAGTCTGTGTGGGTGTCTTTGAGTCTGCACTTCTGAGGACTGACAATGAGTGAAGGTCTTGGCCCACTGGCTGACCTGCTTCCGGAGGCCATGCCAGACAAATCTGCTAGGCATCGTGTTGCTTGATGTGCCAGATTGTGTATAGCGTCAAAAACTTGGCGCCTCCATGCAGCTGGGACGATGAAGCAAGGATATGTCGCATGGGAGTGTCAGGTTACCTGGGCCGACGGGGACGTCTTCCACTCTGAGACTGGAGACAGATGACTTATACGCGGAGTTCTCAGGATCCTGTTGCTACTCCTTGGTGAAGGCTATGTAGTCGGCCCCCAGGACAGGGCATGGACTGACTCGATCACAAGCCATGACAGAGTGTTGGCTACCACATTGCTTTTGTCCGCAACATGCTGTATGTCTGTGGTAAATTCAGACACTAGGACAAGTGTCTCTGCTGCCGGGCCGACCTGGGGTCTAATACCTTATGGATGGTGAAAGTCAACGGCTTGTGATCGGTGAAGACCTTGAACTGCTGACCTTCCAAAAAGTTACAAAAGTGTCTGAACACCAGGTACAGTGCCAAGACCTTTCGGTCGTAGGTGCTGTACCTGGGGAGCATGGAGGTGTCAATGAACTGTTCCATTACACCTCCCATTGCTGCGCTGCCAGTATGAATCTGTGGTAAAAGTTTATCATGCAGGCGAATTCCTGTACCCCCTTTACGGTTTGTGGCTTGCAGAAGTGCCAGTCCGCCTCGACCTTTTCAGGGAGGGGTGTTGCCTCGCATTTGTTTATTCTGTGCCCCAGGAAATCATTTGTGTCCAGGCTGAATTGGCACTTCATGGGGTTAATTGTTATGCCAAATTCACTCAACCAGGTGCACAGGTGGGTGGCGTGGTCTTTGCAGCTGTGGCTAGCAATGAGGATATTGTTCAAATAGATGAACACAATGGAAAGTTCTGGCCCACCTTGTCCATCAGCCATTGGAAAGTTTGTACCTTGTTTTTCAGCCTAAAGGACATGTGTAGGAATTCGAACAGGCCAAAGTGGATTATAATATCAGTCTTGGGGGCATCCTGGGCTGAACTGGGATTTGGTGGTAACCCTGGATGAAATCCACTTTGAAAAACACCCGTGCCCTTGCAGGTTGGTGGTGAAGTCTTGGATGTGGGGCACAGGGTATCTGTCAGGCATGGTGGCCTCGTTGAGGCGGTGGTAATCGCCACATGGCCTTCACCCCACCCCTGCTGTTTTCAGTGCCATGTGGAGGAGGGAGGCCCAGGGAATGTCAGAGCACTGCACTATCCCTAGCTCCTCCATTTTTCTTGAACTCCTCCTTAGCGAGGCTGAGCTTCTCAGAAGGGAGCACGCATGCCCTGGCATGGAGCGGGGAGCCCTCAGTCAGAATGTGGTGCCTTACCCTGTGATTTCGCTCAGCCACAGAGAACTGTGGCAGCACTATTGAGGGGAACTCTGCCAGGTTGAGGGTGAACTTGTTGTTGGAAAGGGTAATAGCATTACGGTGAGGTGGGGGGGGGGGGCAGATAGTTTGGCTTCCCCCAAGAGGTAGAGTTTGAAAGTTTCTGGCATGCACCAAGTGGCGTCCCTTGAGGTCAATGAGCAGGCAATGGGCACGAGGAAGTTGGTTCCCAGGAGCAGTTGTCGTGAGGGTGAAAGTCCACATAAACAAGTTGTTTCCAAACCGAAAGGGGATGGTGAGGGTACCAAAAGTTCGGATGGAGGAACTGTTGGCAGGCCTCAATGCTGGGCCCTGCTTGCCTTTGCGGATGTCAAGGCCTGTGGGGTGGGCATGGCGCTTATCTTGGCACTGGTGACAACCAGTAAATGAGCAATGTGTCCTAAATATAGAGGTGCCTATCACGTGGGCCAACCGTCACAGCCATCAACGGGGTGGATGGCATCGACAGGCCTCTGCACGCCATCGCTGATGACAATAGCAGAATTGTCCTGGGGTATTGACTTGTCTCGACACTGGTCTTGGCTTAGCAGTTGGCTGTGTGTGGGGCTTGCTAATCTGGTCTACAATGGCGTTGGTATCCCTCTTCGCTCTCCGGAGCATGTGCGCCCAAGCTGCGACCCTCGTCCGTAAGCAAGAGTCGTATATCCTTGGGGAGTTGCTCCAGAAAGATCTGCTCAAAGAGCAGTTAAGGCTTGTGGCCCATGGTCAAAGCGAGCATTAGGGCGGATGGTGCCCTGTTCCCCAATCCTTCCATGTGCAGCAATCAGGCAGCGCTCACCTGCTGGAAGAGCCCAAAAGAGTGAGTTAACAGTTCTTTGAGGGCTGCATATTTCTCTTGCTCCAGAGGCTTCCATAGGAAGTCTAAACCCTTGCCGTTGTGTCTTGATTGAGAGCGCTCGTGACTTAGAAGTAGCGGTGATATGTCAAATTTGGAACTGAGGCTCAGCCTGCTCAAACCAATGTGTGGCTGTGATACCCAAAATGTTGGGAGTCTGAGTGAGACAGCATGGATGGTCACTGGTTCCACCTAGTCCGTCATCTTTGAGTTCAACTGCCAGTACCTATGTAGTGTTCGCACTACATGGATATGGAGAAGAATGACACACACACACAAAGCCTTGAATTCGAGACTAGTTTATTGCACTGGCCGTCGCGTTTATATGGGCCCAGGTGCTGATGTCAGGGTACTGTGTCGTCGAGGCGCCAGCCTGGGATCGGCTGGTGTTCGCACCACAGCATGCTCTCTTCCTGCCACTTTGGAGGTCACTTGGGATGATGGCCAGTGTCACCCAAGTCCGCGCAGTCGACGCATTTGTCGGCCATTTTGTGAGCCAGTCCGCAACTCTGTGCACAGGCCACTACAATGGACAACTGTTTACATGTAAATTCTTGCTGCAGCCAGAGTTACTTCATTTTAATAAAACTACAGTGATATGCATTAACATGATGGGGAAACATGAGAGAAATTGGACATATGTTTGAAAGAAGGCTTGAGATTTTTAAAAAGGGGACAACCTGTCAAGACTGGTTGGTGTGCAAGGTTAAATCTCTGAAACTTGCTCTTTTTTCCCCAAATTTATCTGTGCATGGGATAAATTGCGAGTTAAGAGCTTGGAGGCAAAATTATGAAGCTAGTTTTGGAAATAATTGATTACCAGCTAGGGAAATCTTAAATTTGCTGAATTGCCTTGCTTTTTCTTCAGTTCTGATTGCCTTACTCATGCAAGCTACAGCTTCATTCACGGTCCCTTCAGAATGAAGAGGAAGCAGGTGATCCTGTGCTGCAATGTTTTGTTAAGATGTTGTTGAGAATGAACAACTGAGTATAACAGTGTTAACCAGCCTTGTGGATGATAGTGAGGCATGGATCAGAACGTGTATCCTCTTGATATTTATACAGATGATGTGAATAAGCCTCGGGTGAATGGTGTCTTCTGTGTTGATAATCATGGATTGGGCAGACTCTGCTGTGAAGACAAAAGATGGGGTTTTTAATGGTTGTAATGAGCAACGTTGGATGCAATTGAGACCTGCTTTTTTTAATTTTGTGTTGCACTGCTCCTATCTCTGAAGAAAGGCAGGAGAAGGTGGGAATGGAGTTGTATGCCAACCTAATTAAGATTATACACCTGAAACCCTTAAAATGATTCTATGGTGTGTCAATTTCAGTAATTTAGTTGCCTTTGTAGTGTCGGTGAGTGTAAAATTTTTGTTTCATTAAGCCATATACCAAGTATTGAGAATTTTTTTTATAAATTACCCCAAAGAAATTTATTTTGCAAATATCTTTCATGATAAAATGCAGGAGACCAATTGGCCTGTTGGGCCTTTGCCATCTTGTAAAGCCATACTCCAGCTTTCAGCTAATAATATTACAAAATTGTTCTCCAAGTTTTACAATTACTAATTGTTAAGTGAATTGCTGCCACAGTGAATGTAAAATTCAATTCCCTTGTTCAATTCTGGCAGGAACTTTCTCTTTATCTCTCCCTACTCATTATAAGCTGCTTGGGTAGTATCTGCATTTTGGAGTCTGGTATTTACAGGCGAGTTAAATATTTCATGACGTGCAGGATCTTCAGTTATTGAACTTGATAACATCATTATATAGTAAAATGAGATCGCCACAAAGTATATGTCTCTTTTTATATTATGCTTTACCTGTAATAGATGATGGATGCAAAGCTGGTTGCTAAAACTATAAAGATGAACTGCAATTCTTTTTCACTGAAAATAAAAAAAAACACCATATTGGTTGGTATAATTAAAGTTGTCAAAAACATTGCAAATATATCCGGATAATTTAAAAAGACTATTATAGTGATGTCTTGTTCTTTAATAGAAATGGGCAATGGTTCCCACCTGTTGCTTGTGGTAAGATGGACATTCCATTGCCATTTGATGGTTGTTGTATTTAGTTGCTGATTTTATGAACTTTTACCTTGGATTTTTTTTTGTTTAAAGTGACCAGGATTTTCTTCACAGTATTAGAATGCATTTTTCCTCTCCGTTTTTATTTTGCCAAGCAGGTTTCTGAAATGGTGAGTTTTGTCAGTCTTTCAAATCCTGACTGTTGACAGATGAATGCCACATTTTTTCCCCCTACTTTCTGGAGTTGACCTGACTTCTTGGAAGAGTTTAAGATCAACACCAATTTACCATATTTGACAACATATAAGACCCATGGGCATTTACGACTCGTCCCCATTTCAGCAGGGAATATTAAGAATTTTTTTTAAGAGTATTTATGGGTAAGTTGGCGAACAGGTTCCTCCTGCACCTCTTGCATTGCTTGCGGGGGCCACCATGGTTGACTTTCTCAACAGGTGAAGTGAATGGCTGCTGCAGCTCCGGAAAGCACAATTGAGGAAGATTTTTTTTAAATAGATTAATTTACCTATAAGTTTAGTGGGAAGAGTCAACTTACTAAGATGAATATATTTCCAAGAGTACAATATATTTTCCAAACATTATCTATTTTAGTACCTCAATTTTTTTTCAAGAATTGAATTAAAATGTAAGGAAATTCCTTTGGAAAGATAAAATCTCAAGAGTTTCTATAGAGGAGTTAACATGGAAATATGAATTGAGAGGTCTACAAATTCCTAATATTAAAAATTATTATCGAGCGGCACAAATTAGATTTCTTGTTTCTTTTTTCGAAAACAAAAAATCAGTAGGGGTTAATATAGAAATGAATAAAATGGGAGAGTGAAAAGCAGAAGAAGTTACTTTTAGGTGAATATCAAAATTGAAGGTTGGTGATAAGGATACACCATATTGAAGCATCTGATTAATATTCAGAATAAAATAAATGAAGAGATTGGTGTGAGGGTCTATATCGCGTAAAATGCCTTTGATTCAAAATCCTCATATCTTCTTCAAAGGATTATGAATTTTTGAATATTTGGTTTTGTAAGGGCATTATAAATGTTGAAGATTATTATGAAGGGGGTCAATTAATGTCATTTAGGCAATTGAGAAATAAATGTGATATAACTCATAACACCCTTTATTGCTGTTTGAGGGATAAGTTAGGACCAACCATGTTGTTGCCTAGTTGTATTAGAAGAAGAATTGTTAAAAAGTTTACTTTTATGATGTATTCTTTATTACAAGTGAGAACTCCCAAATGAGAAATTCATTGTCTAGATAGAGGTGGGAAACAGATCTAAATATTATAATTGATGAGAAAATATGGGCAGATTTATGTAGGAATTGTATGACCAATGGAAGATATAGATTAGTTCAATATAATTTTTTTAATCAATTATATCTTACACCACAGAAATTGAATTGATTGAAATCAGATTTATTGAATCAATGCTTTTGGTGCAGTTAAGATGTATGAACTTTCTTGCATTTAACTTGGTTTTGCCCTTTTGGGCAGATTTATGAAATTTTTTTGGAATAACTTACAGGAATTGTTTTTCCACACAGTCTGGATTTATTTTTAATTAGGAAACATTGAAGGAACAAGATCTAAATTAAAGCTATTAATATACCAAATGGAATTTGTTAATTTAGCATTACTGGTGGCAAGGAAATGTATTGCAGTCACTTGGAAATTTGATATATCTTTAGGTATACCAAGATGTCATGCAGAAATTCAAAGTTGTATTCCTTTGGAAAAAATTACATATAGCTTGAGAAATAAATATGCTATGTTTTTGCAAATTTGGCCCCTGTTTGCCAGTATATTAGGATTTAATTTGTAATAATATCCTCTCTATGCCTCTAGACCTGTGAGATTCTCCTCTAAATTGTAATGAAGAATTTTTATATATGTGTGTTAGATGACATCTCTCTGTGCAATCCTAAAACTTTCTTTTCTTCTTTTTCTATGATTTATAGCTCTATTATATCTTATATATTAACTTTACTGGGGGGAGGGGTGGGGATAGGGCTGAATACCATCATGAATGTGATTTTAACTTGTTTCTTTTGGAATTTGTATAACTATATGAATTTTGATTACTACCTGTATGGGAAAATTTTAAATAAAATATTTTTTTAAAAACCAATTGACCAGCCGAGTGGCTGCGGAGGTGGAATGCGTTGGGATGATAGAGGACTAAATAACAGAAATGAACTCCTCCCTTGAGATGCTAAGGAAGGAAAGTGACTTTCTGTTGGGAAAAGTGGACCAGCTAGAAAATTACAGCAGGTATAATAATGTCCATATCGTTAATCTGAAGAAAGGTTCTGAGGGAAAGGACCCCGTAGAATTTGTTAAAGGCTCGATCCCAGACATTCTGGGATGAGAACAATTTAATGAACCAATAATGATTGAAAGGGCCTATCAAGTCTCTGTGCCTGGCACATCTGAGGGCCTGAACGAAAACACATCCTGATACGTCTGTTGAGATATCAGAACCAGGATAAAATTCTATGCACCACCTCACAGTGAATGAAAGAGAACAAGGGCTCCATTACGTATGACAATAGGCCAGTGTTATTTTTTTCCCGACCTGAGTGCAAATCTAATGAAGCAGAGGAGGAAGTTTGACTAGATAAAGAAGGAGCTCCAGTCTAAGAATATCCTATTTGACTTGCTTCCCCAGCAATACTGAGGATTGTACTCCCTGATGGAAGGAAAAGATTCTTCAAGACACTCAGAGAAGCAATGACACCCTTGAATAATTAGCCAAGAGGAAAATCAAATACCGAGCAAGAGCAAATGGAGTAAAATTGGATAGGCAGTCGTACTCCTCACGAACTGCTGAGAATATGTGCCTTTAAACTGTTGTCACTTTTTCTACCTATCATGGATAAGCGAGTTCCAATCTGAACCAATTTAAACTGACTAGTTTTTTATGCCGACTGGTTTTCACAGTAACTCTTTCTGAGTGGAGTGTTTTTAAATATAAAACAATGTTGCATTCACAATTGAATAATCTTATAAAATAGTTTATATATTTTATATAGGAGCCCTGGGCAAGCAAAATAATTAAGAGTTAGTTAAATATGCTGCACTTAGTGTGTGGAGAAAGCAAGTCCCAGCTTAATGAGGGAAGTAATGTTGAATGTTCAGGGGTTGGCATCGGGAAGGGGAAGGGAGTGCCTTTTATATTTATTTTTATTCTTAGCCTTATTTTTAAATTTGTCAACCATGTCAGTGCCTTATTCGATTTTTGCTACTTTGCCAGAGGAGGCACAATTTTACTTGTATGGAGATTTTACTGGAGGTCATAACACTTAAGTATATATATGTGATGATTATTATTAATGAATAAGGTAGTGAAATTTGTTATCTGTAATGTGAATGGGGTGAATGGAATGGTTAAAAAGAAATGAATCTTGACACACTTGAAAAAATGAAAAATTATATTGCCTTTTTACAAGAAGCCCACCTTACTACACAGGAACATAAGAAATTAAGGAGAGAGTAGGTAGGACATGTAATAATGTCATTTTTGTAAATTCCAAAGCTGGGGGTAGCCATCTTGATAAACAAAAACACACCAGTAATGATTGGAGAAACTATCACTGACCCATCAGCCAATACGTAGGAGTTCATTGTTAGCTTTACTCAGAGTCCTGGTCATTTTTAAATATATATACATCTAACTGTGATGATGAATCCTTTATTCAAGATATCTTCGTTAAGGTATCAGGGGACAACAAAATATACATATAGAGGGTGACTTCAGTGTTTGTTTGGACCCTATTCTGGACAAATAAACACAAACTGTATCCAAAATAAAAGAAGCCAACACCACTTTGGCTTTTATGAAAGATCTAAATCTGACAGATGTGTGGAGGCAAACACAACCTTGAACTAGGGACTACTCCTTTTATTCCGCACCTCACGACTCCCAGACTAGGATTGACCTCTTTTTGTCATCAACATAGTTAATCCACACAACATTAAAATCTGAATATCTATCTAGAACCTTATCAGATCACTCACCTCTGACTCTCTCTACTGTTATGCCAGAAAAATCAATACTCATACAGATAGCGTCTGAATTCTACCCTACACCAAAAACTAGAAATTTGCAAATTCATTAGATACCAGATAAACCTGTTCTGCGAAATAAACTTTCCCACTGTTCCCAATAGTTTTATTCTATGGGTCACATTAAAAGCCTACCTTAGGGGACAGATAATTTCATATACAAAAGATGTTAAGAAGAAATATGTGACAGACATAGAAGAACTGGAAGCAGAAATTCTGCAATTGGAAAAGGAGTTTCAACAATCAAACTCTAAAGAAACATATAAAGTGCTTGTAAACAAAAATGCTCAGGTACAACACACTGCACACTTATAAAATTGAAAAAAAATACCATCCAAGATATTGTGAACTGCGAGAAAAAGCACATAAAGTCTTGTCCTGGCAAATGAGAGCAGAAGGGAGTTCGAGAACGATAAATTCAATCCAAACTGAAATGGGCTCAGTTTCACGTAATCCAACAGAAATCAATAATACATTTAAATAGTTTTATACAAACTACAGGGACACTCTGAAAAGGAGAAACTGCTTCATGAAGGAAATGTATCTGTTTATTTCGAGAATGTACTTTTTATTTATGAGCGAGAGCCAATGCCAGGTTTGCAAAAGCCTAGGGTGAGATAGGAGTCAGACCTAGACACAACAATTGACAAACAACTCTAGTCAGATCTGTGTCAGGGAAATTTGAAGGCTATTATCAATGCCAGGTATTGTAGTCCATTGTAGTTTTCTCCATCATCTGAACCTCATCCCACAGAAATTACACCAATATAAACATTAATTATCAGAGATGTGTTTTAGAGGTTGGCTCCTTTTTACATTCTGCCTGGCTTTGCACAAATGTGAGGCCTTTCTGGTATGACCCTAAGATCACAAGAGTCACCTTCCTAGTAGACCCAGAACTTTGTCTTCCAGGGAACTTAACCACGTTTGGTAGATTACTAATGAATTCTCAAATTAAAAGGTGATTTAGGAAGGCTGGAGGTGTGGGCTGAGAAATGGCTGATGGAATTTAATACAGATAAATGTGAGGTGCTACATTTTGGAAAGGCAAATTTAAATAGGTCATATACATTGAATGGTAGACAATTGAGGAGTGCAGAGCAACAAAGGGATTTAGGAGTGATGGTAAATAGTACCCTCAAGGCTGATACTCAGGTAGATGGTGTGGTGAAGAAGGCATTTGGAATGTTGGCCTTCATAAATCAGAGTATTGAATTCAAGAGTAGGGAGGTTATGATGAAATTGTACAAGGCATTGGTGAGGCCAAATTTGGAGTACTGTGTACAGTTTTGGTCACCAAATTATAGGAAAGATAGAAACAAAATAGAGAGAGTGCAGAGAAGGTTCACGAGAATGTTGACAGGATTTCAGGGTCTGAGTTACAGGGAAAGGTTATGCAGACTGGAGTGTAGAAGATTGAGAGGGGACTTGATAGAGGTGTTTAAGATTTTAAAAGGGACAGACAGAGTAAATGTGGATAGGCTTTTTCAATTAAGAAAGGGGGAGATTCAAATTAGAGGACATGGTTTAAGATTGAAGGGGGAAAATTATAAGGGGAACATGAGGGGAAATTTCTTTACGCAGAGGGTGGTGGGGATGTGGAATGAGCTTCCGGCAGACGTGGTCGAGGCGGGATCATTGGTTACGTTTAAGGAAAGACTGGATTGTTACATGGATAGGAGGGGACTAGAGGGGTATAGACCAGGTGCTGGTCAGTGGGACTAGGAGGGTGGGGATTTGCTACGGCATGGACTAGTAGGACCGAACTGGCCTGTTCTGTGCTGTAAGTGGTTATATGGTTATATGGTTAAATTCTCAGAAATTACCTTGTGTGTGGCCAGGAAATGAATAGCGATAACATGGAAGTCTGACTCCCTTCTATTCATGGATTGGTTTGAAAAGGTTACTTACAATCTGAGGAAGGGATATAACACCTTCCTAAAGTCTGGCAGAATTATTTAGAGCATATAGGGTTGTAACTGAGGCCAATATAGAGTTTCAATTGCTACTGGCTAGCCAGTAGACCTCAGTAAAGATTTTAACAATGTGGTATTGTCATGGCTCCATGTGTTTTATTGTATGCACTGACAATGGGAACATTTTCTTTTTCTTCATTCTTTCTCTGTTTAATAGCACCTATATAGAGGAAGGGTAGAGGGATATTTTACATTTGGCATGATTGATGATTTTTAAATATATTAAAATGATAAATAAAATGTTGTAATGGATCTGTTAATATTAATCTTTAGTCTAATGTTAAAACTATATTTCATATATGTATATACTGGTATATCTTTGTAAAAGTTAGTTTTGGATGGACAAAGATCATTTAGACACCATTGACCAGAGAAGCCAGTTTGAAGGCTGAAGAGTCTGCAGTGCCTTGCAAGGAGAAGAGATGAAAGATTTTTATGATGGTTCTTGAGATAAGTGGAACAATGGTTTATTAGCTTGAGTGTACAAGAAGCCATTTTGTAAGTAAATTCCAGAGGAACATCAAAGAAAGTTAATTACTTTGATTCTGTAAGTAAGTGGACAGAAATGCTTTTACTACATAAGTGTCAAGAGACATTATAAACTTCAAAGACAGAAATGATGTCATCTATCATGTGACATAAGAGATTTGCAAGAAATATATTATCGAAATGAAAGTCAAAAAAATCTGTTTAATGGAACTCACCATCCTGTTCAGACAGGATTGAAAGCAGCAATATTTCCTGCAGAGGGGAAAAAACTGCTTATGTTAGTCCTAATAAAGGGGATCACAGAATAAGTGGATTTGAAATAAGTACACCGACTTCTGACTGTCTCTTTAAGATGAAGAGGGCAGTTTCATCGTTTGGATCACAGATTCCAAAGTCTTCATTCAAAAGAAGAAAACGCTCATGTGAAGAATATCTCTCTGAATGACAAATCATCAAAAGACTTGTGAATTAAAGAGGCTTGAAGATATGATGTTTAAAAGTGCTTCATAATTATTTCTGAACTGAAAATTTAAGACCTTCAAGCAAGACCAAAATGATGCTGAAATTTTAAAATGGACTTTTCAGAGTTTGGGATTTTAACGCACACACATATAGTGGGGGTTTAAGTTAGAGCTGAACTTGGAGCTTAAATAAGATATAAGTAAGAAATGTCATATTATTATTGGTTTAATAAAAACTTTTATTTTGAATTTACCATTACTTGGTGATGTTTTGCCATTGGTGTTCCTTTTTTAGTGCTAACAAAGTCTCTTTTCCCAAACAAAATTGAGAGGGTTGTTCATTCTTAACAAATATTACAAAAAAAATGGCCTCACCCCTGAGGCAGAGAGCGTCACTGGAGTTTTGCTCTCCCCATCAACATGATCTACCGGGATCATTATCTGAAGAGGGTATGCAAAATCTTTGAAGACCTCTTAGCACTTTCAGCTGCTCCCGTCAGGAAAGAAATGCAGGCGTAGCCAGCACCACCAGGCTGAGGATCAACTTCTTCCCATGGGCAATGAGAATGCTAAATGACCAAAGAAACTGCTCACAGTAACCATCCGAGACTCTCATTTGTACCAAACAGTTTATATGCAAGACAAGTACTTTATCTATATGTATTATTTGTCCATATGCATGTTATGTCTGATTGTGTGTCTGCATGTTTTGCACTGAAGACTAGAGAATTCTGATTCGTCGGGTTGTACTTGTGCAATCAAATGTCAATAAACTTGACTAATTGTATCGGAAATTCAGATCTGGAGCTTGTGTTGCCGATGGTTTGAACTGGACTCTATGTGGCTGCGAAGGCTGCGAAAGCACTGAGATAAATCCACAGGCACTCAGTGGCTCTTTTGCTTCTCTTTCTCTGACTGTAAGAGGCATTTTAGGAAATTTCTGCCGGTGGCAAATCTGTCTGCCTTACAGCAGGCAAAAGCAATTTTCTGTAATATGACACTGTTTTTATTACATGTCAATAAATTTAAACTGAATTGAAATTGAATCTTGAAATTGAATTGAAATTGAATCTAATAAGTGGATTCAGGTGGGAGGTTAGAAGAAAAAGTTAAGGTAATGGATGTGAGAGCTAAGAAAGATGGAAGGAGGGAAGTGAGTGGGGAACTGAAGGGAGATGGAGGGATGAGCGAAAGAGACTGGGGAGGGGTTCATGAAAATTGGAAAGCTTGATATTAATGTCATCTGGTTGGAGACATTCGAGGTAGAATATAAAGTGTTGTTCCTTTAATTGTTGCTCACTCCAATGTGGAGTTAAATTCGAAAGTGTGGGTGGATGGGTTAAAGGGTGAGAGTAAATTACCCCTCGTGTAGGAGAGGGGTAGAATCGGGGGTAGAATCATCATAACTATTCCTCGTCATCAAGGATGACGGCCCTCATTCCGTTGATCCACAGAGCGAAGATGCCTGTGCGAGTATTTGTTTAATGCTGCACTCCAAGAAGCACGTGATACTTCATAAATCAAACAACTAATTCCAATGGCATGAAACCATGACACTTGGAGCTGATGGTTTTGTTGCAGTCTTCGTCCACATTCACAGCTGTTGAGTCTTCAGAGTAACTTTGCCTGTTCCACCATTGAGAACTTAGTTGGATTGTTCTTTGTCAGGGACCTCACAGTCATGAACCTACCAGGAGCGTCGCTCCAGATGGCATCACTCTCAAGATCACAGGACCACGCAGGCTTCTCCACCATGACAAGGTGACAATCCATGGAGAAGTATGCGTGGTGAGTGAAATGGGATGAATGTAAAATGTTCAGTGGGTGTTGCAGACTTATTGGGCTGAGAGCTGTATTTATGTGCCATGTGGCTCAATGACAAAGAGTTGTTATCATGAGGTAAAGAAACAAATGGCAGCTGGAGTAGTTGAAGAATTGGTTTAGTTCTGGTCACCTCATTACAGGAAGGATGCGGAAGCTATGGAGAGGGTATAGGGGAGATTAGAGAAAGTGTCTTATGAGGCAAGGTTAGCAGAACTGGGACTTTTCTGTGGCGTGAAGAAGGATGAGGGGCGACTTAATAGAGTTCTACAAGATCATAAGAGGCATGGCTAGGGTGGACAGACAGCACCTTTCTCCTAGGACAGGAATAGCAAACACCAGAGGTCATCTGTATAAGGTGAGGGGAGGGAAGTTTAGGGGTGACATGAGAGGCATTTCTTTTTCACACAGAGTAGTTGGGGCCTGGAAAGCAAGGACAGGGAGGGTGGTGGAGGCAGGTACAATAGGGACATTTAAAAGTCTCTTTGGCAGACACATGGATGTAAAAAAAAAAAGAGGGTTATGGGTATGAGGAAGGGCCTGTACTGTGTTGTAATGTTCAATGTTCTATCAATTTGTCTGTGCCCTTGGCAGCACATGAGGCCGTGGACAGACATGTTATAGTGGTAATGCCGTGTGAAATTTTAAGTGATTGGCTGGGAAGTCATTGATGTTGCAGTGTACAGAACAAAGTTGCTCAACAAAGTGATTTCTCCCAAATCTGTCCAGTCTCCCTGATGTAGTGGATGCTGCATTGGGAATACCGATACAGTAAATGACCCCTGCAGATTCAGAACTCTTGGAAATAAAAAAGAACTTTTTTATCAAATTAACTTCACAAGTATCTTTGGCTTGGCTTCGCGGATGAAGATTTATGGAGGGGTAATGTCCACGTCAGCTGCAGGCTCGTTTGTGGCTGACAAGTCCGATGCGGGACAGGCAGACACGGTTGCAGCGGTTGCAGGGGAAAATTGGTGGGTTGGGGTTGGGTGTTGGGTTTTTCCTCCTTTGTCTTTTGTCAGTGAGGTGGGCTCTGCAGTCTTCTTCAAAGGAGGTTGCTGCCCGCCGAACTGTGAGGCGCCAAGATGCACGGTTTGAGGCGATATCAGCCCACTGGCGGTGGTCAATGGGGCAGGCACCAAGAGATTTCTTTAGGCAGCCCTTGTACCTCTTCTTTGGTGCACCTCTGTCACAGTGGCCACTGGAGAGCTCGCCATATAACACGATCTTGGGAAGGCGATGGTCCTCCATTCTGGAGACGTGACCTACCCAGCGCAGTTGGATCTTCAGCAGCGTGGATTCGATGCTGTCGGCCTCTGCCATCTCGAGTACTTCGATGTTAGGGATGAAGTCGCTCCAATGAATGTTCAGGATGGAGCGGAGACAACGCTGGTATTTGATAACAGCAAACAGGTCGCAAAGAAGGAATGTTGCAGATGTATCCAAGCAGTGTTTTTTACATCAGGTTTCATTTTGAGACATTTTAAATGATGGAAGCAGAGACTCTTGCACCAATTAACCAGTATCTGGACAAGCACTTGAATCACCAAGACTTTTGACTTTTGACCAAATGCTGGTAAATGGGATTAATGTGGATGGATTGCGGGTGTTTGGCATTTGCATGGTGGGCCAAAGGGCACATTTCTGTGCTGTATGAAGTAGCAGAAACAGTTAATTTTTACACAGGTCTTTTCTTCTTTCTGCTAAGGGCTATCATGAGAGACTGTTCATGAAACAAATCTTCATTGTGGATTTTTTTTTGTGTGGTCAATATCAGTATGGAGTTAGCAATAGTGCATCTTTCATTATAAAATGGTCTAAATTTACATTACTGTCTGCACAAAGGCAGACGAATCCAATTTTGATGGGAGAGTCATTCTTTGAAGTGACGGACAAAATGTAGCACCCAAATGGTGAATAGTGAAGTCTCACGAATAGCAAGTAGCAATAATGGCCTGAAAATGTTTTAAAATAAGTGGTTGTTCGTGGAGTTGTACAGGCCTTTTGGCCCATTTTGCCCATGCCAATCAATGTGAACATCTCCACTCATTCCATTTGCCTGCATTTGGCCCTCACTAAATCTCTCCTATCCAACTATTTCTCCAAAAGTCTTTAAAACGTTATAATTAAACTTGCTTTGGCAGTTTGTTGCAAACACCCACCATCATCTGTGTGGAAAGTGTGTCTCTCGAGTTCCCTTTAAAGTTTGTCCCTTTGTTTTCTATTTCACTATCCGAGGAAAAAGGCTGACTACGTACCCATCGATACCCCTCATAATTTTTTAGGATAATGGACAGGTGGAGCTGGGTCAGGAGGGTGAGAGATGGTGTGGGGAGGCAGAGGCAGATGATTGATAGATTTCAGAGAGAAAGAAAAGGGCAGATGGATCAGGCTGGGTCTGGGAGGGTGAAGGTGGAACCAGCTGGTGGAGGAACAAAGGATACCAGTGGTGGAATCTGATAAGTGAAAAACATAATCACATGAACTGTTAGGGGAGAGGTGAAGGACAAGTGAGAACAGATGGAATCATTTAAATCTGTCATCCGTCACCCCTCCTTAGTTCACCAATCATGTACTAGCCCCTATCTCATTCTTCCCACTCTCTCTTCATTGTGCTGGCTATCTCCCCTCTCCACAATCAACACTGATGAAGCATGTTGACCCTTCCTAACGCACCCCCAGATGCTGCTTGGCCCATTGAGTTCCTGTAGCAAAAAATAGTGTGTGTTTCAAACATCCCTGAGAACCTTTTTTTTGTGCCCTCTTGCTAGCTTAACCATATATGTAAACAATACTCCCAAGTACATTGATATGAACAACATTAATGTCGCGTCCCAATTCATGTACTGGAGAAAGATTTAAAAGGGGCTTGCGGGGCAACCTTTTCCACACAAGGTGGAAAATATGTTACGCTAATTGCCAGAAGTAGTTGAGTCTAGTATAATTGCATTATTTAAAAGGCATGGGACATGGATAGGAATGGTTTCGAGGGATATGGGTCAATAAAGGCAAATGCGACCAGCTTGGCTAGACAACTTGGTGGAATGGTCATTGCCCCAAAACACCTGTTTCTATGCTCTAAAACTCTGACTCTTGTATTCAATGCTGAAGCTGATGAAGATGAACATGCATAATACAGTAAAACCCTGTAATCTGGAGTTGAAACCAGTCACCTCAACCAACCGGCAAAAAAATTGTGCAAAATAAATGGGTAAAAAAATATGGAAGTTTAAAATTGGTGCACCTCACTGTTAGTTTTGGCAATCTCAAGCGAGTGGAAAATTCACTTATCCAGCATCTACCAATCCTCATAGGTGGCGGATACCAGGGGTTTTACTGCATGATTCATGTGGAAGCAGCAGAGTTTTAGTTTAATTTGGGACAAACATTGTGGGGCAAAGTGTCCATTTCTGGGCTCTACTGATCCAGGTTCTATGCTCGTACCACAACCTCTCTTCACCACTCTTGTCTACTCATGTCACCCCTTCCAAGATCTTGCTGTTAAATAATACTTACCAAGGTCATGCATTCACTGTGTATATCCTGACCTGGTTTAACTTCTCAAAATCCATCAACATACCTCTCTTAGTTAAACTTCATCTGGCATTCCCAGGTGATCTAGATCCTGTGTAACCTTAGACAACCACCATATGACCAATTTTACCGTAATATGAAGTTATTCATGTAACTTGAAAAAGTACTGAAATACTTTGTAAGGGGGTACATTTCAATATCTGAGCTATCAGTCAAGTCATCATGTTTGTCAAATAGGACCATGATCCCATGACGAAATGTGCAATCTTCTGAATCAAAGGCAAATGGCAACTAAGTGAGTCGTGGCTAAAAGCCACAGAAGCTCTTTTACAAATTTGTAATGCCTTCTTTATGGAATGTTTTCCAGAACTGCTGTTTCTTTTGCCAGCTTGATTCTTAAGTAATGCAACCTAACCCTTACCAGCTCTTTCTGCATCCATCGAACCATAGAACAGTATAGCAAAAAGAAACAAGGCTTTTCTGCCCTTCTCGTCTGTGCCCTTCTAGATCCATTATTCTGCCTAGTCCCACAGACCTGCACCCAGTCCATACCCTTCCCATCCATTGATCTGTCCAAATTCTTCTTAAATGTTAAAATTGAGCCTTTTCACCACTTCAGCTGGCAGCTTGTTCCACACTCCCACTACTCTCTGTAAAGAAGTTCCCCCTAATGTTCCCCCCTCAGTGGTAAAAGCCTATCTACATTTGCTCTCTCTATATCCCTCATAATCCATCTTGCATATTTCTAATTTATGCAAATGGAATGTTACAAGACAAGTAAGTTAATACTAATGAGGAAAACCTTTGAAACTTCCTGCTGAGTTTGTACAGAAAAATAAAACTACATTTTGATAAATTAACTAACTCTGGAAGAAGTCTAAAATTATCATCCATCCATCATCCATCTATCGGACTGACAGTTCCTACACTTTGTATGAAGTTCGTCATTGTACCTGTCAGGGAGTAAAAGCATTTAAAGAAATAAATCATAATTTGGAAAACTAATGTATTCTTTTAAGACATAACAACCCTACAGGAAATAGTGATTCATCGGTAGCTGACAAGAGAAATTTTTAAATTGAGTTACATCCAAGAAAGAGGTTAATAAAGTACCCAGAAATAGCAATGGATCTGAAGATAGTGAGCATTTTAAATCTCTGCAAAGGAGAACCAAGAAATTGCTAAAGAAAGACAAGATTGAATATGAAATTAAATGATTGAGAAACAAAGAATGGACTATAAAGGACTGGTCAGAGTTTTTATGGACAGAGTTTTTATGGACTATAAAGGACTGGTCAGAGTTTTTATGGACAGAGTTTTTATGGTCAAAGAATGGACTATAAAGGACTGGTCAGAGTGTTTATGGACAAGTATGGACAAAGTTTTTATGGACAAAGAATGGACTATAAAGGACTGGTCAGAGTTTTTATGGACAAGTGGTCAGAGTTTTTATGGACAAGTATGGGCAAAGTTTTTATGGACAAAGAATGGACTATAAAGGACTGGTCAGAGTTTTTATGGACAGGATAAATTATAATGGGGAATAGGGAGATGTCTGGGGAATTAAACAACCAATTTACTATTGTAATCACGGAAGAAGATGCCCAAAACCTGTCACTTGTATTGGAGAATCAAAAGCTAGTATTGCAAATAAAGAACTGAAAGAACTAAGTTTAGTTTTTAAAAAAATAGTAGGAAAGAAACTGGTATGCTTGAGAGTTGATAAATCCCAAGGATCTGATGAGTTTTTCAGTTTTGAAAGAGCTGGCTGTCGAGTTGGTGGGTTTTCTAGTTAACGTCTTTTGAATTTCTGTGTGTTCTGAAATTATTCACATGGTTAGGAACATAGCAAATATGACCACATTATTCAAGAAAAAGGGGAGAGAGACTGAAACTACCAACCTCCTCACCTAACAACAATGGTAGAAGAAATACTGCGTATATAAGTAAGGGTGTGATAACAAAATGCAGTAAAACACCTGTTATCCCAAATTCAAGCAACCGGAAACCTCAAGCAACCGGCAAAAAAAAAATGATGAAAATAAATAGATTTAAAATAAATGTGAATAAAAAAAATTGAATTTTTAAATTATAAATGTTTTCTGAATTAATACATAAACCTTTGGTGAAGACAGAAGCAAATATTCAACCAGCAGAGTGCCTTGGTTGTGCTTTGCTCGTAGCAGCTATTTGAATAAAGTTGTGTTTGAATAAAAATGGCATCGCCCAGGATGAAGAGTTGGTTGATGCTGCTTGCCATTGGGGTAATTCTCTTTAAGCGCTTCCTTATTTTTTGCCTATTGGGAGTCTATTTCTTTATTGGTATATTATTAACTATATTAGTAGGGGTTTATCTGTAAATTTTGGGGAGGGGGTTTATATAATGTTATTGTTTATCTTTCAGATGCCCCTTTGGAGGGGGAGGAGCCTGCAGATGCAGCAACAGTTAAAAATTTTCAAAGAATATGACTGAAAATAAGTAACATTGTTTAAGATTTATATATTCATGCAACTGAAGTTTGTTCAGTGTAATTCCACCATTTTTTGTTTGCAAACTTGCACATCAGCCTGTCTACATTTTTGTCCAAATCATGTATTCAAACACCTCTCATTCTTCTGAAATTTCAGGAATAAAGACCAAAGCCTCTCTTGATAGCATAACATTATCGTCCATCAATTAGCCTAGTAAATCTCCTTTGGACTGCTTCCAGTGCTCCAGCATTTTCTTTTATGTAAAACTGTGCACTATTGCAGGCCTCGTCAGCACCCTGAACAAGTCTAACAAAATCTCTCTGTTCTTAAACTCCAGCCCCTGTACAGTAAAAGCCAACTTGCAGCTTTCTACCTTAATAACTTGGTGGACTTGCCTGGTAAATTTTTGCACTCTAACATTTAGATTTTAATGAATTCTCTCATGTGTAGCCTCTCCCTATTTAGAGAATCTACCTTTTAATTTTTCTTACGAACGTGCATAATCTCTCCCTCCTATGTTAAACTGGATTTGCCAAATTTTCATTCCTTGCAGAATCCCCCTTTTTTTAATGAGCAAACCTGGAAGCCCTTGCAGATCATTTAATGCAAATAATAAGCAAGTGGGGGAAAAGAACTGATCCCCGTGGTACTCCACTAGTTACATTGTTCTAGCTCGATAGGTACCCATTCATTCCATATTTTCTTTTCGACGCAACAGCCAACTGACACGTTGTCTTCCCCCTCTCCTCGTTTTTTTTCCTTGAACAAGAGTCACGTTGGCTATTCTCCGATCTTATGGTACCCTCCCAGATTTAAGTGAATTTTGAAGTTTTCATTCAACGGGTGTACTACCCCTGCAGGAACTTGGTGAGTATTCTATCGCACACATGATTTGTGCCTTGTAGGTAGTTGTAAGGAGTTAGGGCATGAGACGCCTATTGCAGGATACGGTAAAGCTCCAATACTGACATCCTCAGGTCTTCGGTGAAATCAAACGGGCTGATTTTTTTCTATACCATTGGATATTGCCCCTAATAATGCACGCTTATTTAACCTTGTAGATGTTGCACAGTAGGATCATGATTTTTTTTGTCAAATGCAGAAACAAAACCCAATGAGTTTATGAAGTTTGGGACAATGGTGAGTCAAATGCTGAATGATCAAGGGGCTGATGAAGCACCCGAGTTTTCCAATACCAAATCTCTGATTGTTCTTGCAGCTGCATTATATCAAATTTAAACATTTATTGTTAAATAACAGAGTTCCCTTTGCTTTCTCACAAGTTCAAAATTTTCCATTTCATTACATGGATGGGTTTCAACTAGATTGGTGAGGGGTGGCACCCCTTGCAGAAATTGGTATGGAAGGTGAGAGAAAGTTTCGTGGATAGGAGAAATGCAGGAAGCAAAAAAGCATTGTTGGTTTAAATTGTGCCTACTCAATGTTTGATGATTTTCATGCAAGGCCGATTAACTTGGGACATGGATAAACATGTGTCTGGGATGTGGTAACCATTACGGGAACCTGGTAAAGAGAGGGGAAGAACTGGCAGCTCTGCATTCCAGTGTATGGTGTTTCAGGAAAGACATTTTTATCAGCATATTCCCTCTTTTCATGAACTTCCTTCCCTCTCAAATAATCCGTTTCCACTTTATACACAATTAAGTTGTTGATTTAATTTACCTTCAGCAAGATCCAGATTAAATGGTCATGGATTTTGAAGTCCTTCCTCTTTTGCTATGTAACCTATTAATTTTTTTTTAATTGCTTTGGGTGATGGTACTATTTTTTAGGTGGCATGAAATCAAGTTACTTTTGTTTTTAAATAGCTGACTATTTTCAATACAAATTGTGCCGTCTTGGCCAAGAAGATCCTATAAAATGTCTGCTGTTGCTAGACATGTTGCAGCAATTATCATTGTTCTGTTTTGATGAGTGCACTTGAAAGAGCATTAGTAATATCATGGATATTGAACTCAATCAATGGGTGTACTTCCTTTGCAACCACAGTTAGTGTCATTCGTGTATTTGTTTAAAGGTGGTGGATTTCAAATTTGTGTAAGAGACTCAGCAAGAAAATAAAAGGCCTTCTCCAGGTCTGCTAAAACGGAAAAGGCATAGAGAAGAAATGACAAGTTTGCTTGCTGGTGTTAAAGCTATCCTTCCAGTATTAATTTGAGAACTGCATAACCTTGGGCTGAAAACCGGTCACTTACTCCTGTATGGCAAGAAATGATGTGTGGTCTGGAGCAGAATCCTTTAATGTTTGTATAAAGGACAATACAGTTTAGTCAAAATATAAGCTATTCCTAATTGTATATGCTTATTGCATGGTTGTCCTTGCAAATTGCTTTAAATAAACATATAATTAACTGGATGGCACTTACCCATTGCTCTGAGAAAATTCTGTGTCCTTCAGTGCAAATGGTATTATTGCAATAGGTTTGGGAAAATGCGTAGAATATTTTAAACTTCAACTTTACAGAAACTGTGTACAACTGGCACTTCTTAAAAGTTTCTTTTTCTGTCAACTTTTACAATCGTGGCATGGAAAAACAAAATGCCGCTAATTATCGCAGTTTAATATAACACAGTGTATATTGTCTGAATATTTAATCTCTTTAACTAGCTAAACCTCATAAATCTGTGGTTCCTAATTAAAGTGTCTCCTTTGTAAAAATTTTTTTATGATTGCTATAATGTAATTTTACTTTTGTAGGCTCACTTTTACTTTTTTATTTTTAAAGGAGTTTCGTGTTCAAAGATTGTGAAATCTTTGAACGAGAAACTACAAATGTTATAGGCTTTTATCACTTTGTATTAAGTTGTAGATTTTTCATTCTCATTACACCTCATGCTTTGACACACCAGTCTATATTTGACTACGTGACAGAATGGTGTTCCCATGATTCTTTGTGACCAATATTAACGCTTAGTCGCTGAAAAATCGTCAAGTATACTCCACGGAATTTTATTGTTCACCTTCAGTTTAAAAAAAAATTGACTTCAGGGGTTTCATTAAAAGGTGGCTCGAGGGTTAAGACTGACATCTGACAGTTACTCTGTAAGCCATGAGCAATATGTTTTGATTTGTTTGGACCTCACTGGTTCGTATTTCAAAGCATTGAGATTTGTTTTCTGGTGTAAACAGCTTTAATTTATCTTCCAACCAAATTTCACACATCTGCTTCTTAATTATAATTAATGTAGTAACACTCTAGTACATTTAAAACAGACTTTACAGAAATTAAAGTAAATGCAGTCTGAGATTTTAATAAATGTGTCACCCCGGCCTTTGGTTGAGCAACCAGAAATTTTAACACAAACTTTCACCTTTTTTTAAAAAAAAGCAGCAAGTTTACAGCAAACTTAAAGGTGAAAATCTGGCTTTAATGTAAAATAAAAACAGAAAATGCTGGAGAATTCTTTTTCTAAATTTCAGATTTTGAGCTTCATCTGTGTTCATTTATTTTTGATTTGCTTTTAATACATGAGCATCTAAAGGAATAATGTAGATATGTATTTTTTATTTAGCCCTTTGCAAGAGATAATGCTGATTTGACGTGTCTAACACTGCATTTGCATTAAAGCTGTTTGAATAAATCTTTGGATCGCCATGTGTAATTCGTATGTTATCTCAATTTGATTATTTTTGCTGATGAATTAAATTTTGCAGCATACATTTGTAATATAAACCAATTGGTTTTATAAATTGGACAAAACAAATAAGATGCTTTAACTTTTTCGAATTTGAGATGCAATGTTTGTGACGTCAGTCGTTTACCAATCAGGTGACTAAGTTCTATTCATTAAAACTAAATTACAAATAAGTGCTGAGTGAGAATCTAAATAAGTTTCATCAATTGGTGTGCATTTTGTACATATTATTTTTCATTACTCCACTTCGCATTGTAGATTTCTAACGCCACCTTATTTCCCCATCTTATTTGGAGTCAATCTTTTTTCATTAAATTCTCCAGGTGTGCATTTTCATTAGCACTAAAAGAAACGTGCATCTGTACATAGGCTTTTGCTCTTCTGAAGGTGTGAATCCATGTTTGTGTGTCTCAAGATTTGAAAATCTAATGTACTTCATCTTTATCACCTCTTTGGAGAGCATGTCTTATTTTTTTAAGTAAATTGAGAAATTTTTGTCCAAAACACAGTGGGACAATTGGTTGTGATTCTCTTCCATAATGTTTTAATGACGGCAGTCTCTTCGTTCTTATTTCAATGGCAATACAATTTGCAAGGTGGTATCTTTTTCTTCCCCCCCCTCCCCCCCCACTTCCCACTTCCACATCAAGAAATGCTTTTTATGAATATGATGCATTAAAGCTCCTATGACTGCTTTAAGAAAAAGCTCCTCTCTCCTACCTGGTGTTTAGTTGTGTAGATTTGTTACAAAGTCACTGGAGAATTTGATGTTGTCCACAACAGCCTCAGTATTGTGGTAGTTTTAAGTAGATGTAGAATAAAAGCCATTGATGTGCCTGCCTTTATATAATCTCACCAAATGCCTATATATCTTTCAAAATTTTGCAAAAAAAAGTTCAGTGTCGATTATTTTACCTTATTCTTGTAAAGTTCTATCAACTGGGTGTAATGGGGGAAATATCTGAGCTGGTTACATAGTTAGTAAAATTCTGCAGGTTGAAACATTGATGTATTTGCTTTGTGATCAGATGGCAATGAAGCAAAGAGAAATCTTTTGTGTGAACGAACTGCTTATGTGAAAATGCATCCATAATGTAATCACTGGGACCGGAAGGTGCCATACTGTGTCTGAAAGGAGACAATGGAATCTGGCCATATCTCCATTGCTGAAATCGAGTTCATCCAGCAATTCAGCCCTTTGACTGTTGGTTGTCATGCAAACTTCCTTCTTTGATCAGTAGAGGGTGGAAGGAGGGACTGGCAAAGGCCTGTGGATGTATCTCTGCTGTTTACCCTGTACTTGGCTGCAATTGAAACCCTTCCGGAGATAGCAATGGGGCACATTTTGCACCTTGACCTGTCTAGACAGTTAAAACTTTTTGTCCAGTTACCAAGGGAAAGGCCTATTTTGACCTCTTGTGCTCTCGTTGTAGCAATCCATTCTAGGAATATAGGTGTTGTCAGGGATTTTTTTTCTTGAATTTGGTGAAGGGGGAGGAGATGAGAGACAATCCAGCAGCTTTAACTCCAGGAAATGAAAACTGAGACTATAGACTCGAGTGATGTTAACTTTGTGGGCCTTGCTTTCCCCCTCTGAATCCTGAGGAAGGATTAAGCAGCTGCTGAACAACGTCTGGACTTACCAGTCATGTGAGCAAACTGGATATAGTAGTCCACTAACTTAATTTGCTAAAGTAAGGTGCTTTCTTTCCTTCTGTCTTTGCCAAATGTGTAGTTGTTTTCAAGAGTAAAAATTGTATATATAATGAACAGCAATCACAAACAACAATTGTGTATTTCACATTTCAGAATTACATTGTTAAGCCCTCCTTAAATTTGATTTTAAAGGATGCATACTATAATATTCATATTGCTGATTTCCTCCAGATTCCATATGCAAGATCTGAGACCCATCTACTTGAACTTTTTGAAACTATTTGTTCGAACATGGATGATTATGCACTGTATGTGGATCCTGAAACCCAGAAGAGGACTTACATGAGATTTGCTCCAAGAGATACTGAGAAAATGGGTTCAGTAGATTTCAAGAATTTCAAATTTGATCCTGAAAATTCAAAATCACTAAAGTTTGTGGTAAGAATAATTTTGTGTTACAACAGAGGGCACCAGAACTTACAAAATTGTCATTCAGAATTACGCGATTAAGGTTTTGAAAATCGACAAAATTAAGCCCAAAAATCCCTTTTAATCAAATTGTATTTAGCTAGCTCATACTTCTTTCATGTTTTTTTAAAATTGTCGAAGTACTCAAATGATTTTGCCAAGCTAGTGGGAAAGAGGAACCAGAAAATCACAGTAGTTACAAAGAGGACCCAGAGTTATGCATGCCTAGATGATGAACATTCATTTTGATTGTGTTTTGAACTGTAACACACACTCCAATTCAACTCTGATCTCACAGTGTGAAAATATAGTGGAAGAATATGAAGATGAAATCATTTCCATGTTCACCCATGAGGTAGACCATGTGGCTGACAAGCTGTGCAGTGAAAAATCAGGTATTGTGTCTGACTTAATATGTGGCTTCTTTTTCCATTTCATGTTACCATGCCGCTTTGATGTTCGGTGAGGGGGCCTCTCTTCAATCTTGGGTTGTTATTTGCAAAGGAAGTTTTTTTTGTTATCGTGGTGCCATTTGGCATTTTAGTTTTGCTTAATTTTATTTGTGGTTGCTCGTATTTATCAATTATTCTCTTCAATATACAGCGTAAAATTTGATTTTCTTGCATTGTATTTAGTTTGCTCCTTTGTACATAAACAATGTTCAGCTAAGTTTATTCTACTGTTCATAACTGGTTCCCATTAGTATTCAGAAAAGCTGCTTGCTAGAAATCCCCTTAGCTGAAATGAGATTCTTTAGGGAATGAGTGGCTAAAATCCCAATTTTATTTTGATTAAAATCCATCTTTAATAGCTAACATTTCATTGGTAATAATGAAAAGGTGATCTATCTTAATATTACAGGCTGCAAACCTTTAATTTCAACCATGTTTTACTTGCATGATGGTGTACATCATACATCAAGTAATGTAACCCAAAAGCTTGTTTGGTTTTCCTGATTCTTGGAGACATTTCTCTGGTGTCAGTATTTTATTTCAGTTTTGTTTTGCAGCATAATTTTGACTGATGATCCATACTACTCCATTAGAATGAAGAAAAATGCTCAGAAATTGTGCAGCTTGAAAGAATTGAAATTTTTAAATTATTGTTGTATTTTCATATCAGTGTTTCTAGCTCTTTTTTAAGAACGTAAGGAATTGATGTATATTTTTGAGCCATAATAATAAAATCTAAACATTATTGAGGATGAAAAATAACTTTTCATGTAGTTCAAGTTTCAAAAATTAAATTTTCATTGTTTCTGAGTTAGTTTTGTATTCTCACAAAAATTATGGAAATACTTAGATCCTGTAGTCAAAATGTATAAAAATCTAGTCTGATCTTCTAAGTTGGGTTAGGATTTATTTCTGTACTTTTCTCAAGTGAACTTCATTTTGTGCCTCGACTACATTTAATAAGCTTGCATATAGGAATAGCAGAATACAATGTGCTTTCCCAGGTGGAATTCTATTATTTTACATAATATGGCTTTTGAATATTTGAGAAAATTTAAGTAGTTGCAACTTTTTAAAATTGAAGTACAACTTTAAATGCCCAAAATGGTCCATATAAAAGAAAATTGCTTGAGTGAAATCAAAACTGTAAGGTGTTTGCCTTACTGCAATAATATACAGAAATATTCTAAATCAAATGTAACTGATCTCAAGACCTATAGATGTTTTAAATTGCCCTTTTAATTGGGATTGAATAGAGAGAGTTGTTTACTTCAGTGTAATACTTGCATCTATAATACATTATTTCCTTGCATAATAATAAAATGCTGAATGTTGGAATTATCATAACGTACTTAGAGTTTTGCCACTGTTTTTAGTCTAATTAGATATGTACATGGTTTCCTATATTGTTAAATTCACCTTGATTTTCTAAATTTCTCCAGATTTCAGGTGTGTACTTGCCTTCAGTATAAGAAAACTAAAATGTTTTTAATACTACAGAGGTGCTCCAAAACACAGAACATAATAACGTCTTTCTTTTGGAGAAAAAAAGCTGCTTTGTAATCAATTTTGCTGACCTTTTCCGTTGGCGATTAATGTTTTGTGTTGAATTTTGTTTTAGCAGTCTTCCTTTTGATCTTACTGAGATATTGTGGATTTGCACTGAGAGTAGATATTAAAAATATAACTAGCTTTTAAAATATTCATGTTGAACTATTCTGTTTAATAAAATATTTATTTTTCCCTCCCAACACATCAGAGTTTTGTGATCAGTCTGTACAAACTCTCCACCCTGAATTATAAGAATTGGTATGAATCAAGCTGGAAATGGGAAGTTCTGAATGTCTGCATCAACAGCTGGGAAATCTACACTGGACCAACACTGCTGCTCTGAATTTGCTCATATCTTCTATCCAAGAACCACAAAACCATTGATTCGGATATTTTCATTATGACTGTACCTTTTGATAATTCATGATTGATTAAAATATATTTTAAAAAATTATTAAAGGTGTTTTGTATTAAATTAATGCCCATTTTCAGGTAGATTTTTTTTTAGCTTAAAACAAAATAAAACACACCACTTTTCCTTTTAAGTTCAAATAGTGTGTTCTGATTTATTTTGTTTTATTTTCAATATTATGTTTCAATACTTGCAAATAATTTTTTATTTAAAATATGTGAATTTGTTTTAAGTTTTACTAATTCCTTGAATTGACTTTTACATGTATAAAACATTGATTAACATGAGGTTGACAACTTTTTCTCCATGAAATTGTAACTTTTTTGTTTTTCCTTATTTGTGTCCTGAAAAGGTACCATCTGAATTTTCAGTAGGGGAGTCGTACAGGATTTTATAAATATGGTTCTCACTCTGAGTTAAAGTTCCTTTTTTTCTTATCTGTACATGACAGTAAAAAGTCAATTTCTATGAATGATAATAATGCTTCATTGAAGATCCATAACGGGCTTAGAACTTGTACCTGTTTATCTGTGTCGACTACTTTCCTGTATCAAATGATATATATGAAAATTGTTCTTTCCCCTTCCACCCCAAGGGGAGAAGTAATGATTACAATAGACTACCAAATATTAGTTTATTTCTACAGGCAACCTTTTATACCATATGCTTTCAAATTCTTGACTGTAAAGGGTTTTTTTTTTATAAATTATTCCTTAAAATGATCATTGTAAGTATGAAACTTTCTTTCCAAGTTTTTTTTTCAGTCGTGCTCAAGTCTTTAGTAGGAGTGATAACAAAGGGTCTGGACACAGAACGTGAAGTGACCATTTCTCTCCGTGGATGCTGCCTGATCCATTGAGTCCCTCCAGCTTCTCATTGTTTGCTGTGATTTATAAATGGACTGTTCAGTTGATTACAATAAGAGGACAATATGCAAACGTCGGCGACATTGTAAACTTCAATCGACGACTTTTTAGCAATGCTGAAGGTTTTCATTTTCGTTTAGTGAAACCAAAGTTTCCTTTACCAGGAGCTTCTGCCATGGGCTCAATAATTGTTTCTTTATAATGCTGAACTGCATCATGGTCATGAGGTCAAAGTCCCAGAGAATGACCGGTAGAAAAAGGAACTTTCTAATTTTGAAACCACCAAAGGAAAAGCTGAAGCGGCCCTGATTAGCTCATTATAGAAGTTGTGGATATTTTTTTCTCCCTTGCAAAGTATAAACTTTTTGTCAGCCTCCCACGTTTATATCTCAAATTGTGCACGGCTTCATTGATTGTGTGAAGGTCTGATCAAGTTTTTTCTCTCTCTTAAGCAGAGATCGTATAATTGTAATTCAATGCAGAGTCCTGCTGAGAAGGGTAAACTCGTGGAGATTCAATTTCACGACGCGCCTTTTTAGATGGGGATTTAACCATTGCGTTTTTTTTAAACAAGCTCTCTCCTTGCCTTCGTTCATCATAATTCCGAATTTAATTTCAAATGTCCTATCTTACACAACCTTCACTACTGACTGGTTGTAGCGATACAGATGGTCACGAATGATCTAGGGGTTAACAAGAAATTGATACTGGTGGTAACGTTCGAGTTCGGAGGGGCAGATTTCCACCCCGACCCTTCGCACCTCTGCCAAGCAAACGAACAAGTTTTATTGGTAACTGCAGACAACTAGTTCCTTGCATTTAACACGACTGCAGCTTCTTCGTGAGTGTCGAGGTTTGAATATTATAATTTGGTTCACTTGGTAACGGCTTGTATTTGCACTTAGTTTCTGGACTGCACGTTGCACCAACCAATCTCAACACAGCAGCGTGTTTTTAAGCGTCTTGCCTTTCCGAATCCATTGATGCAGACTATATTTCTATAACTACAACACCAACTGTCATTAACCATTGTACCAATCAGCGCGATCAATGGTCCGCCTCAATGTAAAATTAGTGGAATGGATTTAGTTTGTCATCAACAAAACTGGACAGATAAATGCTCATTTCCTCCTGCTCCTATCCGCCTTGGTAGGGGAGCTTAGCAAGGTCAGTGACACAGCTGCTAAGGCTTTGGATGGAAGGGAGGGAGTATTTTCTTTGCACTAGCCTGGTCTGTATGAAGGAGCATTTTGTAAAATTACCTAAATGCAATATCATTGAACCAGGAGGTCCACCTCAATCAGAACAGCAGCAAAGTGGTTCTCTACAGTCTGACAAAGTTCAGCCTCTGAGCCGCAGCATTAACTTGTATTCTAACAAGATTAAAATATATTTGTCCTGGGGATTAGCATACTTAAATCCCCCTTCCCCTTTTTGGTGGTGGCAGTTCGCTTTGATCTGTGTTGCATGGCAAGAGCCTGGCTTGGTCCTGCCATCCGAGTGCCAAGTGTGAAATCGGCCTGATGTCATCCCTATTCTCCACTTTTACATCTTTCACCAGTTTAATTATATTTCCGCCACAAAAGACTGGAGCTTCATTGCATATTCAAGTTGGACAAGGAAGCATTAAAAACTATGGGTGAAATAACTGTGGGGGGAGGGGTCTCTTTTGTGTTGAAGGCAGCTAGTCAGTCGTTCCCCCCCCCCCCCCCATGTACATTTCATCGACTTAATTTCTCCTTTTTTCGCCACTTTAAAATATACGACTTCATAAAGCTTTAGTTTATAATGCTGTTCACTCTGCGGTATAAACACGTTGGATAAAGATACTTAAATTGGAACTTTTCCCCGATACATTTACTACCCACCCGCCATTTGCAATACTTAATTGTAAAGTCACCGGGGGTTAATCCCTTTTTTTTTTAGCTCCTCTCTTGATTGGTTAAAAACGGGTTTTGATGGGAGAGTGTCATCTCGACCGTTTGATGAGATGGTCTGAAAGTTTGCGAGTTTTACTCAGAGGCGCGAATGATTTGGGACAGAGAGGAAACGAACCACCTGCAGTTGTGGCAGAAGCTTTGACCTTCACCCCGGTTTCCCGGCCGCAGACTCCCATTCACAGTGTCTGAGAGGCACAGTTGCTCCCCAGTTGTACAGGACCAGGCTCATCAAGGCAGTGACCATTGGGCGTTACTTCCACATACAAGCTGAGCAAGAATAGAAATGCAGATTACTTCTTTAGCATTTGATACCAGGTCAATGCTGGGAAATGCTCCGGCCTGACAGCTCCTTTTGTCTGATGTTTTCTGTAACGTTTCCCAGTCTTTATATTTAGCAGAGACAGGTAGAAACAAATGGAACTTAATGACGTTCCAGGGAGGAAACAAAGGTACTAAGACGTTTTCTAAAAAGAAAAGAGAAAGCTCTTATTTACGTTGTCGCCCCATTGTAAATAGAACATTTAGCTAGATAGAACTTCCTGTTTCAATCCAAACAAAAGGAAGGGATATTTAAAGTTATTAATCGAAACACAGTTTCAATAGATTTGCCATTTCTTTAGATACAATTAATTGCATCAAATATGATTCACAGCCGCGCGGATTTATTTAAAAAAAAATCATAATTAGAAGTCGTCGACTGAAGAAAGTTTCACAATTGTTACCAAAGTTTTCTGGGAAGTTTGAAATGGTAAGTGCATAAATGGGGATGCTACATCATTTGATTCAATTAATTGGATTACTTAAACATGAATTACAAAATGCAAATTGAAGTTTGAGATGTAAATATGTTGTTCTTTCTCCCTCCCCTCTAAACTTAAGCGAAATTCTCAAATCTTTGGAATAAGCGCTATCTGAGCCGTTGCGCTATTTCCCGCATTGACATAAATCAACATTTTATCCAAATATTAGCTTGATTTGTTACCACCGTAGATAACTCTCAAAATAAAATCAATTGATGAATTCTTTATGAGGGTATGGAGATGGATGAAACTTCTAAGATCCAATTAGCAAATTATTTCAAAACCTTTATATGTCACTGTCTCTCATTCAGCTAGAAATAAATCATTACCATGTGCTATTGAATATTTGTATTGCATCTTTTTATTTTCAATGCGTTACAATAAGTATCAATCTTTTTTTTCTTTAAAATCACAGTATTCCGATGTCAGAGAGAAGAGAAGTGAAACGACGTGTATTTTGCTAATAATGGCATTCCGTGAATGGGAAATTTTCTTTCATTTTCATTCCTGGGATGTTTTTTTTAAATGTCTGCAGTACTCAGGAATACGCAAAGGCCTTTTTTTAAAACATTCTTGAGTACTTCAGCGGCTGTGTTACTTCACACCTTTTTAAAACCTTTAACAGAAGCGTCTTCACCTTTTTGCCCTCTCAGTGACTTGTTTACCGAGAAAAAAATCCAATTAAGTTTTCTCTTTGGCTATTGCTAACATTTGTTAGTTCTTTTTTTAAATCCCCTACTTAAAAACCAGACAATATTTTGGGGAGTGGGCGGCAAATGTATTTTCAAAATAATCTTATGAAAGGCTAAAGGCATACTGTTGAAGGATTAGATCATTGTCTGCTTCTTAAACGTCAAGAAAGTTGCCCAAATATATGCTGCAAATGTTTAACTTTAAACATGTTCTGCCGCTTGAGGTTTTTTTTAAATAAAATATTTTCTTTTAAACTCGTTCGAATGTGCTGTTGTTATAATAAAGTCGGTATAAATGTCTGAACTGGCTGCAATAAATCGCCCAGTTGGCAATTGTTGCTCCTTTTCCCCCATTAACCAGTTTTTGTTGTTTCCCACCCCCCCACCCACCTGGTGCACATTTTAGTAATTGTACAGTAACCAAGGGGAAAAATGAGAGGTTACTGTTAAATCCACAATCTCCCTAACTTTTCAGTACTTGCTGAATGCCAGGCCGTTATCTTGACAACAAAAGCATGTTCTGTTCTTCCGCGTTTCACGTTATCAAACAAATAAGGTAATTTGGGACATTGAGAGATAGCGAATTAAATTGCTCGAACCTGTATTTGTAATTAATATTGCTTCCCTTCAATTTCCTCCAACGACTATTTACTTATGTTGAAAGAAACCTCGAGAGGCTTAACCATTCAGAATAATTATAATTTTCTAAAATATCACAACATAATGCCTATATTTACTTATATTGTCATTTTTTTCTGATTTAAAGCGTAGTTAAAGAGCAATTGATTATAGGGCTCGAAAACTACACGAGTACAAATTAGCAATGAATCTGTTGAATGACCTTAAATGATCTGACCTCCACATTTACATTCACTTCTATTTAGTTTGCTTGTAATTCTCATTGAATTCAAAGCAAGGCCTGGTATACTAACGGCACAGTGATCCGTACCAGTCATTTTGGCGACGAGTGAGAACATTTTGGCTACGAGTGAACCTTGTGACAATTTTTTTTAGCGGCGCGAATCCTGGGCTTTGAACACGGGGTTTTCTTCCCAGAGTGCATCCTTCAGGATCCTGGTATCCATTCGCTTGAATTCCGTGAAACGATGCGATGATTTTTCGCCCAACTGCACGTGTTACAACCATTAATGATTCCGAAAGTTTAAAAAAATACCAAATGATTTTGATTTGAGGACATATTGGAACAGATGACAGAAAATCTCAACAGCAGCCAGTCGAATTTAGTCGGACCTGCTCAGGCGCTTGCAATAGAACTCCCTTGGAATCAGTTCCCCTTGCTTGGTCAGGGTGCAGAGTATTATTACCATTCTAAGATTCTTTCACCCTTCTTGGTTAAGAAGTTGCATTAGAAGTTGATTCCGTTTCCAAACTGGGTTGTGTTCCGCATATTAAACGACTGATTCCCATGTAGGTTTGAACATCGCGAAAGTTTTAATCTAGTTCCTCGCACCTCGCCTTTCCAATCATAACTCCTTTTCCCGCTGCGTTTTGAGATACATAATTATAGTGTTCGGCTCAGACACGTGTATGTTCTAGATTATGTAGCAAAAGCTGTTGATCATTTCTGTTTTTGTAGGGAAGTCCCCCCCCACCCTTTTTTTTTAGTTTGGTGCTTATCAAGATCTGTAGTTGCGTGTCTGCCACAAATTCTTTCACTTTTGGTAATACAATATCAAGCTGAATCATTCATGAAGGTATTGCAACTTCTAAATAGAAACTTCATGAATTAATCTATGCCCTTGTTTTCGATTAGTTGCCGGAACACAATAAGGCGCCAAAATCAGTAATTTAAGCGTGTAATTTTTATTTCTTTTCAAACTGTTGGCTATTTGGGGAGAATCCGAATTTTTACTTGCACTGATAATAAAAAAACCGAATCCTTAAATGTCATGCTGCATTTATGGATAAGCAAACTGTAATTTTAACTAAAATATTCCCTTTCGGCGGAAGACGAGGACATTGCTACCTTTCTCCTGGTATTTATCGCGAGCCTCCCAGAGTAATATTTGTTCTAAATTAGATACGACCACAACATTTCAGACTCACAGTGAAAAGGTCCAATGATTGCGCGCCGTTTTCATCGAACGGCACCAAAACAAATTAGTTTGATAATAACTTGAATTGCTATTAAACCCATTAAAGTGAGATGTGTTCTTTTCGAGCTCAGAAAAAAAGCCCTTGGAGTGTGCAATTGTTTACTTCATGTTAGGTACAAAACATTCGTACAGTCGAATTTTGAATGAATTATGTTTAGATACATTTGTAAAATTTCCACTGTTTTAATATAAAATAAATAAAATCACATGCGATCTTAAGATTGAGAGAGAAATACACAGTTTAGTTCCTTTCTTTGCATTTAAATAATTCATTCACGGTTTGCAGTTCCTCCAGTTCCCAGGCAGTTAGCCATGTATATGTTCTAGTCTAAACTCGCGCTCTTTTTAGAAATATATAAACAATGGTTATCCGGTGTGTTCTGTACTAACGCTGGCTGCATAAAAGCCAACAATATTTTTTTTTAAATCAGAAAAGATATGTTACAGCGCTTGGGTGCATTTATTGGCTGATTTCACTACACACTGCAACTATAAATGTAACTTAACTGACATAAACACCGGTAGCATAAATTGTGACCTTTGTGCTATAAATTCAACATCGCACCTCATTATTTAACAATTTTTACTGGATCGGACCCCACATAATTGGGACGCTTGCATCTTTGGAAAAGAGGTCTTCTTTTATTGCATATTGCAATCGTTTGGATAATTGCGTGACAGAAAAAAAAACATGTTTTCGGAAGCCTACCTTTTTTCTTTTCGATATTTTTAGCTTGTTGAGCAGAGAATGTGGCCTTGAAGTGCTTTTTTTCCCCCTGGTCCCATGCACTTGAAAACTTGCAACATGTTATTTTTTTGCCAAGAAAGGACGCTCTCCCTTAGGGCTTGAAAATTACTGCAAAATTACTTGCACTTTTTTTTGTGCGTGTAAGACAGGATACAGGACACGTGGGCAATGCCGCAGAAAATTATATATCCGCGAGGTTGTGATTGCGTCAAATTTTAGGACGGATTATGTACGAGAAACGGGTTGGTGTTTCTACAACCACAGTGACGGTGCCTTTCAATCGGAGCGTACAAGCGCACTGGCAGAGAGAGAGAAAGGGAGAAAATGCTCCCATTCCGGTTAGTCATCTGCAAAGTAAGTGGCCCCTTCTGTGTTGTTTATGATTTATGGGTTTAATTCCAAAAAGAGAGTTCAAAATATAAAATATATATGCATAAATAATTTTAATTCACTATTTTTAACAGTAGTAGGAGAAATTTCTGGTCGATTGCTTTGTGAATCAAATTCTCAGTTGAACTTGACATTTGGAGACGTTCATTCTCACTCCCCCCCCCCCCCCCCCCCGCCACCCCTCTCATCTCTCATCTGCCGCAGGAAGGCGCTCCAGAGGCGGAAGCTAATCGGCTGAACACTTTATTAACCCAAGTGCCTTCCCCTGCAATCACCCAGGCCGCTTATTTTTTTTTAGAAGAATTAAAATAATTTCGTTTTAACTTCTCTGTTCTCAGAGTTTGGTCCAACGCTTGCAACGTCTGAACTGTATAACATTCCAATTAAAAAAAAACTTCAGCAAAACAAATGCACCAAGGAAAGTTGTCTCCTTTCATTCTCCGCGCCTCGGGATGTTTCATCGAGGCCACAGGATGATTTAGAAATGTCCACACAGTTAACAAAATTTGACCTTTCCTCACACCCCAATGATCCGAGCCTCAGTGAAGTCCCTGACGTTGAAAAGGCTTCCATCTCTGATATTTACTCGTCAGAAAAAGCTGATGTAACGCTCGAGTGAATTTTGCCTGGCCACCACCCTTATTTAGTTCTTTGTTATTTTCTTTATAAAAAAAAGAAAATCTCCAAAAAAAAAGGCTGTAAACCTTGTGTTAGAATCAAACATTGGATATTTATTTAATTTAACATTTTTTTTCTGTAAAACAACAGCAGGAAAATTCTTTGGACTTCAGCAGGTTGGTTTAAATTTCACGTTAGTCTGTTTACCGAGCGCCTGCAGCATCCAGTCGGCGCCTGGTAGAAAATGTGACCAACAAACAAAATCCACGGCAAAAAAAAAGTAGCTTCTGAAATCCCAGAAACAATATCTCATCATATATTGAAATATTTCAGTTTTTTTTACAAGACCTTACCTGAATTATATACACAGAATATTGCGGAATAATATCTCATACAATTTCATTTCTTTTAAAAACTATGCTGGTATCTTTTTCTCTCTCTCTTTCTCAATACACTGGCCTTATATTATTGCATTGTAATTTTTCGCACTTTTGTTAAATCTTTGCTAGTCACTTTCTTCCTTGTCGTCTTTCCCCGTGCTGGAATGGTTATAAAGTCCTTGCGCCATTAAATGGACTGCCAGTGTGTTCTTTGATCCGCTAGCTTTCTTGATTTTGGCTCGCTTATTCTGAAACCAGATTTTGATTTGGGATTCGTTGAGACTGAGTTCGTGAGCCAAGCTCTGTCGGCGTTGCTCGGTTAGGTAGCGGTTAGTCTGAAACTCGGCTTTCAGTCTCTGCAATTGCTCGGCAGTGAATGCTGTCCTCGGTCGCTTGTCCTCTTTGTTGGGAGTCTTTTTCTTTGGTTTGCGGGACCTGGGACCTAAAATGAAAATGAAACAGTATTACAAAAAAAAATGCAGTGGGATTTTATTTTTAAAAAATCAGACAAAGCCCAGACTGTCGTTTTTTAAAAAAAATCCTACAGGCACGAATACAGGTGCCATTTTTTCTTCCTCCTGACATTTATTACTTGGAAAAGATAAACCAAAACTTAAAATGAAATGAAACCGTTTCTTGGCTCTCGCGTCCTTAATCATTTCTGTCTTTTCTAATAGAAATATTAACTGGTAAATATTTCCACCCCGAAAAATGCCCGAATGTACTTTTCAGCAAGTGATGTGCATCAGGGAGTTTAACGGAGGCTTGTATATTTGTAATGCGTTGCAAGAGATGACATTTTTCGGTGTAGTCCGTGCGTACAATTCATTACAGATGGGTAGGAGCGTGACCCACAACTTGTTTAAATACAGTATCTCTGCAGTAACAATCGTTACAATTAGCCCCAGAAGTTGGAATTGCTCGTGTATCTCTATCTAGTCCTAGATTGTACAGCTATCCAAACTTGTAAAATACCGCAATTGGGACGATGACTATAATTCACGCGCAATTCATGAAGTGACGAGAAAAGAGGCAAAATGTTGCGCACACCCACACGGTTGCCTCACTGCGTGCGTTTTATGGCGGGGGTGAAGACTGAGTAAACGTGAGTGGCGCGATTATGTTAAAAGATGTGCAGTAACGGTTGGACGTGGCGATGTGTCATGCAAAGTTTGTGAGTTGTAGAGAAGCAGGATAAATGTTTACTTGTGTAAGAAGTGAAATTGAAATGGAAAGGGGAAAACTTTAGAAAGCAATGAATTAAAAGAGCGGCCTTTTAGTAATGCCACCAAAGGAACAAACTGAAAATATATGATAAAGGCCTTGCAATAATGACAGAAGACATATTTACCGCCCCCCGAACCGAGGACCTGAAAGTTTCGGAATTATATACATATATATATAAAAACACTGAAAGTAAAAATACTAACCAACGCCTAAGACACACTTAACATCTATGGGTCTCAAATTCACAAGTTTCTTCCTCAATTGTTGTTGCAAATAAAAATACATTTAAAAATGTTATTTATTGGTAAATTGTAAAGATCAAGAAAAAAAGGGCAAATCTTTGATCAGCGTTAGAAGAAAGTGCGACGGTGCCGGGGAGAGTGGGCCGATACCCGTGTGTGTGGTTGTGTATCATCCAGTGGAAGGTCAGTTAAATTTTTAATGTTTTGCCCGCCTAGTCCTCAAAAAGTATGATACCGAACACTCAATTGGAAACAACTGCTTGGGCAAAATAAAATATAGATCGTAAAAATCAAACAGCTCCATAGAGTTTCGAGCAGATTAAACTAACTCCGTGTTCCAAAACCTCCATTTAGTTATGACTGATTTTTTTTAAAAAAACGTTGACAATCTAACTTCGGGATGAATTGAACATATTATTTGATGTCCCCCCTCTATAGAATCAACTCCCCCAAATAAACGTGGAATTATATTTATATGTTTTTGGCAAACCTCTGTTATTTCCGGTGAATTGTTGGTCATGTCTTTCAAGGGCTGAGCTTGCAATTTTTTGTTGGACGTTACCAAATTTCAAAATCTGATTTCAAAACAGCAGGTTGAGCACGATGTTACTGTTCGCGTTTTAATATTCTCTGCCAATTCCACTCTCGGGTATTCTCTCCACGTAAACTGCAAGTCTGAAGCCGATCGAGGCCTAGCTCGCTGACAAAAATATGCTAAATACCAGTCAACAAAGAGACATCCGAGAGCGATGGAGTAAGACTCTCCAGATCCTAATAATTAACAGATATATTTTATCCTTTAAAAATCCACCTTACTTTTGAGATATAAAGCACGAAATTATCGTCCATTTTATTCTAACAATGGATGGGCTCTCTTTCAAACAATGGATCTTGAGATAATTTACCCCATAGGCGCGCTATTGAAAAAAAATGTTACCACCAAAACTCGCCCCGGGAAACAGTTGGAGCGACTCGTTCATCGCGTCAGACAGTTCCCGTGCCTGCAATCTTTCCAAACTTGAATATATGGCCTTCAGATTGTTTCGGGAAAACAGCGAAAGCCGATTCGAAGTAGATTATGTCGAGTTGGGAGTGTTTAGCATCCACTTCCCTTCTTTGAAAAAAAGGACCAAGAGGTTTCGATTCGACTGAAGATCATAAATACTGATGTCTGTTATGTGCATCCCACGTGTATGTGGATTAGTCTTTTGTTATTTCAGAAATCAAAACACGTTTGGAGAAACATTTTTCAAGGCAATCGCCCTGTTGTTTTCTATTTTGGGAAACTTTTCCTCCCATTCATTCTATATATACACATTAAATCCCTTAAAATATGCCACAAGGAAAGCGATCTATTTGGTTTAGGTTTGCAAGATTAAACTAACCGATGTTTGTGTTATTTTAAACCCTGGGCTATCCGTCTTCTAAAAGTTTAACACAAGCCCCTTTTTCCAATGTAAACCTAACGGAGAGTGGTTTTATTTTTGTGGTCCCTCACCTGAAGAAGGCCTGTCCGAGTATCTAGTGCAGTAAACCCACGCAGGCCAGAGCATGGGTTGGGAAACTGCGTTGGTACTGCTGTGGGAGCTGTCGGAATCCGAGCCCTGGGAGTGCTCGGCGCTCTCGCCGTTCCTCAGTGCTCCTTCTCCCGCCACATCTCGTGTCTTGGCCGGGGTAGATGGACTCGGTGGAGTCCTTCCTCCTCCTCCACCACCGACACCATCACCACCTCCTCCCACTCCGGGCGCACTGCCTCCGCTCAGGCCGGACACCACAGCCGACGGACTGACGTTCTCCCTCCCAGGGACGTGGCTCTGATCACGGTGCCCGTCTTTCCTTTTGCCGAAGTCCGGCCGCAATATATTGTCAATGAAAAAGTTGGTGATGCGGTGAGGGAGCTGGTTGCCCGGCGCCTGGAGAAGCGGCATGATGGCTCGGTTAGACTCGTTGCTCGACTCCAGATTGTCCACTTGATGGTTATTTTGATCATTTTCTTCCATAGTGTGTGAACGCTTCGGAACTGTAGTCCCCGAACCTCTCACACTCTCGCTCACTCAGTACTCAGTATATCCAACTTGGTTTGAGGAGGGGAGAGAGGGAGAGGGAGAGAGGGAGAGGGGAGGGGGAGAGGGAGAGAGGGAGAGCAGATCTTTGCCTTTTACTTCTCCCTAAGCGTCCCTCCTCTAATGTCTTGCCAGCATCAATCTCTCCGCCTTTAACGTCTCCCCCCCCCCCCTCCCCCCTGTCTGCTTCCCTTTGCTCGTTGGGTTTAGGGGTGGATAATCATACTTCTCCTTTCCTCAGTTCCTCACTCAGGTATCCATGGTCCACATTTAATCAGCGGGCTTCACTTTTCAAGGTTCTTCTCTCCCTCCTCCCCCTCCCTCCTTTCCCCCGACCTGCCGCTCGCCCCTCGTCTTGAGCAATAGCACAGGGAGAGACAGTCTCTCTCTCTCTCTCCCTTCTCTCTCTCTCTGCCCTTCTCTCTCTCTCTCCTTCTCCCTTCTCTCTCTCTCTCTCTCTCTCTCTCTCCCCGTCTCCCTTCTCTCTCTCTCGCACGCACTCACGCAGGGTTATGAAAATTAAAGGACGCCGCAAACTGCTCAGAAATACTTTCACTGCGCTTGGATTTTTGTTCTTTTTTTAATAGAGACGGTCACGTGACGCGGGTCCCCGGGATCCTAGACACGTGCCTCCGTCCAATAAACGGGAGGAGATTTCACCACATGACGATGACACTTGGATTAGAGGATAACGCCGCGCCACTCGCATCTCTCCCCCTCCTCGCTTAAAGCGGCAGTACTCCCTCCTGCAAGGCACCACCGCACCGAAAAAGGATCCCACAAACACTCAGCGAACGCCAGCGCTTTAATTCATCAGTCATTTTAACCTCCAGCCAATTAGAACAAAAAAGCCTCTCCCATTTACTTTGACCCTTTTTTTTACCCCTCTAATACCCTCTGTACAATAGAAATCTTTATCTGTCCACCTACCCACAATCCCTTCGCCCTATTATTACACAAATAATATTTGATTGGGTAAAAGCACAAAGCGATGGAGGAAGAGGGAAAGCGAGAGAGAGGGAGAGATAGACATTTCTGCTTTAATTCAGTCTCCCAATGACCACACTGTCTTTGGAAAGGCGATTTGAAACTACATAGATGCTTTAATTCGGCTTCCAAGCAAACATTAGGAATTAGGTAGGAATAACAAGCCTTCAAAGGTAGGATGTTTCATCTAGTCAGGAATAGATTGGCCCTTGGAACTCAGCCATTCAAGTAATAACCCGCTTTAAAGAGAAATGAACCCCACTCATTTATAAAGCCTCCGCGGGAAAGACAAAGCAGCCGGCGAGTTGATTTCGGGTGAGACGCCGGCACCCGATGATAGCGAGCGGTCTGACGCCTGAAAGCCGGATCGTGGGAGTCATTTTAAAACTAGGAGTAACCGAGCCCTCTGCAGTTCTGGGTAAATCATCCCTATTCTGTCTCCCGTCGCTGCGAATCAGAAACGGGTTCCAGTCGGGGTAACCCTTAGAAGTTGCCGATAGCCAGACGAGGTGGAAAGCTCTTTTTTTTAACCGAGGGAGATCCTGCCGCCGCCTTGTAGCTTTTTTTCTTTTGCCCATCCGACCTCGCCGCCTGCCTCCCGCGTTGCATATAAAATCGGGAAGGTGCATCGGGGTCGGGGCGGCAGAGGAGCGGAGAACCGGCCTGACAACCACCCCCGCCACTACTCCCCGTCTCCTTCTTACCCCCCCCCCCCTCCTCTGGGACGTCTCACCCGCACACAATAACTCTCTGTGGTGTCGGAACGCCAACCGGCTTGGCGCAATCCCTGAGTCCCATCCAAAAGAAACTTTCTCCGCGTGTGTTTCTGGTTCCTGAAACGCTGCTTGCTTACTTCAAACTTTCTCCAACTCCCGCTGAACACACACACTCTTTTACGTATCTGCGGATGAGAGGCGCCAGGAATTTCAAACTTTGTAAGAAACTTTTAATCGCCCGGTTTTATTTTGACGAAGTCTTCACCTTTTTTGGCGTGAAGTCCTTGGTCTGTCGGATTTACCGCGCTCGCAGCTGCTCGTTAAGGCCCTTGGATGTTGTTGCAAGGTGTTTAGCTCTCAACTATTTTCCTTGCGGGTCTTCACGAGTTCAAAAAGTTATCGATTTAATTGGCGTGCGCGTTAATGGATTGAATTTTAAATTGCCTCGCTTTTAACCTTACAGTGGGAACGAAATTATTTGGGGCAACAGTTTTTGGCGTACTGATTTAGAAGATAGTTTGGAATGTCTGGAATTCAAGCGTTAGAGAAATAATTTTCCATATGAACTACGAATATCAAACCAATGCTTGATCGCGGCTTTTAACGGCATCGTGTTGACATTTCTGATACTAGGACTGTCTTCTTTGAGTCTGCGAACAATCTGGCTTCTCCCGCTCTCGCCAGCGAACATGAGCAAACTTTACTTCTCCCCCTCCCCCATCATAGACCCCGAGCTCGCCATTACCCCTTGTCTGCAACCACCAAGCCGTTCTCCTTCCCTCTCGCCCCAAGACACACGCAAACACCCCGCCACACAAATATTTTCGAGCAGGTTTCCCGCCTCCCATCAAAATGACTCCCTTCAACAGCATTAATTCATTTGCAACGTTTGCCAGGTGTGTTCACGATCCACCATGATCCATAGTTTTAATCATTCCTACTGTCTGAACATGTGGGTTTTTTTTTTCGCTGCAATTGTTGTTTCACACGTCTGTATGGCATATAACAGTCACCTCCCACCGCATTTGATGTGGACTCGTTGCTGCAGTTTGTACATTTGTTCAGACTGTGAACCTCCCGCCAACACCCCCCCCCCCTCAAACTTCCCATACATTCCATGCACTTGCTAAAATCAACATTATAATTGTTATGGAAATGAGCCCGTACGTTTCTAACGAGTCAGAGGAAAATGCAATATAGGCTACGATGCGCATCAATACAGAAAATGCCCATCTGTGTTTTTATTATGAGAATACAATAAAACAGAAAACTTCCAATTACTGTTCTCACAGAACACAACTGGTTTAATTGAAAGGAGGAAACGTTCAGAGCTGTAATGAACCCGAGCCTCGTCTGCTTCGCATTTGAAACGAACTCTGCAGCTGTGAATGGTGAATATTGGTCACTTTTATCGTCACACGGTCGCGCCCCCACCCCACCCCACACACACACACAATGTTTTCCAGTGTCACAGGCGCTACAGAAATGCATTTACTTTCAGAAGGGAAGGAAGTCAGAGGAGATGAAAGTAATTAGTTGGGACCATTCTTGCGTCGTGATTGTCACAGTCCGTTTTAGCCCGATAATCCTGTACTCTAATTCAGATCAAAGGACAATGGCAATGCAAGGAGCCACCGATTGCTCTTTTTTTTGCCCTTTTGATGCACCTTATACCCCATCAACAATAGATTCCCCTCCCCACTCCCATTTCATTATTCTGAATGAGTCGGGGGAGAGGAAAATCAAGGAATTGTAACAGCATAGAACGAGACCACTGGGTCCACCCAGCTCTCTCACAATATTTCTAAAACTCTAAATGTCTCTCGAGAGCCACAGACACTTTCAGAAAACGCATTCCTGATGTTACTCACTCGCCCATCTATATTGGGAGCTGACGTATTATGCAACGGGGGTTCATTGCCCTCTCTCGCCAGCATCAATTTAAAGTTAACCCAGGGCTTAACGGGCTCTTGGAAAAGCTTTCTCAAAGTAGAACCACGACATTAATTAGCTCAGCGAGAGAGATGGTGTTTATATATGTACACGCAAGCCCAAATGCCAAAGGCATGAAACGACAAATGGCTACATTCGAAAGAGCTCCACGCCTCACAGATACACCCAGTTCACAGGTATTGAAACGACCTTATGATTTGTCTCTACACCAGGCAGCGAGTGAAATAGGAGACACACCGACGCCTAATTTGTCTCTTCCTAAGCTTCTGGTCTTACTGGTGAGCTCGGGGACTTTACCCAAGTACTTTGTTTCAAGCCTGTTATTGAAAATACCCTCAGCATTCTAGATTCGGAGATGTGACATAATGTTACATTGGAATATACACCTCTTTCTGTCGCTACTGTTGATTCGGCCACAGACAAAAGAAATTTGATTGAGTGAATAGTTAATGATGTCTCTGGGTTTAATATTTAAATGTTATTCCTCAACCGTGTCGCCATTCCCAACATTTTTGTTGGACGTCACAACCATCTTTTTTTTTTGCCTTTGAGTATAAAACGGGAAAATTAACCCCAGTGCATTCAATATGAGGCTGTTGAAATGTCAGTGAGTTCATCTTTACTGTGGGCGCTGTTCACCTGTTCTTTCCGAGTTGCTTCTTGTTATTAAGCAGAATTTTCGTAATATTTACCAGGTGCGGTTAACCCACTCCCCACCCCCCTCAGAGATGCAGGAAGTCTATTTTTGAGTTTTCTCCCAGCCTAGCTCATACATTGTGGTCCCAATGTATTCGAACTGAAAAGGCATTTGCAATGAAATGTCTCTTGTATCCGGCGTGTGACGGGGGCACTAATGACAAGCGCTAGAGAAAGACAATGAAGTATTTAAAGGGTAATTATGTTAACCCCTGAAGTGTTTACACCAATCAATGTGTCCATCGTAAATCAAAATACGCTTTGTATTCAGATACTCACGTCTCACAATTTAGAAAAAAACCTGTTTATACTTGTGGAAAATTGTAAATTAGGCCCATATCAGTTATATTTCAAGAGATGTTCCCATCCTGTTTCGTAAATTAAAAAAAAATCCCAAAATAAGCAGATGTCCTTTTTTTAAAAAAAAATCCCAACACAATTCTTTCTTTCTTTTTCGGTTAACATTTTAAACTCTGGAGGGGAAAAAAATCAGATACATTCATGTTTTAAATGTTTGGAATCCAATTAACGTTCCAGAAATATGATCAGTCATATTGATTGAGTATTAAAAATATACCAATTCAATTGTATTTAACATCTAAGCGATTGAGATAATATACTCTTCTCCAGGAAGGAAACCTTAAGCCACGAAACGGGTCTCAGTCTCCTCACACACTCAAGCGTGTGGTTGGATAGGTTGGAGAGAGGAGAAAGAGGGAATTGTATCTGGGTCTGATTTTTCTTCCCCCCTCTTTCATGGTGCCTTCAAATGGTAAACAGATACCTCCAAATGCCTCCTCTGCCCTGCCCTCAGACTGCAGAGTTTGGGGACTTTGCTCGGAAATTGGGATAAACACACGAGTCGAATATCGAAACCTATCCTTCAATAGGTGTCCACTTTGTCCAGAGATCTGGAATAATTAGCGCCCGCATAGTTTAACATTATGACTTAATTTTTCTTTAAAAAAAGGTCGGATATTTCGGAAGTTGTGGCAGCAGGCCAACCCCGAGATTTAAAAAAAGCAAGAGCGTGAGTTGCTTCACTTTGTGTCAAGTATCGGAATAAACTCTCTGCTTCTGTCAGAGCACCTAGATGGCGAAACGAATGACTGCGAGCCATTGCTCCAAATCACATTTCAACATATCAAATCAGAACGTTGGAAAAAGAAAGATAAAATATAACATTTCTACACTAATGAAAAGCTCATGCCTGAAGCGTTGGTTCTGCACCGTCCCCTGTTTATGCTGTTTGAAACACACTGTTTGACCTGTTGAGTTTCTTCAGCATTGTATTTTTTACTGCGATCATGGTGTCTGCAGACTTTCGTGTTTTGCTCCTGTAGCATTTCTACAATTGTGTTCATGCCCACATTGTACAAGATGTCACCGGGTAAGTGTACAGACATGCTCTGAGCATCGGGAAATACATGCCCAGACGGAAAGACCACGAAATGGGATCTATCGACATCTTATCTTACTATTTTCCTTTAGAATTCGAAACACAGTTTTTCCCTTTGCCTCGAATTTCAAGGCTCTTCTCACTTCCGAGCTGCTAATCCTTCTAGACACAACAATGAATATTGTGACGGTAAAGTTCTGCAACACTATCCGATCTTGGGTATTAACGGAGGTCCATGCGAGGGAACAGTATCCGCTCGGGCATTCAGGCAAAAAAAAAGTAGCAAATTCCTTTGGCTTTTCACGTCGGCACAATTTTCTTCGAACGGGATGCAGTAACGGGCTGACTTAATGTGGCAATTTGTACCCACACATTCTATGATCGTTGACTCGATTTTGAACGTCCCTTTCAATTCACATCAACGCAGTGTTTAAGAATGGCTAACCGTATATCTGTGGGTTTATCGATATAAAAACCAGGCCAGGAAGAAGCACTGCTTACTTAAGAGAAAGGTTTCTTTTTACACCACTCACAGAATATATGGGCCTAATCCACAGGGCCAATATTTGACTCTTCCTTGACCCACCATTCCTTTAGCTTCTGGGACCACAGATATTTACAGCTTTCTTTGTTTCCAGTATCGTTTGTTGGGATTCTAACAGTTCCTCGCTCAACGTGCTCATTTTGGAAATTTCATTTAAAGTTTAGCTTTGTTTATTTGCACTTCCATTTGCTTTATCTTTCTGCGTGTGTGTGTGTGTGTGTGTGTGGGTGTGTGTGTGTGTGTGTGTGTGGGTGTGTGTGTGTGTGTGGGTGTGTGTGTGTGTGGGTGTGTGTGGGTGGAGAGAAGATGTGTATGTGAGCATAGTGTGTGTGTATGTGTGTGGGTGTGGGAGAGATGTGTATGTGAGCATGTGTGTGTGTGTGGGGGGGGTGTCTGTCTGTGTGTGAGCATATGTGCGTGTTTGTGCGAGCACATGTTTACGTTTGTGTGTGGGTGGGGGTGTTACCGTGAGGGGTGGAAAACGTGAACGTAGTTGTACCAAGTGGATTAATCAATCGCAAATGTACGGCTTTGGTATCTCACCACTCGTTCGTGACAATGTATCCCCACCCCCTCCAGCTCCCATCTACCTTCCAATCACACTCTCCACTCTCTTGGTTATTTATTTTCCAACAGTGCTTTTTTGGTCTATCTGACATCACTGAGGCTAAAACTAAGACAAGGATTGTAGAAAAATGCACCTGAGCCGAGGGTTTGAGTTTGTCGACATTTCTTTTTAAAATACACAAGATAGAAACGGCCAATTTAAAAGAGCAAACTCGCTTTAATTATATTTAAAAAAATGTCCGTTCAAGTTAGAGGATCCATGCCATTTCCGAAGCACAAGATGTTTTCCACAATGGACAGTTAATACGGACGTCTCACGGCTGCTTTTAGGGCTTAACTTTTTGTTTGCAATTCGAAATTCTACCAAGTGACCAGCTATTTATTCTCCGTCAAAACTTCTCAAACGGGGACAAATGGCAAATATTTCGATTTTTCCCTCATTTGGATTTGGGGTTGATATTCAGAGTGTCATGGGCAATTCAGCGCTGACGGGTCAGGGATGTCACACTTGTCTCCACGTTTAAAAGTATTTATGAATGAACGGCGTTGAAGTTGCCAGCCCATAGATCAGAGAGCGGTACGAGGATGTGGTCCAATGAATTGGCGCACAGCATCCAATGCAAAAGGTCACAATCTGAATCTCAAACTCCAAACATGAAGTTTGAAAAAGCCAGATTGCCTGTCATATTCTTAAAATGTGACTTTTTTTAAAAAAACGAAGGCTTTTTGTCATTGGGGAGTAGATGAAAGGTTAGAATATTGGTTTTTTAAAACCCTGCGCGGAATCATAGCTTTGTGTATTGTTAACGACACACGTTTTAAACCCCTTATGAGGAGCGGGTAGATGACGCAATTTCTATTAAAATGCAGGCTCGATCTAAAGCGTGAAACATCTGCTTTTATTTGGCAGTGGACAGTCTGGTTGACAATTATACGAAATTTCCCAACTCCTCACATGTAGAGATAGAAGTCAAGGGCTGAAGGGGATCCTTATGGAAATCTCTCTGCTGTTTTCAGCAAATCTATTGTTATTTAACTGGAGTCAGACTAAAAACGCGTGAAATCACAACTCATCAGGAATGCTCAATTGGCGAATATATTGTAACTTTAACGCGAGAATATGTCCAACAAACCCCCCCAAAATTGCACACAATTAAAAAAAAATAAACCGGTCAGATCTACCGCCGTTCCAAGGCGTGATGACTGGTTTAAATTCTCTACCGTGGTGGTCATTATCTGAGTGGATTTTAATAAAACAAGTGTCATTATCCCATTCGGCGCTTGGTTCCCCCCCCCCCCACCCCCCACCCCAGTCTTTCGTTCAATCCCTGCGTTTTATTTAAAAAAAAGATTCTTTGAAATGGGAAGGGGAGCATGAGATGCTTTCTCTTGAACGGAGTGGACACTTTGGAAAAAAAATGTTGCAAAAGATAATTTCCAGGTTTTAATTACTGTTTAATCCGCCTGATCGCCACGGCGTGAAGAAATCCCTTCTGAATGGGCCTTTCTGAAAAGCGCCGTCAGGATTCCACATGCAGCCCCTAATCGAGGCCGCTGCATTACACACTCGTCTCTCTCTCTCTCTCTCTCTCTCCCCTAAAACGCAATTAAGGACCTGTAGATAAAACCCTAATTGAATGATGGTTCTCGTCTTTGGAGACACCGTTTAGTAAAATGGCTTCATTGCCAGCCGGAGCCTGATCATTGATCCTGCTTTTAACTTTTGTATGGACGGTGCTGGATGATAAACAATTTGAAGTCATTAGTCTTTCAAATTAATGACGCCCTTGCCCATTTTACGAGAGTGCCATTTTCTTGCTATTTTAATTAAATCCCCGCGCGAAGTTCCACGAGACTTTATTCCCGAAGAGCGGGGACCATCGCCACAACGTCCCCTCGGTGGCCTTCCTTCCCTTGGCTGGAGATCTGTTATTATTTTACGGAAAGTTAACAATCATGGGAATGAGTCGTGCACAGTGTAGAGATATGCACCGAAATCCTTCCTTGTTGCAGCCAAACAGGGACGTGTAGAAGAAAATATCCCCCCCCTAAAAAAAAAACCAATTGAAACGCACCTACAGTTGTACACTTAGTTGGACTTTATTTTGAGAAAAAAAATCACTAAATATATAAAAAAGTTATAAAAAATATATAAAAAAGTTAAACATTCAGTTGGCCAAGTGCAAAAACAAAGTGCAGGCAGTCCTTTTGTGGCCTTGATTCGTGTAACAAGGGGAGGTTTAAGGCTGAAGGGGGGACGGGGGTTGGGGTGGGGTAGGGAGGGGGGGAACGGACTCCTCTTGAACCTAGTCTTCAAGTTAGTGAAGATCTGGGAAGTCAGAAAGCGAAGCGTTTGCAAAACAACAAACGTGTGGTAACGGAAACGAGCATCGGAGGGTACATTTCCCATGAATGTGTGCTTTGAATTTAGACACACACCTTCGTCCGTATTTTCTCTCTCGGACTCTAGCTCTATATGTGATCACAACTAGGTCTCAGTTATATTGCATATGATTAGTAAATGTTACTCCTACATTCGTGCAACATCGCTTGTTGACTGAAACATCAGGGCGTACAATTGGCAAATAACTTTTTTTTCTGACGTAGCAACTATGGGAAAGTTATAAAGGATGGAGTTTATGCAAATTCGAATGAATGAACCCCAAATTCAAACCGATGGGAGTTTGGGAGTATCTGTAAAGAAAATATGTCTTGACTCGTTCCTTATAGACAGGACAGCAAAGTTGAGAGTATTATTTTGGGTTAGCCCCAGTTCTCGCTGGAAGCTCAGCCCAGATCAGTAACCGGTCTCTTTTACGGATACCTGCCAACGATCATTTCGCAAATCCGAAATGTTTTGCGTTCCACCAATGTTCCAATTGCTTTTTTATTTCAGTTTGAATTTCTGGCCGCTGAAGAATCAGCATGCTTCCCGCCAGCCATACGTGTTTTGGTAACATGGCCTTGTCTGCTTTTTGTTTCCTTCGGAGTCACAGAAAGATGTTTGCACCCGATATTATTTTCGGAGTTTAATTAATCACGTCATTCTGAAAACCCGAGACAATTCACACGTGTCATCCCGATGGAAAGCCACAGAAGTTAACTTTCGGAACATTATCATTTGCCACATTAAACGCAACAGATTTTTTTTTAAAGTTACCTAACGATAACAGAACGAATAAAGGTCGAAAATCTGTTCAATTCCTGCCATGAACGATATTAGGCTAAACAAAAAAAATATATATTATATTCACATTTCTTTGGAGGAAAAATGGGGAGGAAATGCGTTCACATTAAAACTAAAGCACCTTGATACCAAAAACAAACTTGACACTGCCGATTTTGGGAATCGACACCGTGACAAATTGATTCATAGACAACAAACGACTGGAATTTGAATTTTGTACAAAATAGTTTCCAAAGACCCATGTTAATAAACTTGACTTGAATATATTCACACCGGAAGCGTTAACAATAGATGAAAGAGAGAATTCAGTGTCTCTTAATGCTGGACAGAAGGTATGCAACAAAACTGGTCCAGTACTTTGACCCTGATCCGCCAGCACGAGAGCGAGGTATCTCTAAACCAGTGTGCGAATTTTATTTGTGGGTCCATGTCCTCAGAACCTCGGTTCTGGGAAGGTTGTCCCAATTTACCCATTCTTAAAAAAAAAGAGTTCCTCGTTTTATTTCCATATTGTGGGTGTAAGTGGGTTCCTTCCACTTTCACCTCAACGCAGGTGAACGTTCCCATTTTTTATTTCCTTTCTCTTGAGCTTGTATTTCTTTGCGCAGGTCTTCAGCACTCCGAAGCAGAATATCTCCCCATTTTACCCGAGAATTACAATCCTCTCATTTCAGAGCAAATCAGGTTTCCTCGCACACACGCACACACTTAAGCACCCCAGAATAAATCGAAACGATTAGCGGATTGCAGAACATATTTCTAATAATTACTTCCACCTCAATTAAACATTAAACCACAACCCAACCCACTTAAATGTCCCTCCAACTTGTTTTAATCCCAGATTAGTGCCATAGCAATTATTAATTCTTTGATACTCATTAGTGGGAAAGACAAAACCTTCGTACCGCCCCCATCTGCAGCTCTGGGCTACAATAAACCTAATTACCCTAGGCGCCAGCTTTCTAAATATTTTGAGGGTAGATGAAGTCAAGGTTGAGGTTTAACACCCAGAATATGTTTTATTTTCGAGAGGGAGGGTGGTTGGATATTTATCACAAAGTTCCTTACACACACACAAACAACCAGCATGTAAAACGAGTGGAGATAATATAACAAACGTTCATTTCAGCCAGGGGTTAGGCCTGAACTCCCAAAGCTTTCTGGAGTTGCAGCTATGCTAATTGTGGATTATCGAGCGGCCACATCGTTTGTGGAATGTGGACCCAGGGACGGTTCGTTTCACCCCATATGTAATTTGATGGAACAATTTTCAAGCAAAAAAATTGCTTTGGATCTGCCTTTTCTTTTCTCCAGACGTTTTCCTGTTTAGCATCCACTCCCCCCCCCCCCCCCTCCTGCCCCCCTTCCCCGCCCTCCAGCTAGAGTTCAAAATATAGTAACAAATGTTCCAGATTTGCCAGTGGTTATTACACCTTAAATGGCTGAGGTTATTGGGGGACTCCTGAGGTCACTCCCTGTAAACTTCACACGCAGAAAATTGCAGTCACTTTTCGTTGGTCACAGTCAATTACCAGGGTTTCATCTGCCCTGAATCATTTCAGAAAGAGCTCGCAAGCCATCGGTCTCCAGACCGTGAGATCCAAAGGGGAAAGATAAGGCGCCCGACGTCATCAGGAGACTACAATCCCTTTGATGTCAGCTGTCATTGACGTGACTGCCCTGCCAGTCAATCTCCCGGGGCGCTTCCTGCACTATTCATTAAAAAAAATCTCCAATACTCCACTCCTCCGTCTAAAGAGAGTTTCTGCAGGATGACAGGCGCGTCGAGAACCACAGGTGTGTGGAATTTTAAAACTTAAAGATACAGTTCCAATACAAAACGTGTTCAGGTGCCTCAGACCAGTTCTACCAAAACCAATTATTCTGAAAGTGAGGTGCAGTAAGTAGGACCAGGTAATTATCCACCACCCCCCTTTCTTGAGGAGTTTGCAGAAGGATGGAAGAGTTTGACTACCTGAAAGGGGCTGGGAATCTAGTTTGGAGGGGCCGAGGCAGAATTGGTCAGAGCAGATCACAAAGGTCCACCAGAAATTCCACGATGGGCAGAAGGGTGAGCGCAACGCTGTTGAATCCCATGCTGTCTGCGCGTTCTCCCCGTGTCTTCATGGGTTTTCCCTGGGGGCTCCAGTTTTCTCCCACCATTCTAAATGTGTCGAGGATTCGTTGTAATTGGGTGGCACGGGCTCGTGGGCCAAAAGGATCTGTTACCGTTCTGTATGCCTAAATTAAAAAATTAAATTGGGTCTGTGGGCACCATTTTACATCTCAATAAAAGAGAAAAACCTGGTCATCAGGTGCTATGTGCTCTCGGGTCCGTTGTTTGTGGTACATGAGCCCATCCCCTGCACTCCTGCCCTGGCAGCCACCGAGGTTGTTTTCCAGTTCATTTGGGTATGCAAAATGGAAAAGGTCCAAAGGATTGCCATGGACAAGTGCTGCTATTGAGAATGTAAGTTTTTAGATGTTGACTGGGAGAGAGAGAAAAACTAACTGCATTTTGTTTTTAATTCAACAAGGCGAGAGCTGAAAATGAAATCCTTATTTGGCAAAATAGTGAAAGACCATCGGGTAAAGGACATGATCCTGGTTAACAAATCCCAATTTTAAGAAACATGTATTTATATGGGGAAACTTTATTCGAATGTTCAGGAAAACTGGAAGTTTGTTTAAATATGTGACATGAGCACTATGTGGCAGACTCACTTGGGGTGAGACTAGCTGCTTGTGGCAGTGTGCCTTTTGCTGTAATGGAGTTCTCACACTTTGCAAAGTGATGAACATTTGTTTTTGCAGCTGTATTCGTATTTGTTTTCAGGCACACTCAGGTCCACTTTAACAGTAGGCCCTTTCCAACAGCCATGTAAAATGGGGCTAACCAGGCAGTTAGAAAGGGTCCAATTGGGTCAATCCCATCAGAACCCATTTGGGTACCTGACCTACCTCCGAGGTAGTCAGGGAACCCAGTTAAACTTACCTAGGTCTCATCCATGGATGGTTTAAAAATGAAAATGGCTAACCCGCTTATTTTGGAGATGTCAGCGCTTGCATGCGTGCGTGCATCTCCGGGCAGCCAACATCTAGCAGTACTTCTGGTGAGTGCGTGATGCATCATTGCAGGGGTGGGATCCCCCCTTAAATTGCTGGGTTGGTGATTTAATGGGTTGATCCCCCTCCAATTTAAAAGGTGCTTCCAGCACCTTTGCCCCAGTAATCACACCTGGGTCCTAGCAGGCCTACCTAGGTGCTGCAATTTAAAAGAGGCTACTAGGTGCTGAGGGATGCATGGAGGCTTGTGGCTCTGTGGAGAAGGACCACAGTCTGGAGTCCTTCAAATACCAGGCATTGAGGGGCTGAGTCTGAGATTAAGCCTCTCAAACATAGAGCGGGTAGCACCACAATGACAATGGTGTAATTGGAGAATGTATGTAAAAGTATACATTGATGGAAATGTATGGATATGACACTAAAGTTGTGAAAATACGTTGAACAGATTTCATTTTTGTCAATAATGTATTGTGAATAAAGATTATTGTTGGTAAATAAAGGGTTCTTGTCAACTGGGACTGGACCACCTCAGTAGTAAGATCCAGGGTTTGGCCTGGCTGGTGGTGTGATGAACCCTCCTGGTCAGATCCTTTTTATCCAACCAAAGTGCATGTTGCCTCCGACATGACTGTGGTGGAGCGGAGACGGTTGCCCATTTCTATGCAGAATGTGGATTTGCAGTCTACATCCACAAGGGAATGGTGCTGTGTACCAAATTAGAGAATAAATGTAACAATGTACAGCATGGAATATATGTATAAGACACTAAGGGTGTGAAAAGACTTTACATGGCTTTCCTTTGTACATAACTTTATGAAGAATCAAGTTTATTTTTGGAAAAATAACTGGGTCTAGACCACAGTCAAGTGTCCTTCCACTACTGGGCATTGAGGAGCTGAGACCAGAGGAGAGGTCCATCAAACCATGGAGGGGGAAGTGAATACAAGAGGTCACTGTAATGGCATGGGTATACCAAATTAGAGGATGAATGTTAAAAGCACAGTTAGAATAGTGGTTAGTGCAATGCTGTTACAGTGCTAGCGACTGGGGTTCAAATCTGACACTGCCTGCTAGGAGTTTGTACGTTCTCCCTGTATCTGCGTGGGTTTCCTCCAGGGGCTCCAGTTCCCTCCCATTGTGTACTGGGGGGTTGTAGGTCAATTGGGTGGCATGAGCTCGTGGGCTGAAAAGGTTGATTACCATGCTCTAATGTCTACATTTAAAAAAAAAATGTACAGTAATGGAATGTATGGATGTAACAAGACTTTACACAGTTTTCCTTCATGCATAGTTTTATTGTAAATAACATTTAAGAAAAGAATAAGGTAACGGCAGGTTAGTTCAGGTAATGTCCTTTTTATTGAACAGTCTGAGTCATTAGAAATAAATCCAAGGCAGTAAAATGCTCTTCTTGCAGGATGGGGATTTTCTGGGACAACACAAGTATCCCTGATGACAATACCTGTGAGAAGTGCATCTAGCTGCAGCTCTACACAGAGTTAGGGAACTGGATCTAGATGAACTCTAGATAATTCGGGAGGCAGGGTGAGTGATAGAGAAGAATTATCAGGAGGCAGTCACACCCAGAAGAATCAGGTGACTGTCAGGAGACGGGGAAAAAAGAACAGGCAGTCATTGCAGGGTATCCCTATGGGTGTTCCCCTGAATAACAATAACCATTTTGGATCATGTTGGTGGAGGGCAAGGGAGGTGGAAATGGCTTGCCAGGGAAAAGCCACTGTAGCCAAGTCTCTGGCTCAGAATCCAGCTTTGTGGATCAGAAGGGTCCAATAGTGATCGGGGATTTATTGGTGAGGAGACAAGAAATGCAGAGGAAATGATTGAAATTCTTAGATGTTATGGTGATCCCCAGGTGCCAGGGTCAGAGATGTCTTTGACTGAATCCATAGAATTCTTGTCAGATATTGGGGTACATGTCGGCATCAATGACATAGATAGGAAACGTGATGAGGTCCTGAAGGGTGAATATTGGGACTTAGTAAGGAAGCTAAAAAACAGGATTTCTGCATATGCCACATGCTAGTGAGGGCAAGAATAGGAAGTTATGGCAGATGAATGGCGTGAGTGAAGAGTTTGTGCAGGGACAGGGGTTCAGATTTGTGGATCATTAGGATCTCTTCTGGGGAAGATACAACCTGTATAAAAAGGACAGGTTGCACCCCAACTCTAGAGTTGATTTTTAAAAAAAATTTTGAAATTGAGACATAATTGATACAGGGTCAGAGGCAAAAAAGTTTGAGCCATACCAGACCTGTTTCTTTCATTTATTTTGCTTGCATATTTTTTAAAACCCCATTTTCCCTCTCCACCATCCCTGGCATTCTTGGAATGATATGTACAGTGGAATTGTTTGATTCCAAGAACCTGACACATTGTAATCTTTCGCCATTAACCGAGCTTATCTGTGCTGGCAGGCCAAACTTGGGATTACCTCTGTGAGAAGTATGCATACTACCAAAGATGCCTTATTATACGTAGTCGGCTACACTTCAGTCCATCTGCTAAAAACATCTACCATAACCAACCAATAATTATAGCAATGTACAAACAGCAAGTCAATGAAATCTAATTGAATGCACTCGAATGGCCCCTCCAGCAACAGTGTGTGTCCCTCTGTGCATTTTATCCCTTTTCCTGTGTAATTTCTTTGGCACTTGAGGCAATGATGGCTTTCTTTTTCTTGCCATTTCCTCAATCTTAGGATGCCACCAGAAGATATTACTTATTCCTTCCTTGCTGAGGTGCTTATTCGAGTGCAGACAATCTGCAAGCAACTGTATTGGGAATACATATTTAAGCCACTGGAGTTATCCAGAGACCTGTGGACACAGACTGCAAACAGTCATCTGTCTTCCCTAGCAGCAATTTGGCTTCAGATGTGTTCTTCTGGTGCAGTCTAATTTCTTCCAAACCTGACTTACTTGGAACCTCGGAAATCCGAATTGTTCCCACCGTACATTAGTGAATACCTCAACTCCTCGCATGGATACAGCCTGGTTTACAGCTGAATCTTCCCTATTATTCCCCTGGGTTGGGGGGGGGGGGTGGGGGTGGAATCATCCATTCGATGTGCAGAGCATTTCTAGTATCGCCAGTCTGGTGGGGAGGAGGATGGGCCTCTAATAGGTTTCCTCAGTCACCATTGCTTGCAGTTTCTGTTGAGGTTTCTGAGTTTTCTAAAGTGGGGAGCATTTGGAGAGGGCTGCCTCCTGGTGCGCCCGACAATGGTTCTATATATTGAGTTGGAGGTGGTATGGACGGGATGGAAAGGGGAGCAGACGTGGAAGGGAGATCAGATGCTGATGTTGAAGGGGGAGCTGATAGGGTTAGGACTATTCCCAATGAATATCTAAGGGATAGTTCTATGGATTGGCTTCCCTGTTCTCCCTGAAATTGTGTGTGTGTTGGGGGGGGGGGGGGGTAAATGGAGGAACCTGGCCAATCTTCCTCTTCATGATAATTGTGTCATTTTGGAACAGTTCTGCTACGCCAGACATGGATAGGACCTTTTTCAATTTATTGTTACCTTTTCCTTTCCGGTCTCCTTTGCTTTACAGACTTTTCCTTATCATGCTCCCCACACTGATACTTTAGCACCTCCCAAGGCTTATTACCTCCCTTCCCATCACTTAGGTCTATCCCTCTGTGTTCCCAATTTGTTTGTCTAGACCTTTGATTTATTTCTTCGGCTTCAGTCCTCCAAGCCATCAGTAACAGTTTCCATTGATCTCCCGAATTTCTTTTCCACATGGGCACTTCTGCCCTTTTGTACTTAGCCAAATCCCAGGTTCCTCCCAGAGGCCATTCTATTTAAAGAGGCAGATAATTTTCAAAACATCTGCTCTTCCCGTGGAATTTTCTTACAGAATTTGCCCAAGGGACGATTTTCTACTGATTTATCACACACTTGTCCCATGTTGTCCATCTGTTCCTTTGCACCCACTTCAGGGTCCCGTCCTTCACGTGGGGGACTTCCCCTCTTAACAACCAGTCTAAGGCAGGGTTTCAGAACCAGGACAACACATTATGTTGGACAACACTATCATCCCTTCCCCTGAGTGAATCCTCAAACCTTACCTTGTCTTCCGTCAGAGAATCCTCGAACCGACCTCCTCTGGGGGAATCCTTAAATCCTACCTTCTGTGTGCTCAGGATGTGACGCTCTTGGTTCATCTGGAGTCTGTCAGAGTTATGCTGTAAGGAGGGAGGGATCAGTTGATCTAACACCTTAAGAGAAGAACTGGGTAAGTGTCCCGTGGAACACTAAAGTGTTCCTTAGTCTTTAGATGGTATATCCACTGGTTACTGACACCATCCAATAAGCATTCCTTAATCTTGGACTCCTGACTGGCTTGCCAAATGTTGTAGTGGGTTTCTGTTGCTCCTGATGCAATCAACCATAGCACACAGAACTAGTGCACTTACTCTTTATTAGATACCATGTTAACCCGGGAGAACCCTTCCTGCTTTTAGCCTTGAAAGCAGTCTTCTGGGGCCTTTTCCAAACAAAGGGATGCCTCAACATTTATATACTCGAGTAAAAAAGTTGGACTAAAAGATTACATCATTATTCTACATATATGGTAAGTAACACACCTTGTTCTGCCCTCCCCTATATCCCTGTGCCAGTTGAATAATATATTGTTTCAGAACAATGAGTTACAATTATTCAGGGGTGCCTATTACTTTAGAGTCTCTTATAATATATTGAAACCTTAAGGAGAAGGGAGTGTCAGAGCTTCATTGAATATTTACACCCATATTTTGTAAAGGCTTCATATATTCCAAAATATATAATATTTGTCTCTTGAGTTATAAGTAATTTTCTCAAGTGGTATACAACATAGAACTTCAGCAAGCCACCTTTCTATACCCAGATCTATATCAGACTTCCAAGTTATGGCAATACATTTTCGTGCTATTGCTAAAACCCTTTATCTTACACTGCCTGCATTCCAAAGCCATCTGCTGGTGCCTCCCAAAAAGGTTGTAGCAGTCTGTAACACTCATGGCACACTCTTAATCTTTCAAGCATCAGGCTTCCATTTTGTGTTTTAATTCACTTTAATACTTCTAAATTCATTTTAATACCACAATATCTGCCTTTAATTGTTTTTTAGGTGTGCTGAGACCCATTTTCTCTTCAATGTTCCATTAATTCCATTAACATTAAAACTAATAAATTTCAATGTTCTATCCATATTCTTCTTTAAAACAATATTTTTTAACAGTAAAATCTCTTTGACTCTTTAAATATTAAAGTGATCCTTTCCCTTTACGAAAAACACACAATGTTGCTGCCCTGACGGTGACATATACGGAGATCCCCAAAGGCCAGCAGAAAAAAGCCTGCAGAATCTTTCAAGGAAGAAGAACCCCTCCCTTTAGCACCATATTTTTTTGTTACTCTTTTCCAGGTGCCATTCTCCCCCTTAAACCAGTCTCGTCCCTGCTACTACTTTTCCCAGATTTTCAAATTATTTTCTTTGTTTAATCAAGGTCGGCCTAAAGTCTTGAAAAAAAATAGAACCTTTTCTTGATCAACCTCGGGGAGGCCATTATTCTGCTTAGAATAATCATAATGCTGCTGCCAGAATTATCCTATTCTTGGTAGCTTAAAAGTCTCATCAGGACTGGTCTTGGTCTCTTATCAGCGGTTCTTCTGGGTTCGAGTGTTCGGTGAGCTCTCTCGATATGCAGTTTGTCTTCTCCCAACACTTGTGGGATCCATTTTTAAAGAAGTTCACCAGGTCTCTTCCCCTGATTCCTTCCTTTAGTCCAATAATTCGGACATTGTTCCATCAACTAAAGTTCTCCATATGATCAGTTTTATCACGCAGTCCTTGTTTATGCAACTCCCATTCTTTGGCTTTTTTTTCCAATGCCGCAAGTTTCTCGTGTGTTTTCGTCAATTCACTCTCTGCTTGACCCATTCTCTCTATCAGGTCCTCAACCATCTCTTTTATTTCAGTCATTTTTTCCATCCTATCTCTCATCACCATTTCAACATATATGAATCAGTTTTTCAAATTCTCCATTTTCTTTCTACGACATTGCTCAATTCTTGACCCGACTCCCCAGTTTTACCTGGTTCTGCCAGTCCCGTCACCATTTTTGCACCGATCCCTTTTGGACTTTCACCTGATGTTTCCGGTTGAATAGGAGCTTCTTCAGTCTTTGTTCTCGGCTGCCTTGGCTGCTTTGAACTAGCTTTATCCATTTTTAAGTTTTAACTGTCCATTCAGCACTTTTCACAGAGAACTCAACCAAAACATATCTCTCTAGGTCCTTTGCATGGCAACGCCCCTCCAAAATGATCTTTCATTTGGCCACAGTGGGATTCAACATGTCCCCTTCAAAACTGACAATTCCTTTGACCACATGAAGCCATTTCAGCACAGTATTTCTCAAATAGCTGCTGCTCCTGTGCCACTTCCTTAAAAGGGCCCCTGAACAAACAGTGCACCCTTTCTTTAATATGTTGGTCACATGGTCTCTACACCTGTGTTCCTGGCACACTTCCTCTCTCTTCAGAAGTAGTGAATTTGCGTACACGCTGTCCCCAGTCTCTCAGCCCACAGTTAATCTCCAAAGCTTGCAGGGCTTGTGCTTGATTTGTTCTCTTAAAGTGACAGTCCTCTCAAATGAAAATGAACTGGTAGCATGTAATAATAGTAACAGCACTGAAGGATGCCATTTGGCCCATTAAGTACATGAAGCTTCTATGCAAGTGTCATCTCCAGCAAATGGCCAGAGCTTTGCAAAGACCATTTTTGGGAGCTTGTTTAAGTTTCTGTTTGCTTTTTCAGGAGGAGGGTGATTGTGTGACGATGATCCAATGAGAAGGTCAGCGGGGTTTGGCTGGATGGTGTATGGGGAGTTTAAGAACCCATTGTTGTGTCTAGTGGTTAATAAAAGAAAGTTGACTTCATGGTGTGCTGGAAGAAACAAATGAGAGTGCTCTTTCTTTGTTTGTAAGTTGTTACAAGTGGTGACCGCGACGTGATCAGTATCTTTTAATTAAAAATGAATAGTGTTGAGGATAAACCCTTTAAAGGAGCAGGTAGGGAGATCAAAATGAAGATATTAATAATGTCACGGTTCTCGATTCTCAAAGTGTACTTCTCTACCATGCAACATGGTACTTTGCCCCAATGAATCAAAAGTGCGAGAGATTTGAGAATTTCCTACACCTCTTACATTTGGCCAGTTGTGACAATTTTTAGGCTTGATGAATTTTATCTTTATTTGTATTAAATATCTTAGTAAGGCTTTATCTGTAAATTTGGGGGAGGGGGTGTTGACTATGACGGTGGTATGGTTAGCATAGTTTACAGCGCACATGACCAGGGTTCAAATTTAAATTTAAATTTTGTAAGTTACAGAAATTACTTGATTAAAATGAACTTTACATAACTAAAGACTACAATACTGATTTTAATTTTCAAATTGCTTTACATTTTGCATTGTCTTTTTAAATTTTATATCATGTATTCTTAATGCAGGTGTAATAAATAGTTAGGCATTGGAAGATTGAGTCTCAGTCAACCAGAAAATTCACATTTCTGGCATTATCTGGCAGATAATGGGGATTTCATTGCATATAAGATTATGAGGGGCTTTGATATGGAGGACTGCAAGCACCTTTTACCTAGGGCGGCGTGGTTGGCTTAGCGGTTGGAACAGTGGTTTACAAACTGCCTCCCTAAACCCAAATTCCACTTTAAGTATTCCCTATGCCATAGGTGCTCTATGATTAGTAAAGGATTGCTTAAGTTGGTATGTGAGTGGAAAGAAAAAGTTTGAAAAACACTGTTTTAATCGTACCTAATTGACTCGTTATGTGCACGGTTTCATAACTCCAAAGGAAATGGGCCAATGGCAATTTTTCTCAAGCAAAATATTTCAGTAACATTTGGGTCTAGAGCAGTGGTTCTCAACCTTCCCTTCTTAAGGCGTAAGGATTGCTTAAGGTGGAATGTAAGTTTCGGGGGGCAGTTTGAAAACCACTGGATTAGAGCAACACCTTTACAGCGCCAGTGATTGGGACCGGGGTTCAAATCCCGTGCTGCCTGTATGGAATTTGTACGTTCTCCCCGTGTCTGTGTGGGTTTTCCCCGGGGACTCTGGTTTACTCCCACCCTTCAAAACGTACTGGAGGTGTAGGTTAATTGGGTGTAAATTGGGCAGCATGGACTCGTGGGTCGAAATGGCCTGTCACCGCGGTGTATGTCTGTATGACAATCACAAATCCCTGAAGACATCGGTTTAAGGCGAGTGGAGGAAAATTTAGGTGTGGTGTCAGAGGTAAATTTTTTTACTCAGAGAGTGGCTGGAATGCATTGTCGGGGTGGTGGTTGAGGTTGGTAAAATTGGGACATTTAAAAGTCTCTTGGATATGTACACGGATGTAAGAAAAATGGAGGATGCGAGGTTGGGAAAAATTTCAGTCAAAGTCCAAAAAACTGAATGTCAGAAATCATTCCCCTGAGCACCATCCAAGAATCTGGACTTCTTGAAAACTCGTAAACTTTTAAAATTTAGTGGGCTTTTTGTGTGCGTGCATGCTCGCGTAAACATGACAGACATGCAGGAGTTGTGGAAATGAATGAATAAATATATTTCATATGAAAACATGTTTCATTAATGAACTATCAGATCTTACCTGCTCATCTTTTCTCTATTCTCCTTAAATTCAATTTTAAAAGTATTGCCCAGAAAATCCAGACCGAGCCAATCCCTGAGCAGTCTGGATTTTAGGACTTTTACTGTAGATTGTGGTGCAGCAAGTTTATATAGGCCAGCACAACATCGCGGGCTGAAGAGCCTGTACCGTACTTTAACATTCCATGTTCCATGTTTTCCCCAGGTGTTCTGGTTCGCTCCCACATCCCCTAAGCATATGGATTAGCCGATTAATTGGCCTGTTGTACCTTTGCCTTGCATACAGCTGAGCAAAAGCATCTGGGAGAAAGTTACTGGGGAGAACAAAATGGGATGTGTGAACTGGGCCCCTTGGTGGTCAGTGTGGAGAAAATGGGGCCGAAAGACTCTCTTCCCTGCTGTATGACTCTATGATGGGAAATCATTTGAAACATATCCCAACACTAAAATGAAACAAAATGCACTTCTCATCCTCAGATAACTTGCACTGTGCTTTGCCCTTTTGTTAGGAAGGATTGTCATTTCTGTCAGTGCACTGCTGCCATTACATTGTCCATGCCCAGTCAACCAGCCTCTCATCACTGCCCAATTGTAGTGCAGCCCATACACCACATCTTTCTTTTTACCAGCATTAACAGCAAGATTTCGTGTGATCCCTTGTCTCCAACGGACACATTAACTGCAGCAGGCACATTCTCTGCTCTGACCACAACCTCTGATCTGAACTCAGCTTTACAGCAGCGAAGAGCTTTGATTCAAGATGTGCTGTCAATTTCTAGTGGTTCTCACCCATCAACTACAGACCGGAGCTTGAAGCAGCTGACATCAGGAATATGGGAAGAAGTAAAACACGAAAGTCTGCAGACACCGTGGTTGAAGTAAAAATATAATGCTGGAGAAACCCAGCAGGTCAGACAGTGTCCTTTATAACCGACATTTTGGGCTTGATCCCCTCATCAGGAATTAGGGCCTTCACTCCAGATTTAAACTGTTCAATTACAGATCGAAATAAGCTGTGTCAAAATCCATCTTTTTAAGGCAAATACATTTTAAAACCAAAAGCCCTTTTTAGTTTTGAACATTTTTACATTACACAGCAGTTTTAAGTAGATGTGAAAATGCTTTTAGTTTATTCTTTCTGCTAAAATTATTTTTTCACACTTTTGGGGGATACGTTTTTACCCGATGGCTGATCATCCATAATCTCTGAAAAGGAGAACTCCAAGGATATAAAACCCTACCTTTCTTCTGGGTTATAACCGGCAAAGGTGTGACCAATGCCCTTAGTCTTCAGTCTCCAGTAGGATGAATCAGTTCTTTCAAGCGGGATCAGGTTTGTTTTTAAATTTTGGTGAGCGAGGGCTTCTTTTTTTTCTCATAAACTCGTGAATTTTCAGCTCTCTCTTTTTATTTTTTTGTCGCCATCTTCTTTCCACCTTTATACTCACTTTTCTTTAACTTTTATTTCTGTGCCTTTGTGTTTTCCTTTGTTTTTCCCGACTTTTCTGGAGAGGGCTGGAGTTCACTGTCCGGCCACTACTCCATCACGTGACTCCTGCTCTCTCTTTTTATTGACAATATCTCACCTCTGGTGAGACCACATTTAGAGTATCGTGATCAGTTCTGCTCACCTCATTATTGGAAGGATGTGGAAGCTACAGAGAGGGTGCAGAAGAGATTTACCATGATGTTGCCTGGATTGGAAAAAAAAGTTTAATGAGGCAAGGTTGGCAGACTCTTACTCTTTGGAATGGAGAAGGATGAGAGGTGAATTAATAGAGGTCTACAAATATATAAGAGAGCCAATACCCTTTTCCCAGGGTGGAGTAGCAAACACCAGGGGACATCTGTACAAAGTGAAGGGAGGGAGGTTTAGGGGAGACATCAGGGGTAAGTTTTTTACACAGAGAGTTGTGGGTATCTGGAATACATTGCTGGGGGTGGTGGTGGAACTGAAACAATAGGGACATTTAAGAGACAAACCCTTTTTCCACTGGTATCCCAGTTAATTGGCCATGAAGTGTCCCAAGATAGGAAGGCGTTTGTAGTGTTTTCACTGGGCCACCTTTAACCAGGGCACTGACTGCTTTTCCAGCAAACACAACTGAACCCCAGGGATCGGAGAGTCTACCTTCGAATGGAATGGATGGAAGTTGTCCTTTTTCCACTGGTTTAATCAGCACGACGGCATCAGCTGACGTTGGGGACATGAGTAGGGGTAGAGTCTGTCAATCTCTGGTGTGATTTGACATCATTTGACACATATGTGCTGATTGTTTTCCTTTACCACTGGACCCTTAACTAGTTAATTCCCCGTTAATTGCTGGGACAAGGTGCCAGTGGAAAAGGAGTTTTAGATGCACAGAGATGAAAGAAAACTAGAGGGTTATGAGGTGGGGAGAGTTTAGTTTTTTTTTAGATATACATCGGTGAGCAAAACTTCCTGGGCCAAAGGCCTGTACTGTGCTATAATATTCTATGATCTATTTTTTAAATAGAACATGTATGGAGATCCTACAAGTAGCTCTAGGGTTGTAATAGTAGACAATGTTTAACTTCTCTAATATTGACTTGGTTTGCCGTAAAGCTAAGCAATGGGCAGGGACAGAATTTAAGTATGTCCAAGAACATTTTCTCAAGGAATATTTTAGATGACCTAATTTGAGAAGGTACTGCACTTGATCTTCTTTTACAGGAAAATTATCAATAAGATTGAAAGGATGCACCGAATATTTACCAGGATGTTGCCAGGATTTGAGGAACTGACTTTACAGGGAAAAGTTAAACCAGTTAAATCTTTATTCCTTGGATTGTTGGAGAATGAGGGGAGATTTGATAGAGGGATATGGATAGAGTAAATGCAAGAAGCTTTTTACACTGAGGTAGGGTGAGACAAGGACATGGAGTAAGGGTGAAAGGTGAAATGTTTGAAGGGAACATTATGGGGGGGAAGCATGTTGAGTAAGGAATGAGTTGAAATGGTGAATGCAGGCTCAATTTTGACGTTTAAGAAAAATTTGGATAGGTACATAGATGGGAGGCTATGATCTGGCTGCAGTTCAGTGGGACTAGATGGAATAATAGTTTGTCAAAGACTAGGTGGGCCAAAGTAAAACAGAATGCTGGAGATGGGCCAAGGGGTTGTTTCTATGCTCTGATTCTACATGAGGTTGGGCCAGAAGCTGAAGTGCTGGTGAGAGAAGAACTTAAGGAATAGAGACCATAATTCTCTTAATTTTAAAATAGTTAAAAGAAAGGCTGGGACATCCACAGTCCTAAATGGGGCATGGCTAATTTTAATGGTAATGTTGAATGGATTTACTGTGAAGATACCTGTGGAAACAGGGGAGTTCAGAGAACACCTATGTTATTGAAGCATATTGTTATCACAGAAAAGGAGGGGTTGGTGGCTTTGGGGTTGATAAAATTGGATAAATCCATGGGCCCTGACAAGTAAATTGCAGGGGCACTGGCAGAGATTGTTGTAATCTTCCTTAGGCAGATACTGAAAGTCTGGAGGGTAGCTAACATTGAGCCTTCATTAAAGATAGGCAGAAATGGCTAGCTGGAAAACTACAGGCCAGTGAGCTGAATGTCAGTGGTGGGGAAGTTACTGGAGGGGATTCTGAGACAGGATACACCTGCAGTTGAGAGTATAAGGACTAATTTTAAAAAATTTTAACAATAGAGCATGGTGGAAGACCTTCCTACCCATGAAACCTGTGCAGCCCAATTACGCCCAATTAACCTCCCAATCCTGTGCATTTTGGAGGGTGGGAGTAAATCAAAGTTTTTTGAAGTGGTGTCCAAGAGGATCAACAAGGGAAGGGCAGTAGACATTATCAATGCGGACTTTGGCAATGTTTTTGACAAAGTTCAACATGGTGGATTGGTAGAGAAGGTGGAATCGCACGGATTCCAGGGTGAGCTAGCCAATTAAATACAAAATGAGCTTGGAAGAAGGAGTCAGGGTGTTAGTGGAGGGTTGTTTTTGAGACTGAAGGCTGTGATCCGTGGTGTGCTGGATCCCCATTGTTAGTCACATATATCAATGATGTGGATGAGAATGATTAGTAAGTTTGCAGATGACACCAAAAGAGATGAGCAGTGAAGACGGTTGTCTGAGGGTATAAGAGGATATAGATCAATTGGGAAAGTGGGCAAAAGAATGATGAATGCAAATTAACTCAGTCAAATGTGAGGTGATGCATTTTGGGAAGTTGAAACCTGGGCAGGACTTAATGACAGGGTCCAGAGAAACATTGTGGTACAGGCCCTTGGGATACAAGTACAGTAAAACTCTCAGTATCTGGCATCTATGGGGATGGGTTGATGCTAGATAAGTGAATTTTCTGGTTGTTTGAGATTGCGTGTTGCGTGATTGGTGAACTAACGGTGGGGCGTGCCAATTTTAAACCCATATTTTTTAATCTACTTATTTATCGTGAATTTCTTTGCAGTTGCTTGAGGCCACCAGTTGCTCAAATTCCAGATAACGGGGCTATTACTGTACACAGTTCATTGAAACTGGCTACACAGGTAGAAAGACCTGAAAATGTATGCATGCCTTCATCAGACAAGGCATTGAGTGGAAGAGTTAAGGTGTCATGTTGCAACTGTACAGGATGTTCGTGATATTGTGTGCAGTTCTGATCACCACAAGGTGATGCCTTGAAGCTCAAGAGGGCACAGAAAAACTTCCCAAAGATGTTACCAGGACCAGCAAGCTTGAGAAGAGAAGAGACTGGATAGGCTGGGATTGTTTTCCCTGGAGTGAACGAAGCTGAGGGGTTTATAAAATCATGAGAGGCCTGGAGAAGGTGGATTGTATAGATTTGAGGTGAGAAGCCTAAGGGGCAGGTTTTTTACAGAGTGTGGTTGGGATATGGAGCAAGCTGTCAACGGAAGTAGTACAACTACAACACTTATTAATTTTATTTATTTAGACGTACAGCACAGTAACGGGTCATTTTGACCCACGAGACATGCCGCCTAAGTAATATCCAATTAACCTTTAACCCTGTACATTTGAAATGGTGGGAGGAAACCAGAGCCCCCAGAGAAAACCCACGCAGACACGGGGAGAACATGCAAACTCCTTACTGACGGTGTGGGATTCGAACCCTTGACCGGTCCTGATCGCTGGTGCTGTAAAGGCATTGCACTAACTGCTACACTAACCGTGCCGCCCTTTATAAAGACAGATACATGGTTTGGTATGCTTCAAAGGGAAATGAGCCAAAAGCAATATCAGCGTGAATAAGTTGGGCTGAAAGACCAACTTCCCTGGTGTATAACTTTTCTATCAGCCGAGATGTGCAGCAAACACTTCCGATATCTGATATCTGGGATTGTTTTTTCCTGGCACTCTCTGATTTTATTCCCGGAATAAGGAATTTGCATGTCCTTTCCAGAACGCAGAGCGACAAGGTGAAGTAGATCCGGATCAGAGCCATCTTGTAACCTGCACCAGAGCGCAAGTGTGGGTGTTGCTAGTTGGTCACAAGCTTTTGGCGTTTTAAGCTGTTGCCTCTGCTCATCTTCCCACAGGAAGTGTGGGCCTGTGTAATGCTGAGGGCCTTCCTGATCGCACTCTCTGTCCACCTGCTAAAGGTGTGTGGGAGTGCACTCCCCTCCTCACATTACCTCTCTGTCATAGTGCAGGGAAGGAGATTTAACCCACCATGTCTCTGTCAACCAATGTACTATTTGTATCGTTGCCATTTATCGGTAAATCCCATGGACCTCTTGGTGTGTAGAATTTATTGCCTTGGTGATTCAAGTGCTTGAATTAAATTGTATTCATCACCTGAAAAATAATCCAATCCACCTGGCTCATCAGTTAAATGTCCTCATGTGTGAAATACTGCCTTAGCTATGACAATGTTCTATCGCTGCATCTGATCTCTTTTCTCTTTTTCACCGAAAACAATGATGCCGTTTCAACCTAAGTTTGAAATGGATCACAAGGTGTGTGGAAGGAAGGAAAGGAATTGAGCCACTCTAATGGTAGTAGAGTTTTTGGTTGTGAAGGTATCTCATCTTAATCTCAGTTGAGAATACAGGGACCTAACACAGCAGTTTAGACGTGGCCCAGACTGAACAGAAGATGTGTAGATTATCCAGTCTTCGGAAAGGAGAACTACACATTCTCTTAAAGTTTTCTGCTGCTGACAAGCACCTTCAGGAAGCTGCCACTCGATGAAGATATAGAGGGTGATAAGACAATGGACCATAAGACGAGCATAAGTTGTTCAGCCCCCTGAGTCTGCTCCGCCATTTAATTGTGAGCTGATCCATTTTTCTCCTCAGCCCCACTGCCCGGGCTTCTCCCCACAACCTTTGATGCCCTGGCTAAACTAGAACCAATCAATCTCTGCCTTAAATATACCCAATGACCTGGTTTTCCCACTGCCTGTGGCCCCAAATTCCACAGGTTTGCCGTTCTCTGGCTGAAGAAATTCCTACACATCTCTATACTAAGCAGACACCCTTTAATTCTGAAGTTGTGCCCTCTTGTCCTAGACCAGTGGTTTTCAAACTTCCCCCCCCCTAAACTCACATTCCACCTTAAGCAATCCCCAAGCCATAAGTGCTCTGTGATTAGTGAAGGATTGCTTAAGGTGGAATGTGAGTTTAGGGGGGGCAATTTGAAAACCACTGTCCTAGACTCTCCCACCATGGGAAACAAGCTTTCTACAGTACATCTACTCTGTCCATGCCTTTCAACATTCAAAATCCTTCAATGAGATCCAACGAATACTTGCCAAGGGCTCCTTGAATGAGAACCCTTTCATTCCTGAAATCATCCAAGTGAACCTCCTTTGAATCCTCTCCAACGTTAGCACGTCGTTCCTTAAAGGAGGAGCCCAAAACTGCTCACAATACTCCGCGAGGTCTCAACAGTGCCTTACAAAGCCTCAACGTCACATCCCTGCTCTTGTATTCTATTTCTCTTGTAATTTCATGGAGGGAAGTGTCACCCACAACTTTGGTCTCTGCTTGGCAGTAGACTGTCTCCCCACAACCATATAACCATATAATAGATTATGGCATGGAAACAGGCCATCGCGGCCCTTCAAGTCCACGGCGGTTCACTCAAACAACTCCGCTAGATCCCCCTACCTATTCTCTGCCAAGACCAAGGCTAAGAGCAGAGAAACATTCCAGTCCGCTTGGCAAATCTTTGCTCAGACAGAACAAGACATTTCTTGTAGATTTGAGTGGGATTATTGTTTGTCCTCCATTGGGGAAAATGCAGGCAGACGGTTGCTTGAAGATCTCATTCTATGGTTTTTAATCATGTAATCAATCCACCTCTCCCTCATTCCCCTGCAGAATACAGGCAAGCCATTCAATATTACTTAACTTCAGCAATGAGTCTATGTATTCAAATGCTCTTGAATCACATTTGCCTGTAAGTGCAGCTCCCAGTGAGTTTCCATTACAGTGATCAATCTTTGACTCTCTCATTTATTATTATGGAGATTCTCTCAATGGGGAACACAACAGTTTGATTGGCTAATTATTCTAACTGCATTTCAATGTCCTTTACCAGTCTAGGTAATCAGCCAAAAACGATGCAATTACTGTAGATTCTTTCTCCAGGTTATTATCTTGACACCTGCGGGATGTGACATTATCACAGTTGCTGATAGGGGGGATGAATGACAGGGGAAGCAGCTGTCACATTACAGCTCACATCCACATTATTCTTGATATAAAATATTTGCATCTTGGGTGCAGCTACTGAGAGACGAGGACTCGATGGATTGTAGTTCTCTGAGCAGACTATCTAGGTCATCCATTGTAGAGCTCACCGAAAGAATCAAAGACTTGTTGATCCAAACCAAGGCTTTTATTAGCAAAAGACAGGAGCTCTTCACAGGAATGATCCGACCTGGCTAGGGACACAACCCTTTAAGGCCCAGACAGTAGGCGTGGCTTAGCTCTCAGCCAATCGCTGTAAGCACAATCTAGATACTGTAACTATATACACTATATACATTGGTGATAGATCTGTACTATCACATCCATTGATAGGGGAGACCAGAACCAGGGGACATAGCCTCAAGATTCACGGTAGTAAATTTAGGGGATTCGGAAGATTTGCTTTTCCCAGAGGGTGTTTAATCTGTGGGATTTGCTGCCCATTGAAACAATGAGAGGTGACCTCAGTTAATATATTTAAACAAGATTGGAATATAGTAGTGGAATGAATGATATGGGGAAAAGGCAGGATTTTAACATTTGTATGGGACAGTTCCTTAGGGACGTTGGGTCCATGACCTGGTACGGCCATCCCTGTTGTGACCTTATTGCCATCTCTAGTGGGGCAGAAGCAGCAGCATTTACACACCCAGAGGGTATAGAACAGGCCATTTGTCCCAACCCAGCCTTGCTGTTCAAGTTGATCTCTATCCTTCCCTCTAACTCCCTTCCAAATGTCACCTAAATGTCAGAATTTATCCTCTGGTGGTTCGTTATAGCCTCTGAGTTTAAACATTGCCACCCCAGGTCCCTCTTTGATTTCTCCCCTCAGACTGAGGCCAGTTTTAGAACCATCAACCTGGAGGGAGATGGTCCGCAGCCATTCACTTTGTTCACAACCCTCCCTCCCTGAGAGGCTCATGTTGACCCTTGGCCTCCAGCACGTCAAAGTGTAGATGGAGCACTCTGAACCCCACCACAGGGTCAGCAGAGACCCTCCCCACTAATGGAAGCTCAGCAGCCCCGTGACTTTCCACAGCATGAGTGAGGGAGCTCATGGTGCAGAGGGAGCCCTTCGCTTCACTGCTCAACCCTGCTGGGTCCACCACGCCAGCAATGCTTTCTGGCACCTTGACCCAGGTCCATTGGGGTAAAGGATGCTATCCCAGGTGAGGGGGGGGAGGATGGGCAAGGGCGGAAGGGCTCTTGCATCCCGGGGGGTGGAGGGGCGGTCCTGTCTATCAGTGGGAGAGATCCCGTTCCAGGGGGAGGGGGAAGCTCTGTCCCATTCCTGTTGGAAGGACTACCTTCCCTCCCCCTCCCAACTCTCCTCCCCCCCAGACACCTCATGCTCTCCCCGCCCCAATTCCTCAAACCCCTCTCTCATCCCCCACCCAATGCTCCACCTCTGGTTCCCCCAGTGCCTTCCATCCCCTCCCACCCCATCCCCCCAGCTCAATCCCATGTTCCCTACCTCTGATCCAATCTCCCTCTGCCGGTGGTGCACCCCCGTCCCTTTGTTCTCCCCTCCTCCTTACATCCACTCCCATAGACCCCATCCCTGTATCCCCTCCCACGCCACTGCTCTCCCCTCCTCAGTCCATTCCAGCTACCTCTGAAAGCACCCTGCATTTCAGGATGGGGAGAGGGGGTTAAATGTGGACTCCATTCACTCCGCCCACACTGGGCAAAGGATGGTGCTAGATGTCATAGTGATAAATAATAGTTCGGTTATCGACTTTAATGACTTGCAGGATAATATATATTAGTTATCGACTGTAATGGCTGGCATGTTGCACAGGGCCATGAAGAAGTAAAAAAACAGTAATGGTGGAATAAAGACTGGGCATATTTGAACTCAACCTAAGAGTGTTGACTTTGTTTGACCTCAGAATTCGACATTGGTGACATGGATGAACTGAGATTCTTGCTATTTAGCTGCATTTGGAGGGATTGAAGCCACCGGAATAAAAGGTTTGTCTCCATTAGACCTGACTGGAGAAGCAAGCACAGCTAATGCTTGCTGATGGCTTGGTACAAGGAGTTCGATTAATATGCCGACAGCTTGGGTCTGTGTCGATGGGGCAAGCCAGCGGAGCTCACACGAAAGAGGCTCTACTCTTGTATACTGCTGGAGCTGCAGTGCGGGAGATTTTCAAGACGCTGGCCGACACGGGGAACAAAGCTGATTATATCAAGGCTGTTGATGCCATTTTGTTGTGGAATTAAATACCATATTCCAACGCCACGTCTTTCGACAGGCCAAATAGAGGGACATGGAAACCATTGCTCAATTAGTCACATGACTCAGAAAGGCAGCCGGAGGATGCAATTATGGAGCAGATTTGGAAAACCAGATTCGAGATCAGGTGGTACAAAGTTGTACTTCAAACCACTTGAGATGCAAATTGTAGGAGAAGAGTGCAACACTCACACTGGCAGAAACATTGACAATAAGCAGCATCGTTCAAAGCAGTGGAAACTCAGTTTCAGACTGAAATTGGATGGTCCCCCAGCTGGACGTGATGGCACAGTTTCTGGTCAAGTTCATAAGATATTTACCACCGCAAGCAAAGGACAGGAACATGGTAAGTGCACTAATTATTTGGAACGTGGTCGTGACTGTTATCGACATGGCAATATCGGACATTTCGGCAAGGATTCATGCTATCTGGCCAGGGGGTCAAGTGTGCAGAAACTGTGGAAGAAAGGGCCATTTTGCCAAGACATGCAGAGCCTCACCCCAGGCAAGAGGTGAACCCAGACATACAAATAATTGTGGAGGAAGAAGGGGGATGAGAGGCAGACGTAGGCCGAGGGGCGAATAAAATGTATGTCATGTTGAAAAGGGCTTGCATTAATATGAACGTACATGTGATGACGGTCAGGAGAAACAAACTGAGTCAAGATATGTTTTTGCCATTAACAATAAATATGCAAATGCAAAGGTGCCGGTAGTGATTGGGGGTGTGAAGGTTGACATCATGGTGGACAGTGGGAGTGACACCAACATCATAGATAGAGTATTTTTGGAGGAACTGAAAAAGAAAAAGATAAAATGTACAACTAGAAGATATGAGAAAAAGTTGTTGCCATGCACCTCATCAAAGCTGCTTCAAACAATTGGATGCTTTACAGCACAGGTGCAGGTGGATGTCCAGAGTAATCTTACACCACCTACCACGATGGCAGAGTTTGTTGTCATAGAGGAACAATGGGAATCTCTACTGAGTTGGGGGATGGCGCATGCAATGGGTGTACAGGGGAAGTTGTAGATAGTGTGGATGGTTTTCAGAGACTGCAGAAGGATTTGGTCTGTTTAGAAGAGTGGGCTGAAAGGTGGCAGATGGAATTTAATGTAGATAAGTGCTAAGTGCTTCATTTTGGAGAGAATAACCAAAATAGAATGTATGCAGTAAAAGGGAGGGCATTGAGGAATGCAGAGGAACAGAGGGATCTTGGAATAATGGTTCAGTGTTCCTAGAAGGTGGATTCCCATGTAGATATGGTGGTGAAGAAGGCTTTTGGTATGCTGGCCTTTATAAATCAAAGCATAAAATATAGGAGCCAGGAGGAGATGTTGTGACTGTTCAAGGCATTGGTGAGGCCAAGTTTGGAATATTGTGTGCAGTTCTGGTCCCCAAATTATGGGAAGGATATCAATATGGTAGAGAAGGTGCAGAGAAGATTTACTAAAATGTTGCCTGGGATTGCAGTATCGAGAATACAAAGAAAGATTGAGTAGGCTGGGTCTTTATTCATTGGAGCGTAGAAGGTTGAGGGGGAGATTTGATAGAGGTATATAAGATTATGAGGGGGATAGATAGAGTAGATGTGAATAGGCTCTTCCTCTTAAGGGTAGGTGAGATTGGATTGAGGAGTCATAAGTTTAGGGTTAGGGGGCAGATCTTTAGAAGAAATATAAGAGGAAGCTTCTTCACTAAGAGAGTGGTGGCTGAGTGGAATGACCTTCCAGAAGAGGTGGTTGCAACAGGGTCAATTTTGTCATTCAAGAGAGGGTTGGATGAGTACATGGATGTGAGGGGACCGGTGGGTTATGGAGAGGGAGCAGGTAGGGGGGACTAGTGGAGTTCACTTAAATCATTGCAGACTAGAGGGGCCAAAATGGCCTGTTTCCATACTGTAATTGTTATATATTGTTATATGGTTATCACATATAGGCCTGGATGTGAACTCAGTGCAATCCTATATTGATCAGAAGGAAGAATTCCAGTCAGTTTTTGAAGGATTTGGGAAACTAAGTAACAGGCAGATCAAACTGAAAATAGATCCAGAAGTCAGGCCAGTAGCACAACCCATGAGAAGGACACCGTTTGGGCCGAGGGAGAAAGCAGAAGCAAAAAAACGTGAACTTCTCCAACAAGACATAATTGAACCAGTGGAGGAACCAACACCTTGGCTCAGCCCAGTCGCTGTAGTCCCGAAACCCAATGGAGACATCAGACTATATATTGATATGAGGAGAGTAAACAAAGCAGTAGTGAGGGAATGGCTCCCCATTCCTACAGTGGATGAAGTCCTACAGGAACTATCGACAAGTCTTCTCAAAGTTGGATTCAAAATGTGGTTTCCACCAGCTAGAACTAGAGCCAGAGTCCAGAAAAATCACTACATTTCTCACACATTGTGGATTGTTTAGATACAAGAGGTTACTATTTGGTGTAAATGCTGGTCCAGAGATCTATCAACATGAAATCCACAAAGTGATCCAAGGAGTTCCAGGCACAGTTAACATCTCAGATGATATAATTGTCCATGGTGCCACACATGAGGCATATGATGAGAGACTTAGACAGACATTAGCCTGGTTGAGAGATGCTGGATTGACAGTGAATGCAAACAAATGTTTGCTGGGATGGTGTTCATGGGTCAGAAGCTGACTAGTGAAGTTATTAATTCAACTGAAGATAAAATCAAGACAGTTGCAGAGGCTCGAGAACCAAAGAATGCAACGCAAGGGAGGAGCTTCCTGGGCCTCATGAACTTTTGTGCAAGGTTCATACTAAATCTAGCAACTGTTGCAGAACCACTGAGAAAGCCTTAACCAATCATAGGCCACTGGAATCCACATTCTCTGAGATTGAAGCTGTATGCTGGAATTGAAAGGTGGATACTGAGACTACAACAATATTGCTACAGGGTGACTTATATGGCAGGGAAAAACAATATTGCTGATTCACTATCAAGGTTGCTGAAAGACGATGGGGTAAAGCATTCAATACCTGAGCTAAATCGTTCGTGAGATTCGTTGTGGTGAATTCTACACCATGGGCAATACAATCCAGGGAGATCGAGGAGAAACGTGCATGGACCCAGAATTGATGGGCATCAGGGATCAGATCCACAGCGGTGACTGGAACAGCTGTCAAAACAAAACTTATGTGGCCATCAGAAATGAAATGTGCACTATTGGATGATGTGTACTCAGACGATTGTCATTCCACAGAAATTGAAAGAGAGAGAATGATAGCACTGGCTCACGAGGGACAATTTGGGAGTTGATGGGACAAAACAAAACTTCTGTAGAGAAGGTTGGTGGCCTGGAATAGAAAAAGATGTGGAAAAATATGTGAGATCATGTCAAGGATGTCAGGTGACAAGCAGACCTAACCCACCTGAACCATTACGAGGCACATTGCTACCAGTAGGACAATGGGAGGATATTGTAGTAGATATCTTGGGCCCATTCCCAACTGGAGAGTCTATTATGGTGGTTATTGACTATTACAGCAGATATTATGAGTACGTCATAATGAAATCAACAACAGCAGAAAAGACTATCGCAACACTGAGGGAGATCTTCGCCAGAAATGGCTTATCAGTGACTTTGCATTCAGACAATGGACCTCAATTAATTATCAGAGATATTCTGAGAATTCATGAGAACCATTGGTGTGCACCACCACAAGATTACATCAAAGTGGCCACAGGCCAACGGAGAAGTTGAATGTCAGAATCAGTCACTGGAGAAAAGAATGAGATCACTCAAGCAGAAGGCAAGGACTGGAAAGAAGCTCTTTTGACCTATGTAGCAGCATACAGAGCGACACCACATAGTACCACAGGAAAAAGTCCAGCAGAACACTTGTTCAGAAGAAAGATCAGAACCAATATACCACTGGTTGTTGACCAGGAAGTGGAAGACCATGATGCTGAATGAAAATGGGCAACAAAACTGTATGTGGATATGAAAAGAATGCCAGTTCTTCAGGTGTAATACCAGGGGTTAAATACTGGTGAGGAAAGAAAGTCAGAATAAAATGGACACACCATTTATTTCCCAACCATATATTATCACATGTGAAAATGTATTATTGTTGCAACGCTCCAGTGATGTCGATACCAGACGAAACTGCGAGAGAGCAGAGCCAAGATGACCAGCTTGATGGACATGGAATGAACCAGCTGGAAGGAGAAACTACTGGAAACCAGCATCAAGGCGGTAGACAAATTGAGCAGTCCAGAAGCGGGCCAGACAATATGAGGAGAGAGACCGCAATGTCAGTGACGACCACCTAGGATATTTCAAGACTTCATGATGTAATAGCGTAGAGAACTTTGTATTTTGTGGTTTGGAAGTCTGTGTTTTGTAAACCATCCAGAAAAATATGTGATTTGATGATCCTTTTATTCGATAAAGGAGGGACGTTGTAGTGACAAATAATAGTTTGGTTATCATCAATAATGCCTTGCAGGATAATATAGATTGGTTATCAACTGCAATGGCTGGCATGTTGCACAGGACCATGAGGGAGTGAAAAACAGTAATAGTGGAATAAAGACAGAGGATATTTGAACTCAACCTAAGAGTGTTGACTTTATTTGACCTCAGGATTCAACACTGGAGGAGGCTCTGTCCCAGTAGAGGAGCCTGTGACAGGCTCGTTATATCACCAATGGGTGCTTGGCACTTCCAAACATAACCCCATTGATTAGAAGGTCCCTGGGATGAGACACCCTCCTACTCCCACATGTGGGCCACACTCCCTTCCTTCTCGTGCTGTTGTGGTATCATCACCCCACTCTGTGACATGATCACCCCTCTCTGAGACATCATCTTCCCACTCTGAGGTACCTCCCCTCTCTGTGACACCACTCATGTAATGGGCAGAGACATCCATCCATTTATATCCTCCTCAATATTCCTAAGCAAGGGGGTGGGGTTGAATAATTCAGCTTGTATAAATTACTTGAGTTGTTATCTATTTGAACTCCTAGATATTTGATCCCATTTTGCAGCCACTTTAGTTGACTATTTTCTTGATATTGACTGTAATTCCCCTTCCTAAGTGGCATGAGTTTGCATTTATCCCAATTGATCTTATACCCAGAGATCTCCCCATAGTCCTCCAGAGTGGAGTCCAATTTGGGCCACAACTTTGACGGATCTGTCAGATGTATCAGAACATCATCGGCAAATAAATTGATTTTATGCTCTTCCTGGCCTGTTTGAAAGCATTAATGCCTGGATCGTGACAAATGGCCTTGGTTAATGGCTCCATGGCTAGTACAAATTCACACACTCAGCTTGTCTATATCCTCCTGAAGGCCCTTCCCATCCTCATCATATTTTCATTAATGCAACATCGTAATAGCACCACTGATTGGGACCTGGGTTAGAATCCCATGCTGTCTGTAAGGAGTTTGTACGTTCTCCCATGTCTGCATGGGGTTTCCCCAGGGGCTTCGTTTTTTTCCCCCAATGTTCGAAATGCACCGGGGGTTGTAGGTTATTAGGGTGTAATTGAGTGGCATGGATTCATGGACCAAAATAGTCTGCTACCATGTTGTATGTCCTCTCAGTCAACATAGATTATGAATAGATGGGTCTGTAGCATAGATCACTGTTTGACTGTTTTTATAATTATGTGAAATGCAAGAGGGTGGCTAAAGCGAAGGTTGGGCTCTGGAAAATGAGAATTGATATAGGATAATGAGGAAATGGGTGAGGCTTTGAATGACTATGTTGTGTAGGTATTCCCAGTGGAGGACACGTCAAACATGCCAAGGACAGATTTTATGGACGTGATGGGAGATGAGAACCTGGATGTAATAGCAATCACTAAAGAATCGTACTCAGAAAACCTGAAGGTCTAAAGATAGATAAATCCCCTGGTCCTGATGAACTGCATCCCAGGGTATTGAAAAACAATGGCAGAAGTTATAGTTGAGGCCTAGGTGATAATTTGCCTAAAATTCTCTGGGCTCTGAGCAGATCCCGATGGATTGGAAGATGACGAATGTCATGCCATTATTCATGAAAGGATGCAGGCAAAAGCCAGTAAACTATAGGCCTGTTAGTTTAACACCTGTAGTGGGAAAATACTGGAAGCTATCATTAAAGAAGAAAGAGTGAGGCACCTGGAGCAAAATGGATCCATCAGGCAGATGCACCATGGATTCAGCCTCGATTGCAGAGATATAACCGTTACAGCTCAAAAACAAGCTAGTTTGGCCCAACTAGTCCCTGCCGAACATCATCTCCCACCTGGACCCACTGACCCGCGTTTGGCCAATAACCCTCCACACCTCTCCCATCCATATACATATGCAATCTCTCCTTGAATATTAACATTGATCTCCCTTCTACCACCACTGCTGGTTCATTCCATATCCCCACCACCCTCTGCATGAAGAAATTTTCCCTTATGTTTCCCTTAAACTTTTACACTTTTACTTTCAATCCTTGCCCTCTTGTTTGAATCTCCCCCACTCTAAGTGGAAAAAGCCTATCCACACTGACTCTATCTGTCCCCCTTATAATTTTGAATACTTGATAGATCACTCCTCAACCTTCTACTCTCCAGAGAATAAAGTCCCAGCCTGCTCAACCTTCTACTCTCCAGAGAATAAAGTCCCAGCCTGCTCAACCGTTCCCTGAAACCCCGGCAACATTCTCGTAAACCTCCTCTGCACTCTTTCTATTCTGTTTATATCCTTCCTATAATTCGGTGACCAAAACTGCACACAGTTTTCCAAATTTGGCCTCACCAATGCCTTATACAACTTCAACATAACATCCCAACTCCTGTATTCTACACTCTGATTTATGAAAGCCAACATACTAAATGCCTTCTTCACTACCATATCCACGTGATTCAACTTTCAGAGAGTTATGACTTTATGACTTCTAAATCCCTTTGTTCCTCATGACACCTTTGTTCCACTGCACTCCTCAATTGTCTACCATTTACCATGTATGTCCTACTTTGATTAGTCCTACCAAAATGTAGCATCTAAAATTTATCTGTATAAGACTCCATCTGCCATCTTTCAGCCCTCTCTTTTAACTGACCTACATCACCTTGTAAGCTTTGATAACCTTCTTCACTGTCCACAATACTGCCAACCTTTGTATCACCTGCAAATTTACTAATCCAATTTGCCACCCTATCATCTAGATCATTAACATATATATATGACAAACAATAGTGGATCAAGTACCCATCCCTGAGGCACTTTAATCGACACCAGCCTCCAATTCAACAAAATATTTTCCACCACTACTCTCTGGTATCTCCCATCCAACCATTGTTGAATCCATTTCACTACTTCATCATTAATACCTAATGCTTCCACCTTCCTTACTAACCTCTCATGGGGAACTTATCAAAAGCCTTAATAAAGTCCAAATAGACAACATCCACCCCACCTTCCCCTCATCAACCCTTCTTGAAAATCTCTATAAGATTTGTTAGACATGATCTACCATGTACAAAACCATGCTGACTACTCTGAGTCAATCCCGTCTTTCCAAATAGTTGTATATACAATCTCTAAGAACACTTCCATTAATTTATCCAGCACTGATGTCAGACTTACAGGCTGATAATTACCAGATCTATTTCTGGATTCTTTTTTGAACAGAGGAACAAAATGAACCACCGTACAGTCCTGCGGCACTTCCCCTGTGGTCAATGACATTTTGAATATTTCTGTCAATGCCTCCACTATTTGTTCACTAATCTCCCTCGGGGTCCTAGGGAATATTTTGTCACGACCTGGAGATTTATCCACCCTGATCTTTTTCAATATAGCCAACACTACTTCCTCATTAATCCTTATATTATCCATGAGCTCCCGACCATATTTCTTCACTTCATCTGGCTCAATATTCTTTTTCAAGTGAATACTGAAGAAAAATCATTTAAAATTTCACCTATCTCCTTTGACTTCTCATGGAGTCTCTCCCCCCCCCTCACCCCCACCACATCTTCAAGGTGTCCAATTTTATCCCTCACTATTCTTTTACTTTTAACGTTCCCTCTGGATGTATTTTTACTTTTCTTGCCAAAGCAGCTTCATATCTCCTTTGAGCCATTCTAATTTCCTTCTTAAGACTTTTTTTACACTCCCTATATTCCTCAAGCAGTTTATCCATTCGAGGAGGAGTCACGTGATGAGGGGAACACCAGCCCTCTCCAGAAAAGAAGAAATAAAGTGAAGAAAATACAAAGTTCAAGAAATACAAAACATAACAAATATAAGATAAAGTTGTAGTGAAAAGAAAGAAAATGGCACCCAAGAAGGAAAAAGTAAAAACAACAGGAAAAAAAGAAGAAAAGATGCCGGAAGAGAAAGGAGAAGGCCTTACCTGCATGAAGAAACAGGGAGCCCTCGTGGAGAAGAGAGCCCATTCTCCGAGGTTGGTGATGACCCTGCAGAGTCGCGACCCCCCGACTGCCGGACTGCAAAAATGGCTCTCTGAGCCAAACAAAAGTGCACAGTGCACTTACTAAGGAGAAGGAGAACACTGACGGGAGGGGGGATCAGTCAAGGAGCGGGCAAACTCAACGCAACCAGCTGAGGGATGCCCGACACCAGGGCTCTCAGCTGGAAGAAGAGGAAAGCGACAGGAAAAGGAGTGAAAAGAAAGAAGAGCAGCAGCAGGAGGCCCAACAGATGAGTAGCCCAGAAGAAGAGGACCAACAGATGAGTAGCCCAGAAGAAGAGGACCAACTTCAAGAAGCCAAGCAAGAAGCCCAGCAAAGTGAGACAAGCAACTCATCAGGAAAGTCATCAGATATAAAGAAGAGAAAAAGAAGACACAAACACAGGTACAGACACAGAAGAAGAGGAAGAAGAAGACCAAGATCTTTACAGAGAAATAGAAGGTAAAACAGATGGACAGAATATAGATAAAGCTTTTTTTCAAGAACAAATGAGAGCATTAAAAGAATTGTTGTTATTAGAATTTAGTGCAATTAAAAGAAAAATGAAAAGAACAGAAGATAAAATGCAAAGATTAGAACTAGTCATGACAGAAATAGGGAAAAGTATAGAAAATGAGGAAGAACGAGAAACGACTGTAGAAATGGAAGTAAACGACAAGGAAAATTGGAAGAAAGTGACAAAAAAATTAAAGACACACAAGAGTTGTTATCTCAGAAAATTGATATGTTGGAAAATTATAGTAGACGAAACAACATCAAAATAGTGGGCCTGATGGAAGAAGGCGCAGATATGAAGGAATGTATAAAAGGATGGATCCTGAAGGTTCTGGGAATGACAGAAATGCAGGAAGGAATTGGAAATAGAAAGGGCACACAGAATACTAGCCCCGAAACCACAGTCACAACAAAAACCAAGATCCATTTTAGTAAAATTTTTGAAATATACGACAGGAGAAAATATACTGGAGCGGGCAAGAAATAAAATTAGAGAAGGCAATAAACCATTGGAATACAAGGGTCAAAAATATGTTTTTACCCAGACATAAGTTTTGAACTCTTAAAGAAGAGGAAGGAGTTTAATACAGCAAAATCGATCCTATGGAAAAAAGGTTATAAATTTATGTTAAGACATCCAGCTGTGGTTAAAATATTTATCCCTGGGGAGCAAAATAGACTGTTCTCGGATCCAGAGGAAGCACGAGAATTTGCAGGACACCTGCAGGACAGAAGGAGAGATGAAGAGTTCCAAAAAGAATGAAGAACGGCGATAAAATATATATGAAGATGTAAAAATAATGTATATGTAAGAACTAAAGAAGGGAAGAAAGGAAGTAAGGGGAAAAAAAAGAGGGTGAACTTTGTTATATGTGTAAAAAAAGTTTTTTCTGGGGGGTGGTTGGGTGGGAGAGAATAACCGTCACTGCGAAATCAGTTGACGCTTGTGAGCAGGTTTGGAATCCAAATGGAGATGGGAGTTGTGGTTGCCCGACAAGGGACAAAGTGCAACTCAGAGAGGTGGGGTGGGGGGGGGGGAAGCGACATCTGGGGCTAAGGGATTAATGGATGTGGGAATTGTTGAAGTATTTTATGTTTTAAATGTGTTGTCGTACATTGAGTTTAAAAAGGGAAAACTGAGAGATGAAAATGGGGAACAGGGGGATGGTTGTGGTGAGGAAGCAGAAATGAGGTGTAAACAGGATATGTTGAATTATATGAGTATAAATATTAATGGAATACATAACTAAATTAAACAGAAGAGGCTATTAAATTTACTGAAAAAAGAAAAAATAGACGTAACATTTGTGCAGGAAACACATCTAACTGAAGTGGAACATAATAAATTAAAGAGAGAATTCAAAAGCTAGAGGTGTAGCTATATTAATTAATAAAAATGTACCAATCAAAATAGAGGAGGAAATAATAGATCCAGAAGGGAGGTATGTAATGATAAAGTGTCAGATATATTCAGAATATTGGAATTTGCTCAATATATGTGCACCTAATGAAGAGGATCAAAAGTTTATGCAAGATATTTTTTTGAAGATTGTAGATACACAAGGGAATATATTGATAGGAGGGGATTTTAACCTTAATTTGGATCCAATGTTGGATAAAACTGGACAAAAGACAAGTAAAAAGAATAAAGTGGCCAAATTTATGGCTAAATCAATGCAGGAAATGAAACTTATGGATATATGGAGGAGGCAGCACCCAAGAGTGAAGGAATACTCATATTATTTGAGTAGGCATAAAACATACTGAAGGATTGATATGTTTTTGTTACCGGCCCATATTCAAGGGAGAGTTAGCAAAACTGAATATAAAGCTAGATTGTTATCTGATCATTCACCCCTGTTATTAGCAATAGAACTGGAGGACATCCCACCGAGATTAAACTCCATGCTACTTAAAAGTCAAGATTTTAGAGAATTCATTGAGCGCCAAATTAAAATGTACTTTGAAATAAATACGGAATCAGTGAAAGACAAATTTATATTTATGGGATGCAATGAAAGCCTTCATTAGAGGGCAGATAATAAGTTATGTAACTAAGATGAAAAAGGAATACAATCGGGAAATAGAGCAGTTGGAAAGGAAGATAGTAAGTACAGAAAAGAAACTAGCAACAAGGGATGATATAACAAAAAGAAGAGAATTGGTGGACAAAAAAATAAAATATGAAACATTACAAACATATAAGGTAGAGAAGAACATAATGAAAATAAAGCAAAAGTATTATGAACTAGGAGAAAAAACACAAAATATTAGCCTGGCAACTTAAAACAGAACAAGCTAAAAGAACTGTATTGGCATCAAGGAAAAAGGACAAACAAATTAGATATAATCCAATGGAGATCAATGAGAACTTTAAGGAATTTTATGAACAATTATACCAAACTGAGAACGAGGGAAAAGATGATAATATAGAAGAGATTTTAGGTAAAATTGAAATGCCGAAATTACAAGAAGAGGAACAAAACAAACTAATAAAACCATTTGAAATAGAGAAAGTACAGGATATATTAAAAAAGCTGCCAAACATTAAAACACCTGGAGAGGATGGATTCCCAATAGAATTCTATAAAACATTTAAAGAGTTATTAATTCCATCTCTCCTGGAAGTAATGAACCAGATAGAAGAAACACAAAACTTGCCAGATTCATGTAAGACAGCAATAATTACAGTAATACCAAAGGCGGGGAAGGATCCATTAACACCAGCATCATATAGACCAATATCTCAACTTAATTCAGATTATAAGATAATAGCAAAATTATTAGCAAACAGATTGGCCGACTGTGTACCAAAAATAGCGAAACAAGATCAAACTGGATTTATTAAGAAAAGACAAACAGCGGATAACGTCTGTAAATTTATTGATTTAATTCATGCTGTTCAAGGAAATAAGATGCCAACAGTGGCTATTGCTTTAGACGCAGAAAAAGCCTTGGACAGGGTAGAATGGAATTATTTATTCAAAGTATTACAGAGGTTCAATCTACCAGAAAAATATATTAATTGGATTAAAGCATTATATAATGGACCATTGGCGAAGGTAACAGTAAATGGATATGTATCGAATCAATTTAAATTAAGTAGGTCAACTTGGCAGGGATGTCCACTATCTCCCTCACTGTTTGCTTTAGCAATAGAACCATTGGCAGAACTGATAAGAACAGAAAATAAAATAAATGTGATAAAAATAAAGGAGAAGGAGTAGAAAATCAGTTTATTTGCAGATGACATCATAGTATACTTAACAGAACCAGAAATATCAATAAAAGAACTACATAAGAAATTGAACGAGTATGGAGAAATATTGTGGTACAAGATCAACGCAAATAAAAGTGAAGTGATGCCAATGAGTAATGTGGATTATACAGAATTTAAAAAAAGAATCACCAATTAAATGGCAAACACAGGCAATCCGATACTTAGGTATTAGGTTATATAATAATTTAAGCCACTTTACAAGTTAAATTATCAGCCACTAATAAAGAAATTGCAGGAAGACTTAGAACATTGGAAAGAATTACCGCTAACGTTGATAGGGAGGGTAAATTGCATTAAAATGAATGTCTTCCCAAAGATACAATACTTATTTCAATCATTACCAATTCCCTCAACACAGAAATTCTTTAATGAACTAAAGAGTATAATAAAGAATTTTTTATGGAAAGGGGGAAAACTGCGGAGAGTGTTAGATAAATTAACAGAGAGGTACAACCAAGGTGGTTTGCAGCTACCAAACTCAAAAATTATTATAGAGCAGCACAATTAAGGTATTTTTCAGATTTTTATCAGACAAGGGAAAAACGAGATTGGACTAAGATAGAGCTAGATAAAATAGGGGAGAAGGTACCAGAACATATACTTTATAAGTGAGATGAAAAGCTGGTATGATATAAAAGCTCACCAGTATTGCATCATTTACTCAATATATGGAAGAAGATACCCTTAGAAAGGAAAAAAATGAATTCCCAAATACCAAAATTATTATTGATGCAGAATCAGCTAATCCCTTTTACAATAGATAACCTTTCCTTTAGAGAATGGGAGAGAAAAGGAATTAAAAGAATAGAAAATTGTTTTTTGGGAAATAATGTATTAACAATTGAAGTACAAATATGGAATAACTCATGGTACAATGTTTGCATACCATCAACTGAAAGCTTATTTAAAGGATAAATTGGGAAACAGCTTGAGATTACCTGAAGGAAGCAGTTTTGAATATGTGATTACAGACACAATGATAATTAAAAGATTTATAACCAACATGGACATCAAGCTGCAAGATAAGGAAAATGATGAAATAAGCTATAAATCCAAACAAAAGTGGGAAAAGGATTTAAGCTTAAAGATAAAAAATGAAATATGGGAAAAGTTATGTTCTGGAACTATGGAGAATATAATAAACAGAAGGTTACGCATGATACAATATAATTGGTTACACAGGTTATATATCATGCTCCAAAAGTTAAAAAAAAATGGGATCCAACATTATCAGCTAGATGTTTTCGCTGTAAGAAGGAAACGGGAATGACAGTACATGTAATTTGGGCATGTGAGAAAGTGAAAAAGTTTTGGGAAGATCTAAACCAGGTATTAAATAAAATCACAAAAAGCAACATACCAAAAAATCCAGAGATCTTTCTTCTAAGTAATATAAAAAGCAAAGAATTAGGCCTCAAACTGAATAAAGCACAAAAAAGATTTATTATGATAGCCTTAGCTGTAGCAAAAAAATGTATAATGTCAACTTGGAAATCAGAAGATAGCCTGAGAGTACAGCAATGGTACATGGAAATGAATAAATGTATTCCATTGGAAAAAATAACATTTAATTTAAAAAAATAAAGTCGCATTATTCAAACAAATTTCGGAACTGTACATGGAACACAACATAAGAGGGCCTACTGCGGACCTCCACCCCCTAAAATGGTAAGAAGACAAAATGACCTGATCCAGTGTGTAAAAGTAGATGACACATTTTTCTTGTTTATTTTTCATTGTGTGATGACATTGTTTAATGTTTTTACTGTATTGTATATGTTGAATGTTTATTGGTTTTGGAGGGGGGTGGGAAGGGGGGAGGGAAGGTAGGGGGGAAAAAAGGGAAGAAAAGGCCACTGTGTATATTTAAGAGGGAAATGTTTGTATGTATTTTGGTTGATATGGTTCACAGTGTGAAAAATAAAAAAATTATATAAAAGAAGCAGTTCATTCATTCCCTGCTGATTATACCTACTGTACACATCCCTCTTCCTCTGAACCAAGTTCCCAATATCTTTTGAAAACTAAGCCCCCCAATTTCTAACCGTTCCTTTAGTCCTCACAGGGACATACCAATTCTGAACTTATCCCAATGCACACCCTTCAAATCTTTTCTCATCCCCTTGAAATTTGCTTTCTTCCAATCAAGAATCTCAACTATTGGCCCACCTCTATTCTTTTCCATTACTAGCCTAAAACTAACAGTATTGTGATAATTAGACCCAAAGTGTGTTCCCCAACACAAACCTCTGTCACCTGACCTACCTTGTTGCTTAATAGGAGATCCAATACTGTCCCTTCTCGAGTTGGTTCTTCAATGTATTGATTCAGAAAACTTTGCTGAACACACTTAACAAACTTTTTAAAAAAAATTTTAAATTTTTTTTCACACCATAAACCACATTGACCAAGATACATACATTTTCCTTTTCAAATATATAGTGTCATTTTCTCCCCCCCCTCCTCCCATCCCACCCTCCCTACCTCCCCCCACATCCATTTAAAGTACAAAATCTAAGATACATTAAACCAGTCAAACAATGTTGTCATTCAATAAAAATAAACAAGAAATTCCACTGAGTCAATTCTTTTCATTTCCTTCTCCTTTCGTTAATTTAGGTGGTAAATGTCCCTGGTAGGTTTTCTCTATTGTGTTTCATGTATGGCTCCCATATTTGTTCAAATATTTCAATATTATTTCTTAAATTATATGTTATTTTTTCTAATGGAATATATTTATTCATTTCTATATACCATTGTTGTATTCTTAAATTATCTTCTAATTTCCAGGTTGACATAATACATTTTTTTGCTACAGCTAGAGCTATCTTAACAAATCTTTTTTGCGCACCATCCAAATCAAGTCCAAATTCTTTGTTTTTTATGTTACTTAGGAGGAAGATCTCTGGTTTTTTTGGTATATTGTTTTCTGTAATTTTATTTAATATCTGGTTTAGATCTTCCCAAAATTTTTCTACTTTCTCACATGTCCAGATTGCATGAATTGTTGTTCCCATTTCTTTTTTACAACGAAAACATCTGTCAGATACTGTTGGGTCTCATTTATTTAACTTTTGAGGTGTAATGTATAGCCTGTGTATCCAGTTATATTGTATCATACGTAACCTCGTGTTTATTGTATTTCTCATAGTTCCGGAGCATAACTTCTCCCATCTTTGCTTCTTTATCTTTATATTTAAATCTTGTTCCCATTTTTGTTTAGTTTTACCATTTGTTTCCTCATTCTCCTTTTCTTGCAGTTTAATATACATATTTGTTATAAATTTTTTGATTATCATTGTATCTGTAATCACATATTCAAAATTACTTCCCTCTGGTAACCTCAGGCTGCTTCCTAATTTGTCCTTCAAGTAGGATCTCAGTTGGTAATATGCCAACAATGTATCTTGAGTTATATTATATTTATCCTTCATTTGTTCAAAGGATAATAATCTATTTCCTGAAAAACAATTTTCTATTCTTTTGATCCCTTTTTTCTCCCATTCTCTAAAGGAAAGGTTATATATTGTAAAAGGGATTAACTGATTTTGCGTCAGTATTAGTTTTAGTAATTGGTAATTTGTTTTATTCTTTTCTACATGAATCTTCTTCCAAATATTGAGCAGATGATGTAATACTGGAGAACTCCTACGTTGTACCAATTTTTCATCCCATTTATATAATATATGTTCAGGTATCTTCTCCCCTATTTTATCTAGTTCTAATCTAGTCCAATCTGGCTTTTCCCTTGTTCGATAAAAATCTGATAGGTATCTTAATTCCCTCAGCCCATTTGATGTCATTGTTAATAGTCTTGCAAATGGGGATGGGTCGAGCCTGGAGACTGAAGAATTGCAAAAATGTATGCTCTCTGAGATTGACATGGCAGACAATTGGAGTTACATAAGAACATAACAAATAGGAGCAGGAGTCGGCCATCCAGCCTGATTCATAAGGAGGCATGGAATTAGGGTGATGTATGAGGATGGGTAGAAGATTGGTGCAGGGGTGTTTTTCAGGTTGGCATTTGGTGGTGAGCGAGGTGGCACAGAGGTTCAAAGGAGTAGATTTAGGAGAAAGATGAGGAGGGACTTCTTTTCTCAGACGGTGGTGAATCTGTGGAATTCACTGCTGAATGAAGCAGTGGAGGCGACCCCAGTAATATATTCAAGACATGGTTGTATAGATTTCCACATAGTAAGAGAATTAAGTTGGTTGTTTTTCCAGACTCTTTTGTGTAGTCTTCCAAAGGCGCTATTTGCCTTGGCAAAAGAGTCTGGAAAAACAACCAACTGAAAAACCTCACAAAGATAAGCGTATACAGAGCCGTTGTCATACCCACACTCCTGTTCGGCTCCGAATCATGGGTCCTCTACCGGCACCACCTACGGCTCCTAGAACGCTTCCACCAGCGTTGTCTCCGCTCCATCCTCAACATCCATTGGAGCGCTTACATCCCTAACGTCGAAGTACTCGAGATGGCAGAGGTCGACAGCATCGAGTCCACGCTGCTGAAGATCCAGCTGCGCTGGATGGGTCACGTCTCCAGAATGGAGGACCATCGCCTTCCCAAGATCGTGTTATATGGCGAGCTCTCCACTGGCCACCGTGACAGAGGTGCACCAAAGAAAAGGTACAAGGACTGCCTAAAGAAATCTCTTGGTGCCTGCCACATTGACCACCGCCAGTGGGCTGATAACGCCTCAAACCGTGCATCTTGGCGCCTCACAGTTTGGCGGGCAGCAACCTCCTTTGAAGAAGACCGCAGAGCCCACCTCACTGACAAAAGGCAAAGGATGAAAAACCCAACACCCAACCCCAACCAACCAATTTTCCCCTGCAACCACTGCAATCGTGTCTGCCTGTCCCGCATCGGACTTGTCAGCCACAAACGAGCCTGCAGCTGACGTGGACTTTTTACCCCCTCCATAAATCTTTGTCCGCGAAGCCAAGCCAAAGAAAGAAAAGAAAGAAGAAGAGAATTAAGGATTAAGTGATTGCAAGGAGCTCAGGAGAAGAGAGGGACCAGTCTTTTGAGTTCGACCTTTAAAACATCAAACCATTTTTTTATTTAAAGACAATTGTACAGAATGAAACAAGAGACAAGTTGTCTGTCCAGGAGCGAGCATCGAAGGCACTTCTTGAAACAGAGGCAATGAAACCACAGGGATGCACTGGCCGGAATGAGGCCCAGCTTCATCTTGAAGGAGGAGAGTTGAGACAGGGGAAATGCAGGGGAAAGGTGGAGGGGAGGGGTAGTGGCACCTTCCTCCATTCTACTCCCCCTTCCTACCCCATTCCCCTCCTGTACCCCTTCCTGTTCCCCTCTCCTTCCCCTCCTCGTTTACCTCCCTGTTCCTCTATCCCATTACCCTCCCCTTCTGCTCTCCTACCCATAACCCCTAAACCTAACCCTAACTCCTAACCCTAACGCTACATCCACGAAAGCTAACCCTAATCTGACCCAAATCCCTTAACCCTACCCCCATTACCTAACATGAACGCCAACCCTATACCGACTCTAATCCAACCCCAGCTACAAAGCCCTACCCCACTTCCCCTATCTCTAATCCTATGCTTACCCCCTTACCCGAACATTTCTCATAACCCTTACCCAATCCCATCCCTTCCCTTGAACCCTACCACCTCCCCTAACTCTATCCCTGACCCATACACCCTACCACTACACCTTTTCTCAAACCCTAACCTTACACCTACCCCTACCCCGACTCCTAACCCCTTCCCCTAACCCTAACCCTGACACTTCCCCAATAACCCTAACCCTACCCATCTTACCCTAACCCTAATCTTATCCCCTACCCATAGCCCAATTCCCCTAACACTAACCCTAATCCTAGTCCTATCCCTACCCCCTAGTCCTACCCCCTTCCCCTAACCCTAACACTGACACTTCCCCGATAACCCTAACCCTACCCATCTTACCCTAATCCTAATTTTATCCCCTACCCATAGCCCAATTCCCCTAACACTAACCCTAATCCTAGTCCTATCCCTACCCCCTAGACCTACCCCCTTCCCCTAACCCTAACCTACCCCCTTCCCCTTCCCCTAACCCAAATGCTATCTAACCTGGGGAAAAAATCAAAAAGGGCCACTTTTCTAAATAATGTTAAAAGGGATAATAGTGTTCCAAAGGCCAGCCTGAAGGCTTTGTGTCTTAATGCAAGGAGCATTTGTAATAAGGTGAATGAACTGAATGTACAGATAGCTATTAATGAATATGGTATGGTCAGATACAGCAATGAGCTCTCCGAACCTTTCTCCATTGACAACGGCGTGAAGCAAGACTGCGTCCTCGCACCAACCCTCTTTACTATCTTCTTCAGCATGATGCTGAAACAAGCCATGAAAGACCTCAACAATGAAGACACTGTTTACATCCGGTACCGCACGGATGGCAGTCTCTTCAATCTGAGGCGCCTGCAAGCTCACTCCAAGACACAAGAGAAACTTGTCCGTGAACTACTCTTTGCAGACGATGCCGCTTTAGTTGCCCATTCAGAGCCAGCTCTCCAGCGCATGATGTCCTGTTTTGCGGAAACTGCCAAAATGTTTGGCCTGGAAGTCAGCCTGAAGAAAACTGAGGTCCTCCATCAGCCAGCTCCCCACCATGACTACCAGCCCCCTGACATCTCCATCGGGCACAATGAACTCAAAACGGTCAACCAGTTTACCTACCTCGGCTGCACCATTTCATCTGATGCAAGGATCGACAAAGAGATAGACAACAGACAAGCCAAGGTAAATAGCGCCTTTGGAAGACTACACAAAAGCGTCTGGAAAAACAACCACCTGAAGAAACACACAAAGATCAGCGTGTACAGAGCCATTGTCATTCCCACGCTCCTGTTTGGCTCCGAATCATGGGTCCTCTACCGGCATCACCTACGGCTTCTAGAACGCTTCCATCAGCGCTGTCTCCACTCCATCCTCAACATTCATTGGAATGACTTCATCACCAACATCGAAGTACTCGAGCTGGCAGAGTCCACAAGCATCGAATCCATGCTGCTGAAGACCCAAATGCGCTGGGTGGGTCACGTCTCCAGAATAGAGGACCATCGCCTTCCCAAGATCGTGTTCTATGGCGAGCTCTCCACTGGCCACTGAGACAGAGGTGCACCAAAGAAAAGGTACAAGGACTGCTTAAAGAAATCTCTTGGTGCCTGCCACATTGACCACCGTCAGTGGGCTGATATTGTCTCCAACTGTGCATCTTGGCGCCTCACAGTTTGGCGGGCAGCAACCTCCTTCGAAGAAGACCGTAGAGCCCACCTCACTGACAAAAGACAAAGGAGGAAAAACCCAACACCTAACCCCAACCAACCAATTTTCCCTTGCAACCTCTGCAACCGTGCCTGCCTGTCCTGCATCGGACTTGTCAGTCACCAATGAGCCTGCAGCAGACATAGACATACCCCTCCATAAATCTTCATCCGCGAAGCCAAGCCAAAGAAAGAAGAAAGAAGAAAATAGTCGGGATCACAGACACATGGTTTCAGTGGAACTGAGACCGAGATCTCAACATCCAGGTGGGAGATGGGGTAGCGATGTTGGTTAAAGAGGAAGTAAGTGCAATAAAAATGAAGGATATTAGCTTGGAGGATGTGGAATCGATATGGGTAGAGCTGCAAAACACTAAGGGGCAGAAGACGCTAGTGGGAGTTGTATACAGACCACCTAACAGTCATAGTGAAGTTAGGGATGGCATTAAACAGGAAATTGGAAGTGCGTGTAACAAAGGGATAGCAGTTATAATGGGTGACTTTAATCTACATGTAGATTGGGTGAACCAAATTGGTGAGGGTAATGAGGAAGAGGATTTCTTCGAATGTATGCGGGATTGTTTTCTAAACCAGCATGTCAAGGAACCAACGAGGAACAGGCCATTCTAGACTGGGTATAGAATAATGGGGAAGGGCGAGTTAGCAATCTTGTTGTGCAAAGCCTCTTAGGCAAGAGTGACCACAATACGGTGGAATTCTTCATTAAGATGGAGCGTGACAGACTTCATTCAAATACAAAGTTCTGAACTTAAAGAAGAGTAACTTTGATAACGAGTCGTGGATTGGCCTAGATAGATTGGCAAATGATACTTAAAGGATTAATGGTGGAAATGCAATGACAATCATTTAAAGATAGCTTGGATGAAATACAACAATTGTACATCCCAGTTTGGAAAAAGAATAAATCAAGGAGGGTCATACATCCATGGCTAACAAGGGAGATCAGGGAGAGAATCAAATCCAAAGAAGCAGCATATAAATTAGCAGGAAAAAAAAAACAGTATTCCTGAGGACTGGGAGAAATTCAGGGTTCAACAGAGGCGGACAAAAGGATTAATTAGGAAAGGTAAAAGTGATTATGAGAGAAAGCTGGCAGGGAACACAGAAAATCACTATAAAAGCTTTTATAGATATGTAAAGAGAAAGAGGTTAGTTATGACAAATGTGGGTCCGTTACAGTCAGAACCAGGTGAATTGATCATGGAGAACAAGGACATGGAAAACCAATTGAATAGCTACTTTAGTTCTGTCTTCACTAAGGAAAACATAACTAATCTTCAGGAAATAGTAGGGGACCGAAGATCTAATGTGAGGGAAGGATTGAAGGAAATAAATATAAGTCGAGAGGTTGTGTCAAGTAAATTGAAGGGATTAAATGCAGATAAATCCCCAGTCTGGGATAGTCTGTATCCCAGACTGCTTAAGGAAGTAGCCCAAGAAATAGTGGATGCATTAGTGATAATTTTTCAAAACTCTTTATATTCTGGATTAGTTCTTGATGATTGGAGCGTGGCCAATGTAACCCCACTTTTTAAGAAGGGAGGGTGAGAGAAAACGGCAAACTATAGACCAGTTAGCCTGAGATCGTTAGTGGGGGAAATGCAAGAGTCAGTTATTAAAGATGCGATTGCAGCACATTTGGAAAATAGTGATATCATTGGATAGAGTTAGCATGGTTTTATGAAGGGAAAATCATGTCTGATGAATCTTATAGAATTTTTGAGGATGTAACCAGTAGAGAAGATAAGGGAGAACCAGTGGATGTGGGATATCTGGACTTTCAGAAGGCTTTTGATAAGGTCCAACACAGGAGTGTACAAACCTAAAGCACATGGTATAGGAGAGATGGTACTGAGGTGGATAGAGAATTGGTTGACAGACAGGAAACAAAGAGTATGAATAAATGGGTTCTTTTCCTTTTAAAAAAAAACTTTATTTAATATTTTCAGGAGAAAAACTTTTACAAAGTCCATAATAAAAATGAAAGCTACAACTAACCCACCCCCTCCACCCACCCTCAGCAAACTCCACAAGGGAAGCATTAAAAAAATAAAAGAAACACATACAACAATTTAAGATATTACTAAACTCATACATTTCAAATAAGGCGACCACATCTTAATTTAAAAAAATCATAATTATCATGCAAATTATGTGTTATTTTCTCCATATAAATACAGGAGCTCAACTCATTATGCCAATGAGTTACATTTACATCAACCTCGTCTTTCCATGAAATTGCAACACATTTACATGCTACAGCCGATGCTAAATGAAGAAATGCTGTCTGAAACTTATCTAACCCCAAATCAGTAAATGGGGCAATACAATCCAACAAAAATTTTTTTGATCTAACAAAAATTGGATCTTAAACAATTTTTGAAGAAATTCCCTAATTATATGCCATAATGATTGAACCTTATCACAAAACCAAACTGATTGTAATTAACCATACTATATCTTACATTAAATAATTTAGTCACACCATCAAAACACATCATCTCCCAATCGGCCTGATTAATATCCAAATTAAATCATTTCCCCTTTTAATCCTAGATTTATCTAAATTTATTTTATCCATAGTGTCTTGCAACAATGCATACATCTCAGAAATAAAACCCTTATTTAATGAATGAGAAACCATAAACTCAGGGATTAGGAATTTTCATTTCTCTTCCAAAATTATCTTTCACTAGTGCTCCAATTTGATAATACACAAATAAAGAATTCACTGGAATTCCAAATTTCTCTCTAAGTTGATTAAACAATAAAAATTTACCCTCTTCAAAACAATCTTTATTCCTTTAATAATCTATTATTCAATGGAAAAGGAATCAATTTATTTTGATATATTAGAGCTCGAACTGATATTTTACCTTTTGTACCTATCAATAAGTTCCTTTTAGTCGAAACCTCTAACAAATGTTTTAAAATCGGTACATTATATCTCTGTAATAGAACAGAATTCCACTTAAATATAAATTGATGTGAATAAGATTCAGAAATACCAGCTAATTCTACCCTAGCCCAACTAGGGGGGTACGAAAAATTCAGCATACAGTTAATAAATCTTAATTGAGCTGCTTCATAATAATTTTAAAAATGAAGTAAACCTCCCAAAGTGTATTTCCAAGTCAAATTATGTATCGCTACTCTAGCTAGTTTTCCCTTTCATAAAAATTCTCATACTACTTTATTTAAATCTTGAATAAAAAAGATTTCAGAAGTAAACAAGGAATCGACTGAAAAAGATACTGAATTCACAGAAATATATTCATCTTAATACAATTTACTCGACCTATTAATGACAAAGGTAGATCTTTCCACTTAATCAAATCAGCTTTGATCTTTCTCATTAATGGTACATAATTTAAAATATACAATGATTGAACATTTACATCAATCATTATACTTAATTATACTTAATTTTATCAGTCCAATGAAATTTAGTAATTTGTCTACATTGATCATAATTTGCCTCAGAAGATGGTAATTTTTCACTTTTATCCCAATTCACTTTATATCATGACAATTTATCATATTGTTCTAAACATTCTTGCAAATAAATTAAAGATCGTTCTGGATTAGTTAAATCAAAACACCATCAGCAAATAAGTTAATCTTATATTCATCATCTGCTATCCTTACACCTCTAATATTCTCATTCTGCCTAATAGCTTGAGCTAACAGTTCGATGACCAACGCAAACAGAGCTGGTGACAAGGGACAACCTTGTCGAGTTGAACACAATAATTTAAATAACAAAGAGGATGGACCATTTGTTGCCACCCTAGCAACTGGATTATTTTTAATGCCTTTACCCAACCAATAAAAAAAGGTCCAAACTTATATTTCTCCAAAACTTTAAATAAAAAATTCCATTCCACCCAATCAAAAGCTTTTTCAGCATCAAGAGCAACTACCATTGGTAGGTTTGGTTGCTGGTGTGATGCATTGATCAACAAAATCAGTCTATTATCAGAGGCATACCTATTTTTAACAAAACCAGCCTAATCTACATTAACCAATTGAGGTAAATACTTAGCAAGTCTATTTGCCAATAATTTCACTATTATTTTATAATCTACATAAAGAAATTGGCCAATATGGTTACATTCAGAGTCTCTGTCTTTTTTTGGTATAACCATTATTATAGCACTCAAACATGAATCTGGTAAAGGTTGTTCTTGCGTTACCTGGTGAAGAACGCCCATAAATAGAGAAGACAAATCATCATAAAAAAACTTTATAAAATTCAGCAGTAAAACCACCATCTCCCGGAGACTTCCCATTAGGCATTTGTTGAATAACTTCCTTTATCTCTAAATCTGTAAAAGGAGAGTCCAATTTCCTCACATCATCCTCTCGTAATATTGGCAAGTTTAAATCCGACAAAAATGATTCAATAGAACCATCATCTCAAACTCTCAGAAGTACATAATTTTTGATAAAATGAAAAAATTGGTCTTTAATTTCCTGAAGTTTAAAAGTAACTGAGTTATCTTTCTTCACAGCATTATTAGATCTCGGTGCTTGTTCTGTTTTCAATTGCCATGCAAGAACTTTATGAGGTCTATCCCCTAACTCATATTAAAGTTGCTTAGATCTTTGTATCAAACATTCATATTGATATGTTTAACGGGTTCTTTTACGAATGGCAAGCAGTGACTAGTGGGGTACTGCAAGGCTCAGTGCTGGGACCACAGTTATTTAAAATATATATCAATGGCTTAGATGAGGAAATAGAAAGCAGCATCTCCAAGTTTGCAGATGACATGAACCTGGGTGGCAGGTTTAGCTGTATAGAGGCTGCTGAGAGGATGCAGGGTGACTTGGAAAAGTAGGGTGAGTGGGCCAAGGCATGGCAGATGCAATATCATGTGGATAAATGTGAGGTGATCCACTTTGGAGGCAAGAACACGAGAGAAGATTATTACCTAAATGATGTCTAATTAGGAAAAGGAGAGATGCAATGAGACTTGGGTGTCACTGTGCAACAGACATTCAAAGTGAGCATGCAGGTACAGCAGGCAGTAAGGAAAAATGAATGGTATGTTGACATTCATAGCAAGAGGATTTAAGTACAGGAACAGAGAGGTTCTACTGCAGCTGTACAGAGCCTTGGTGAGACCACACCTGGACTATTGTGTACAGTTTTGGTCTCCTTATCTGAGGAAAGACACCCTTGCCATAGAGGGAGTGCAAAGAACATTCACTAGATCAATACCAGGCATGGCAGGATTTACATATGAAGAAAGGCTGGATGAACTAGGGTTACTTACACTCACTGGAATTTAGAAGATTGAGGGGGGATCTTATAGAAACATATAAAATTCATAAGGGAGTGGACAGGCTAGATGCAGGAAGGTTGTTCTCGATGTTGGGGAAAACCAGAACCAAGGGTCACAATTTAAAGATAAGGGGGAAATCTTTTAGGACTGAAATGAGAAAAAAGAATTCTCTCAGAGAGTGGTGAATTTGTGGAATTCTTTGCCACAGGAGGTTGTTGGTGGGTTCCTTATCTATAGTTAAGAGGGAGTTAGATTTGGCCCTTGTGGTTAAGAGGATCGGGGGATATGGAGAGAAGGCAGGTACTAGGTACTGGGTAGATGATCAGCCGTGAACAAAATGAATGGCAGTGTAGGTTAGAAGGGCCAAATGGTGTACTCCAGCACCTAATTTCTATGTTTCTAAACCAAACTCTAACCCTAATCCTACCCCTACCCCCTAACCCTAGCTCCTACCCCCACATTCTACCCTAACCCCCTTCCCCTACCTCCTGCCTCTCCCTCTACCCTCACCCTTTTCCCCTACTGCCCTTCTATCCTTCCTTCCCCTAGGTTATGGGTAAAGGGAAGGGGAGGGGAAGGGGAGGAGGGTAAGGGGTGAGGGGGTAGGGAGGGGTAGAGGGAGGGGAGGGGAAGGAGGGAAGGTAAGGGGAGGAAAATGGGGAAGGAGTAGGGCATAGAGTTTGGGGGAAGGGGTAGGGAGAGCAAAAGGGGAGGGTGAGTGGGAGGGGAGAAGGGGAGGAAGGGGGGTAAGAGACAATGAGGGTGAAGGGGTATGGAAGGGACAGGGAATGGGGTTGGTAGGGCCAGATATATGAGAAGGGTCGGGGTTCAGGCCATCACGAGGTTGTCCTTTGTCTGTTCATCTGGAATGCGAGGTGCTTTTGGACGCTTGTCTCGTCTCCGAGGTTGCTCCTTCTCCTGGGAAGAGAAGCATAAGTGATGAAGGTACCGTCTCCATGGCCTGATCATGATGATTTTGAAGGCTCCCAACTCTTTCCCCCATCACTCCCCCTTACTCCTCACACTCTGGTCTTTCCACTTCCACTGCTTTACAATAGGGAGTGCATTTGTGAGTGACCCACGATCTTTCTCTGCAGCTGACAGAGTAGTGTGTCCCCATCAGGCAACACCTTGGTTTACCACTTCAAGGCAGCAAGACACTGGACAAATCACGGAGCGGTCGAGTCCCTTTAGCTGACACATCTGAACCTACCCCACAATAACATTACCCTTCCTTCCCTCACCCTCTGTTTTTTATAAATTCATGTACCTATCTTAAAATTGTTTTAATGTCCCCATTGGACCATCCTTCTCTTTTTTTTAAAAATTTTTTATTTTTCACACCATAAATCACATTAGCCATGATATACACTTTTCCTTTTTCACACATATACCGTGACTTTTTCTTCCCCCCCCCCCTCCTCCCAAGCCACCTCCCCACCCCCCCCTCTGGACCATCCTTCTCCACTAAACCTGGCAATGCATTCCAGTCACTCACTACATTCTGTGTGAAAAAACCTACCCCTCACGTCTTGCCTAAATTTCCCTCTCCTCACCTTATTTAGAAGTCCTTTGGTGTTCTCACCCCAGGAAACACATGCTGGCTCTCCACCCTATCTGTGCCTCTCATCATCTCGTGGATCTCTATTAAGTCCTCTCTCATCCTTCTTTTCTCTACAGAGAAAAGCCCTAACTCAGTCAACCTTGCCTCATAAGACGTTTTCCAATGCAAGAAACATCCTGGTAAATCTCCTCTGGACCTTCGCCAAAGCTTCCACATCCTTCTTATAATGAGGTGAACAGGAATGCACGCAATATTCCAAATGTGGTTTGACTAGAATTTTGTAGATCTGCAACATTACCTCTCGGTTCTTGAACTCAATCCCCAGACTAATGAAGGCCAGCACACAATTCACCATCTTAACCACCTTATCAATTTGCACAGTCACCTTGAGCGATTTGTGGAGCTGGATCTTAACATTTCTCTGTCCTGCCGCACTGTTCATAATCCTGCCATTAACCAAGTTCTCTGCCTTCACGTTCAACCTTCAAAAGTGCGGCACTTCAAGCCTCTCCGGATGGAACTCCATCTGCCATTTCTCTGCAAAACTGGATCTCCTATGACAAACTTCTACAATGTCCACAACACTGCTACATTTGGGTCATCCGCTGACGTACCCACTCCCACCATCATTCATAAAAATCACAAAGAGCAGGGATCCCAGAGCAGATCTCTTTGGAGGGCCACTCGTCATTGACCTCCAGGCAGCATATGTTCCATCTACTACTACAGGGAAGCCAATTCTGAATCCACACAGCCAAGGTTCCTTAGATCGCGACATTCTGAATGAGGTGACTGTGTCAAACACCTCACTAGTATCCACATGCAGCATATACACCCCTTTACCTTCATCAATTTCCTTTGTCATCTCCTCGAAAACCTCAATTTGACTTGTGAGGCATGACCTGCCCCTCACAAAACTATCCATGATAGTTTTGGTAAAGGTTGTTCTTGCGTTACCTGGTGAAGAACGCCCATAAATAGAGAAGACAAATCATCATAAAAAAACTTTATAAAATTCAGCAGTAAAACCACCATCTCCCGGAGACTTCCCATTAGGCATTTGTTGAATAACTTCCTTTATCTCTAAATCTGTAAAAGGAGAGTCCAATTTCCTCACATCATCTTCTCGTAATATTGGCAAGTTTAAATCCGACAAAAAAGATTCAATAGAACCATCATCTCAAACTCTTAATGCTTGTAAATCCTGTCCCCAAAGTATCCTCTCTAATCATTTACTATCTGCTCTGTCACTATAGTTGACACCCTCTGAAAATCTAAAATAAACACCCACCCCCCTCCAGAGCAGCACCAGCAAACCTTCCTGCAAGAATAATCGTCCCCTTCTAGTTCAAATGAAACTGTCCTGATGGAACCTCCCTGGAAGACAGCGTCAAATTCGAAACTGGGGTCACTGGCACCATTGATAGCCACGGCTGGGCTAACCAGACCAGTCCAGTCACACTGTGTCTTGATGAAGGACCACCCAGCAAGAGGTGGCACAGTTAGTGTAGCGGTTAGCGCAACAGTGTTACAGCGCCAATAACTGGGGCTTGAATCCAGCGCTGTCTGTTTGTACGTTCTCCCCATGTCTGTCTGGGTTTCTGTCAGGTGCTCCAGTTTCCTCCCACCTTCAAAAATGTATCAGGGGTGTTTGTCAATTGGGTGTAATTGGGTGGCATGTGCTCATGTGCCGCAAAGGCCTGTGACCGTGCTGTATGTCTAAATTTAAATTTCAGGCTGTCCTGTTTCCAAACAACTGCTCCTCCCCCTCATCTTAAATCTCTTGTTCTGCAAGATCTTCATGATGGCAATCCACTCTCTAGAGTCCACCAGCCTGGCCTGATGATGTCAAGACTGCGTAAAGCCCATTGCCAAAGATTTTAACATCTGTGTAGGGCTCCTCCTTTGGGACGTCGAGTCCATGATCCCGTGTGGCCACCACTGTTGTGTCCTTATTGCCATGTCTAGTGGGGCAGAAGCAGCAACATTTACACACCCAAAGGGTATAGAACAGGCCATTTGTCCCAACCCAGCCTTGTTGTCCAAGTTAATCACTATCCCTCCCTCTAACTCCCTTCCAATGGTCACCTAAATGTCAGAATTGATCCTTTGTGATTCATTCCAGCCTCTGAGTTAAACATTGCCACCCTAGGTCCCCCTTTGATCTCTCCCCTCAGAATGAGGCCAATTCCAGAACCATCTACCTGGGGGGGACAAGGTCCTTAGCCATTCCTTTTGTTCACAATCCTCCCTCCCCGACAGGGTTGGGTCACCCCTCAGCCTCCAGCATGTTCCAGGGGAAATGGAGCACTCTGAATCCCACCATGGGGTCAGCAGACACGCTCCCCACTCCCGGAAGCTCAGTGGCACTGTGACCTTCCACAATGCAAGACCTCATTGCCCGAGGGAGCACGTGGTGCAGAGGGAGCCCTTTGCTTCACCGCTCACCCCTTCTTGGTCCGCCACGCCAGCAACGCTTTCCAACATCTTGACCCTGATCCACTGGGGGGGGGGGGGGAAAGGATGCTATCCCGGGTGCGTGGTGGGTAGGCAAGGGTGGAAGGGTTCCTGTAACCTGAGGGGTGGAGGGACGGTCCTGTCTATCAGTGGGAGAGATACCATTCCAGGGGGAGGGGAAAGCTCTGTCCCATTACTGTTGGAAGGACCACCTTCCGCTCCCGACCTCTCCTCTCCTCCAGACCCCTCATACTCTACCCCGCCCCATTTTCTCTACCCCTCTCTCATTCCCCATCCAACAACACACCCCTGGTTTCCCCCAGTGCCTTCGATCCCCTCCCACCCCATCCCTCCAGCTCAACCCTTCATCACCTACCTCTGATTCAATCTACCTCTGCCTGTGGTTCACACACCATCCCTTTGTTCTGCCCTTTACTTCTGCTCCCACAGACCCCATCTCCATAAACCATCCCACTCCAGCTGCCTCAGAAAGTGCCCTGCATTCAGGATGGAGAGAGGGGATTAAATGTGGCCTCCATTCTCTCCTCCTACACTGGGTGAAGGATGGTGCCAGAGGAGTCTCTGTCCAGTAGGGGAGCCTGTGACAGGCTCGATATCTCACCCATGGGTGCTGGGCGCTTCCAAACACATCCTCGTTGATCAGAGGGTCCCTGGGATGAGAGACCCTCCTACTCCTAAAGGAGGGCCACACTCCCCTTCCAGGAGAGGCATCCTCCTCGTGCTGCTGTGTCATGGGGCAGCTCAGCTCATTTTCCCCATGCTGTGATATTATCACTCCCCCTCTGTGACATCATCACCCCCTCTGTGACATCATCTCCCCCCTCTGAGGTACCTCCCCTCTCTGTGACACCATTAGTGCAATGGGCAGGGGCATCCACCCATTTAAATCCTCCTCAATATTCCCAAGCAATAGGGGGAAATTCAGCTTGTTTAAATTACTCATGTTCTTATCTATTCTAACTCCTAGATATTTGATCCCATTTTTCAGCCACTTTAGTTGACTATTTTCTTGACATTGACTGTAATCTCCTTTCCTAAGTGGCATGAGTTTGTATTTATCCCAAATGATCTTATACCCAGAGATCTCCCCATAGTCCTCCAAAGTAGAGCGCAGCTTGGGCATCGAGTTGATCGGGTCTGTCGGATGTATCAGAACATCATGGGGAAATAAATAGATTTTATGCTCTTCCTGGCCTGTTTGAAACCTTTAAGGTTTGGATTGTGGCAAATGGCCTCAACTAATGGCTAGTACGAACTCACTCACTCAGCTTGTCTATCTCCTCCTGAAGCCCCTTCAGGCTTCATATTTTCATTAATGCAACATCTTTACAGCATCGATGATCGGGACTGGGGTTCGAATCTGACACTGTCTGTAAGGAGTTTGTACACTCTCCCATGTCTGCATGGGGTTTGAAATGCACTGGGGGATTCGGGGACCAAAATGGTCACTTACCATGCTGTATGTCTAAACTAAAAATAAATAGTTTTCCGGTCAAAGAGAAAACTTGAAAATATTACATTTAGTCCTCTCAGTCAACATGGATTATGAATAGATGGGTCTGTAGCATAAATCACTGTGTGAATGTTTTTATAATTATGTGAAATGCAAGAGGGTGGCAAAAGCGAAAGTTGGGTTCTGGGAAGATCAGAATTGATATTGGATAATGAGGAAATGGCTGAGGGGGCTTTGAATGACGGTGTTGCGACTATGATGGAGGACATGTCGAACACGCCAAGGACAGATGTAATGGATATGATGGGAGGTTAGGACCTGGATGTAATTGCTGTCACCCAAGAGTCGTACTCAGAAAACCTGAGGGTCTAAAGATAGATAAATCCCTTGGTATTGATTAACTGCTTCCACGGTATTGAAAGAATTGGCAGAAGTTGTAGTTGAGGCTTTGAAGATCATTTGCAAAAATTCTCTGGGCTCTGGGCAGACCACGGTGGATTGGAAGATGGCGAATGTCATGTCACTATTCATGAGAGGATGCAGGCAAAAGCCATTTAGTTTAACATCTGTCGTGGTAAAATAGTTGAAGTTATCATTAAAGAGGAAATAGGCATCTGGAGCAAAATGGATCCATCAGGCAGATGCAGCATGGATTCAGCCTTAATTGCAGAGATATGAGTAGGTAATTTAAGTGTTGTTGTTGATAGTTTTGCCAATGTGTAGACAGGGAGATGGGGATGGGTCAAGCCTGGAGCCATGATCACCATGAATGGGGGAGTAGGCTCGACGGACCGGATGGCCTTCCCCTGCTCCTCTTTCTTATGTTCTTATGTAATTCCAATTGTCTGCCATAAAGATCTCAGAGAGCATACATTTTTGCAATTCTTCAGGCACTCGGCTCAACCCATCCCCATCTCCTTGTCTATACATATTTGCAAAACTATTAACAATAACACTGTGGCAGCCCGCCACCATGGCGATTGAGCTGGAGCTCTGGGCTCCAAGTGCAACCAAAGGCCAGCTGCCCGTGCAGTGGCACTGGCCTCAATAAGCAAACCGGCGGGTGAATGGCAAGGGCAGCTTAAAGGCCAGCAAACCCAAAAAGGAGCTGGCTTTGCTGCGCAGCCAACAGACAGGGTCAGCATGCAGGGAAGAAAGGCAATGTTATACAGGAAAGTACCCGTGCACGGGAAACCCACTTTTGTTATACACGTTGTGATGACAGTCAAGGGGGGCCACGGCGGGAACAGTGCAAGTACAAAAGTCGAGCATGAGCCCTAATAAAACTCAGAGCTTAACCTGACTACACTACATGTGTGTGTCTTCTTTCGAGTAATGCATGGCTACAATTGGTGACCCCGATGGTTTAGACATGATATAAACCCAGTGATGAGTGAACAGGCAGCAGTCAATGCGGTCGCTCTCAAGCTGCCAACCTACTGGACGAATTGACCATGTGTGTGGTTTGACCAAGCTGAGGCACATTTCCAGATCCGGCAGATCACATCAGAATCCACACGGTTCTATCACTTGGTGAGTGCCCTGGACCAGGACACGGGGAGCCGGGTAGACATCTTCATCCAGGAACCCCATCAGAAGGCACGTACACCACTTTCAAGGACTTGTTGATCTCATGGCGTGAGAGAGGGGCTCATCTTCTCTACCTGGATGGGCTTGGGGACAGGACCCCGTCAGCCCTCATGAATGAGATACTGGTCCTTCGGGGCAAACATGAGCCCTGCATTATATTTGAGCAGGCATTCCCGGAGCAACTGCTCAAGGACATCCAACTGCACATGGCTGACGTGGATTTCATCAGAAAGTCACTGCTCGAGTGGACGTTCTATGGAAACAGAAGAGAAAGCGCTCAGCATCTGTAGGGCTTGTCACTAAACCCCGCAGCCCACCACGCACATTTCAAGGAAACACCGGGACCAGCTGTCACTAATGGTGACGATGCCCTCCTGTATGTTTTGGACCGCCAGTCCAGACAATGCTTCCTAGTAGACACTGGAGCAGAGGTCGCTTCTTCTTGTGGGTGTTCACGTTGGCCACAGTAGAACAGACGTGGACCTCAAGAGATGGAGATTGGTTCACGCCAAAACTTTTCAATCCTTCCCCCTCAAAGACACCAGGCTCCCAGCACTGACCTGAACTGCATACAGAGATCAGATAATGAGTACACCCTGCAATGTTCACCCCCAACTCCCCGACATGGAATACAGCACCACATCCTGACCCAAGGCCCGTAGCTCCACACAAGGCCAAGACATCTGCCTCCAGAGAAGCTCCAGCTGGCAAAGGAGGAATTCAGGAAGCTGGAGGAGCTCAGCAAGGGCTTCTCCCCTGCACATGGTACCCAAAGCCACTGGGGGCTGGAGACCATGCGGCAACTATCGCCGACTCAACAAAGGCACAACACCAGATCATTACCCCATGCTGCACATCCAGGACTTTGTGGCTAACCTGCATGGGGCAAAGATCTTCTCCAAGGTGGACCTCGTGCGGGGATATCATCAGATCTTGGGACATCCTGATGATATCCTAAAGACTGCCATCATCTGTAGAGCTCGTCGAAAGAATCAAAGACATTGATCCAAACCAAGGCTTTTCTTAGCAAAAGACAGGAGCTCTTCACAGGTGGCTGACCAGTCCGGAATGATCCGACCTGGCTAGGGACACAACCCTTTAAGGCCCAGACAGTAGGCGTGGCTAAGCTCTCAGCCAATCGCTGTAAGCACAGTCTAGATACTGTAACTATATACATTGGTGATAGATCTGTACTATCACATCATCCCACTGTTTGGCTTCTTCAAATGCCTCCAAATGCCATTTGGGCTAAAGAACACCATTCAGATCTTCCAGTGACTCATGGATGCAATGGCCAAGACCTGGATGGCACCTTTGTGTGCCTGTGCAACATCTTGGAGGTAAGCAGGAACCTATAGGAGCATATGGTGCACCTCCACAACCTCTACACCTGACTGAGCGGGGTCAGCCTGACAATCAACCCAGCCAAATGCCAGTTCAGTTTGGAGGCCATCAACTTCTTGGACCACAGGATAACCAGGGAAGGAGCCACACTGCTACCCAGTAAAGTGGAGGCCATCCAGAAGATGCCCAGTTCGTGGGGATGATTAATTTCTATCACTGGTTCATCCCATCAGCTGCCCGGATCTTGCAGACCTTGTTCGCCCAGATGGCAGGCAAGGTGAAGGACATCACCTGGGACAAGGAGTCAGCGGAAACTTTTGTGAAGGCAAATGAAGCCCTATGGACACTGCTTTCCTGGCACATTGCAGGTCAGATGCTCCAATGGCCATGACGGTGGATGTCTCAGGAATGGCAGAGTTTTGGAGCAGCAGATCAGAGGAAGTTGGTGGCCGCTGGGTTTCTTCAGCAAACATCTACGGCCTTCAGAACTGAAGTACAGGGCTTTCAACAAAGAGCTACTGGTGCTGTACTTAGCCATTGCCACTTCAGGTACTAATTGGAGGGCAGGTCTTCATGGCTTTCATGGATCACAAGCTCCTGACTTTCGCTTTGATGTCTGGTCAGCCCGCCAGCAATGACACCTGTCTTACATTTGGAGTACACCACAGATGTAAGGCACATCTCCAGCAAGGACAACATGTTGGGTGACACACTGTCCAGGCAAAGTATCAATGCGCTATCAAGGAAAGTGGACTTCGTGGCACTGGCAGAAGTACAGCAGAAAGATGAGAGATGAAGAGGTGCCCCAATACAGGACGGCCATATCAGGACTGCAGCTCCAGGACATCCCAATCAGAACAGGTAACATCACCTGCCTGTGAGATGTGGCCAACGGTCAGGTCAGACCCATCGTTCTGCTAGCTTGGAAACAACAGATTTTTGACTCCATCCACAGACTAGCTCACCCATCCATCAGGACCATGATCTAGCTGGTGGCCAGCAAATACATGTGACATGGATTGCAGAAACAGGTCAGCGGGTGGGTGAAGACGTGTACGCAGTGCCAAACAGCCAAGGTACAGCATCAGACCAAGACCCCAGCTCAGCACTTTGTGCCTGCAGAACGAAGGTTCAACCTCATCCATATGGACGTGGAAGGACCCAGGGTTTCCTCTATCAGTTCATGCTGGACGACTGCTTCACCAGGTGGCCAGAAGCAGTCCCGATGGCAGACATGTCCACAAGCTTGTGTGCCAGGGCCCTCATCTCATCCTGGGTAGCAGGGTTTGGGTTACTGTCCCACATCACATCTGACAGAGGGGCCCAGATCACCTCCAGTTTGTGGTCCAAAATTGGAGGTGTGGGGAGGGCAGTGGTCCAGTCTCCTTCCCGGTCGGTGGTGGAGTCCCAGACCCTCACCAAAGTGGGGAATCCTCTGCCCCTTGGCACCAGAGCATCTGCCCATGCTCTCCCTGTCCAATCTGAGTCAGTCCTCTCTCTCCCCACTGCAAATCTTCAAAATCCAGACCCCCCTGGAGGCTGTGGCCCCGTGCCGCCATTGCTGCAGTACAGACTTGTCCTCCGCTTCTTGACCCAGGACTCCTGCTCCCATTCGTTCTTTGATCAGCTGCATGACCCTAGCAGCAGGATACCCAACAGCCCGGATCTTTCCCCCACTCTGCCCCGTCAACCTTGGCCCTGCAGGTGAGTGGGCGGGTTAGGACAGGAGGGTTGTGGGTAGGAAAGTTGGGGCAAGAACCGGGAAAGGAAGCGGTGATCATCTGGCCAGGCAGAGGCATTGGGGACAGAGTCATTGGGCAAGGGTCAGAGCCCTCGGAGAAACAATGGCACTAGATTTGGAAGCAATCGCAGCTCATGGAAAGTAGGAGGAAGAATCCTGGGAATAATTGAGGGTGGCACTGTTAATGTCACAGTTAGCACAACCCCGTTAAAGTGCCAGCGACCTGGGTTTGAATTTGGCACTGACTGTGGGGACTTTGTTTGTTCTCCCAGTGTCTATCTGGGCTTCCTCCAGATGTTCTGGGTCCTAAAAACCTACCAGGGGTTGTAAGTCACTGGTGTAATTGAGTGGTCTGGGCTCGTGGTCTGAAAGGGCCTGTTACCATGCTGTAAGTCTAAATCTAAAATGATAATCCAGCCAGTCATTCATCAGCAGAGGGCAAACTATGAGAGAGGATACTTCGGGGATAGGGTTTTCAAGCATTCAGAGATGCATTGTCTTCTCATGGAGAGCTTTGTGAGGAGCAGGTCATGTCTCACGAGTCAAATTGAGGTTTTTGAGGAGATGACAAAGGAAATTGATGAAGGTAAAGGGATGAATATGCTGCACGTGTTTGACATGGTCACCTCATTCAGAACATCGTGATCTAAGAAGCCTTGGCTGTGTGGATTCAGAATTGGCATCCCTGTAGTAGTAGATCGAACATACACTGCCTGGAGGTCAATGACTAGTGGCGCTCCAAAGGGATCTGCTCTGGAACCTCTGTTCTTTGTGATTTTTATGAATGACAGTGGGAGTGGAAGGGTGGGTACATCAGCGGATGACCCAAAGGTAGCAGTGTTGTGGACAGTGTAGAAGTTTGTCATAGGTGATCCAGTTTTGCAGAGAAGTGGCAGATGGAGTTCCATCCGGAGAGGCGTGAAGTGACGCACTTTTGAAGTTAATGCCAGGATTATGAACAGTCTGGCAGGACAGAGAAATGTTAAGATCCAGCTCCACAAATTGCTCAAGGTGACTGTGCAAATGGATAGGGTGGTTAAGATGGCGAATTGTGTGCGGAACTTCATTAGTCTGGGGATTGAGTTCAAGAACCGAGAGGTAATGTTGCAGATCTATAAAATTCCTCCATCACTCATGCTTCTCTTCCCAGGAGAAGGAGTGACCTAAGAGATGAGCTGGATGTCCACAAGCATCTCACATTCCAGCTGAATAGAGGAAGGACAACCTCGTGATGGCCTAAACCCCTCCCCTTCTCCTTCCTCTGGCCCTGCCATCCCTATTCCCTGCCCCTTCCATGCCCCTTCACCCTCAATTCCTCTTACCCTTCTCCCATCCCCCCTCCTCCATCCCAACCCCTTCCACTCACCCTCCCCCTTCCTCTCCCCCACTCCCTCCACCCTTCCCCTCCCCCTCCACCCCCCCCTCATGACCTGCTGATGTAAACCAAGGCCTGGTCCGTCCTCTCCACCACGTCGGCGATGAAATTGAAGTGGAACCAAGGGTTGTCAGGCAAGACGGGGTGGGCAACGGACACTCTGGGAGGGAGGAGTAGGATGCCCAGCCTATGCTGCCACTCATCCCGGATCCACAGCAGGAGCAGCGCCCCATCCTCCAAGCCCAGGCCCAGGGCCCTGGCTCCAGGCTCAGCCTCAGCCTAGCCCTAGGATCCGGTACCACTGCCCAGGGCTCGGAGCACTGTGTGGCCCTAGGACCCGGTCCTCAGGCCCTGCCGGAGGGGGGAGGATGTGAAGGGAAGGAGGGGGAGTGGTCATATTGAATGGCGTGGCAGGCTCGACAGGCCGGATGGCCTACTCCTTCTTCTATTTCTAATGTTGTTATCTGGCAGAATGCCTCATCGCCAGAGCTCACTAATAAGCACCAGGACTTGGCCCTGTCCAGTCAGATCCTTCCTCGATGACGAGAATATCACCCACAATGCGTGTAGTCCCCGAGATGACTGCGGAATGCTGGCATTTGCCCACATTCTTGCTGAATGTGGATTTGCTAACAGTGTGAGGAGAAGGATGCACGGGTCCTTGTCATGGTTCGTTCCCAGCCGTAGAATAAGAGGGGTCTCTGATTTACAGGCCATCCCCGGGAATGCCTTCAGACTTTGTGGGGAAGGACCAGAGTCTGGAGTCCTTCTGCTACCAGGCGTTGAGGGACAGAGACTGAGGGAAGCCTCTCAAACAACGGAGGGGTGAGAAACTACAAGGGGCCACAAAGATGGCAATGGCGCTACTTACTAATTAGAGAATGAATGCAACATTGTACAGGAATGGAATGTATGAAATATGACACTAAGGATGAAAAATAATTTGCATGGTTTTATTTTGTAGATTGTTTTATTGTCAATAACATTTTTGGAGTAAAACCTCCCAATATAGCATAAAAGGGAAATGCAATCATCACTCAGGTTTTTTTAATTGATTGATCAGTGAAAGAACTGCAATGTAATTAGAGATGTATAGCTTTATTGGCCAGGGTCAATGTATAAAAAAGCACAAACTGAAAAATCTAAAGTAAAATCTGAAAATGTTGGAAATGCATCAGGTTTGGTCAGTTAAAGTTGAAGGAGGGAGATGCTGTCACAACATTTAACAAGTATCTTGATGGCCAGCTGCCGAAAAAAAAATGGATCTGCTCACACAAAACCACCAGAGACTCTCATATTTACAAAATAATATTTATTTATTTGTATATGATGTGGCGGACCGAGCAGCCGCACAGCTGGACAGGCAGAATCGTCAGACCGAGCGGCCACCCCAGAGGAGTGGAGAACACCGTTTCATTGGGTTGTACTTGTACAGTCAGATGACAATAAACTTGAACTTGGGTTGAGCATCACATGGTAGGCAACAGACCAAATACTGCAACATAGGAATAGCTACTTAATGGTTAGTATGGTTCTGGTGGGCTGAAGAGCCTGTTTCTGTGCTGTATTTATGACTCTAATATAATTCATGAATTTTGAGGCATTTAGAAATTCCACTCCTTAGCTCTACTTCCAAGGAATAATAGTTCATTGTTGTACTTTCTCCTGTCATCAATGTGATAATTTCCTGACCTGACATTCATGAAACATAATGTGCATTTGTGAATTAATTCCAGGGCCGTAATCTAATTGAAGGGTTCCCATCACTTTGGTTCAGAGTGAAGATCAAAGCCTTTACAGCTGGAATCTGACCCCTCAGATGAAGCCATAGCAATTGTTTACCTTAAAATAAATATAAATCACTCAATATATGGCAATTGTCAATTCCACAGCTGTCAGTGAGATCCATGTCTGTCAATGCTCTTTAAACAGATGGTGACAGTCAAGAAAAGACAACAAATGCCTGCAAGCATAAATGGAGAATGATATGGACGGGTTGAATGAGAAACTATGAATGATGGAAAACTAAAATGCAAACAGTCGGTTTGAAAGTGAGTTGGTACCTGAGGGGAATAACTGGGAGATTTCATCTAGTGCCAACCAGGTGGTGAAGTCATATAGCAGGACTTATCCACAATAAGCAGATCCTAGTGATTAAGGGGCTTTTATGGGTAATGAAGCAATTTATTGCGGTGTCAACCATATCCATTTTTATAGGGGGAACTGATAGCTTACTGTACATTTACATAGCCTTTCAGTTGTAGCAGTCATGTCTCCGGCACAGAGACTGGACCCTCAGCTCAGAAGGGAAGGGGGGAGGAGAGGAGAGCTATGGCGATATGGGAACTCATTGGCCAGGTGAGCAGATAAGAGGTTCTGTGAATGAGATCGAGGCTCCCGGATGGTATGTTGCCTCCCGGGTGCCAGGGTCAGGGATGTCTCTGATCAGGTCCACAGTATTCTGGAGGGGGAGGACCAGCAGCCAGATGTCGTGGTACACGTGGAGACCAATGATCTAGATAGAAGTCATGATGAGGTCCTGAAAGAGAAAATAGGCAGTTAGGAGAGAAATTAAAAATCGGAACTTCAAGGGTGGTAATCTGAGGGGGTAGGAACAGGAAGATGTGGCAGATGAATGCGTGGCTGAAGTGTTGGTGCAGGGGGCAGGGGTTCAGATTTGTGGATCATTGGGATCTCTTCCGGAGAAGGTCTGACCTGTACAAAAAGGATGGGCTGCACCTGAACTAGAAATGGACCAATATCCTGGCAGACAAGTTTGCTAGAGTTGTTGGGGAGGGTTTCAACTGGTTTGGCAGGGGGGTGAGAACCAGAATGAGAGTGCAGAGAATAGGGCAGAAGGTCAAAACCACACTGCTATGTGTTCTTTGTTGGAGAGTGTCATGCAACTGATTGGACTCAGAGTACAAACACACTTTTAATAGCTTCCAATCAACGGCCGGATACAGTAGTCCTCAGGTGAATCTGAGGTAAGGTGGGGAAACCAGGGTTTATATTGGGGTAGGTGAGGGTGGAGCCAGGGGAGGAGCCAGCCATCAGAACAACACGCAGGCAGTGAATTCCAGTTCACTGCATTCAGCCCTTCCTTCAGAATTGAGCCTGTGGGTGAAAAACAGACACTATTTGTTAAAAATAACAGTACTTTACAAATTAAGTTTGTTGGGGGTCTGGTAATTCTGGTCGGGTGCCGCAGTACTGGAGAACTTTGGGCTTCCCGAACCTCCAGGACCCCTTGTGGTACAGGGTCAGTGGGTCTTCCATACAGTCGTTTTCTCTTTTTTCAATCCCCTGGGGATTGTAGCTAGTCGTCCTGCTTGAGACAATGTCCCTTACGAGCAGGTACTGGCATAGTTCTTCGCTCCTAAATGATGAGCCCCGGTCACTATGGATACAGCTGGGATACCCGAACAGGGTGAAAATAGAGTGCAAGGCCTTGATGACTGTGGTGTCTGGGCAGAGGATGGCAAACATTAGAGGCATTTAAGAGACTCTTAGACAGATACATAGATGGAAGGAAAACAGAGGGTTACAGAGAAAGGATGGTTTAGTATTTCTTTTAAGGAATATATGGGTTGGCACAACATTGAGGGTTGAAGGGCCTGTACTGTGCTGTAGTGTTCTATGTTGTATGTTCTATATCCCAAAGTTTTACACTGCCAACGTGATGCAGGAAGATGGCAGATAATAGAACACAGCAAGCTTCACCCAGAGAACAAGACAATAATGATCAGATTTCTTGTGTTGGAAATGTTTATCACTGCATTAACATTAACTCATCGGGAATAATTCCCCCACTTCTCCTGATAAGTGTAGCGTGTGTCATTGTACACTCACTGGAGAGGTCCAGCGTGTTGTCAAGTTGTTTAAATTTGTGCTAAAACCAGTGGGCATGACAGTGCAGAACTCCCTCAGTGAGATGCAATTCCATCTTTACCAATGGCCTACCCTTAGACATGGTGAGTGCTGCGCTCAGCAGTTCAGGCCATATAATGTTGACCAGGCAAAACGTTTGAGGCACTCTATGAGAATCAACTTGTGTCTGCTCTGTGTCTAGTGATCTTTCTGGGGCATACACCACTGAGAAAGGCCCTTTGGCCCATCGTGACCATGCCAACTAACAGGGATACATCTCGACTAATTCCATTACTTGGACGGTAGCTTTCTATGCCTTGGTGATTCATTTTTGTCTTGAAACTTCTGAACTGTTGTGAAACTCTCTGCCTTCACCACCCTTCAGGAAGTGAGTTCCAGATTTTAACCACTCTCTGAGAGAAAAGATTCCTTCTTAGATCCCCTCCAAACTTTTCATTCAAAATGAATGGCATCTAGGTTTTGACGCATGTGTTATGAGGAAAGTTTTCCTGTTACTTGCCTATCGATATTCATTAGCATTTTGCATATCTTGATCATGTTTCCCATATCGTTTATTGACCTCATTATAACTGAAACATTACTTCACAGTCAACATCCTGGTGAATCTCCTCTGCACCCTCTCCAGTGCAATTACATCCTTCTGATAGTGTGGAGACCAGAATTACATGGCTGTGACTTGACCAAGGTTTATAAAGTTTTACTCTAATCTCCCTGCTCTCTTATGCTATTCCCTGCCAAATGAAGGCAAGTATCCAGTATGCCTTCTTCACCCCGCTATCTTCTTGTACTGACAGCTTCATGGATTCTTAGACGTACACCAAGGTCCCTGTGTTTCTTGTGTATGTCCCATCCACATTGGTCTTCCCAAGGTAGATCTTTTACACTTCATTAGACTGATTGCATGTCATTGGCCTACCTAATTTACTGAATGATCAATATCATCTTGTTGCCCAAGTCTATCCTCCTCAGTATCACCAACCCTGCCAATTCCTGTGTTATCTTGCAAATTTACCAATCCAGAATTGATAACAAAACCTTTAATGTCAGTAAAGGGAGTTCCAGCACTCATTCCTGTAGTACAGCACTGTTTACACAAAACCAACCTTCTGCCTCATATTACCAGGCCAAGTTTTGATCCAACTTGAGATGGCAGATCCATCTATCTGGCGCAATGAACTCAGCAGTATGGAGCACAACAGTGGGAGAAAAAGAATAGTCAATGTTTTGGATGAAAGTTCTTCATCAGGATGTTGCTAGCATAGAGAATGGTGGCCTTATTGGTACTGAGGGGGATAGTCTGATTGGCTACAGCCCTGGTGAATGGCAAGAGCCCAAAATGTTGACTATTCCATTGTTCCTGCAGATGCTCTATGTTTTGCTAACCTTCTAGACTAGTCTCCCAACCGTCTAGAGCAGTTTCCCACATGGGACCTTGTGAAAAGGCTTTATTGAAGTCCACATCAATGCATTTAATTACCTCATCAATTACCTCTCCTCCCTACTGACTACCCTGAGCAAGCCAAGCCTTTCTACATCCAAAGTTAAAATTTATTGTCAGAGTGTATGCATGACATCACATACAACCCTGAGATTCTTTTTTCTGCTGGGCTTTGCAATTTGTATACCAGTAACTCTAAACAAACTGTGGAAATGTGGATGTAAATAATTATACAGTAATAAATAATGAGCATGCGAGTCCTTAAATGGGTATAGCTATCCCCTATTGTACAAGAGTTTGATAGTTGAGGGGCCGTAACTATTCCTGAATGTAGTGGTGTACCTTCTTTGTAACGGCAGCAGCCAGAACAGAGCATGCTCCAGGTGGTGTGGATCCTTGATAATTGAAGCTGATAGGTAGAGTTTTGCCTGTGATCTACTGGCTGGGTCCACTAACCTTTCCAGGATTGTTTCACTCTAAGGTATTGGTGCTGTCATATCTGTCCGTAACGCAGCCGATCAACACACTTTCCACTACATCTGCAGAAGTTTCTCAAGGTTTCTGATATCATACCCACCTCCGCAAACTGTCGTGCTTTCTTCATAATAATATTTACAGTTCCCTCCATAATGTTTGGGGCAAAGACACTTTTATTTGCCCCTGTCCTCCAGAGTTTAAAAGTTGTCATCAAACAATTCGCGTCATTAAAGTCCACATTCCAGATTTTATTTAAAGATATTGATATACATTTTGGTTTGACCATGTAGAAATGACAGCACTTTTTGCACAAAGTCCCCTCATTTCAGGGCACCAAAAAGTTTGGGAACATTGGGTTTCACAAGTGTTCGTGAGTACTCGGTTGGTTTAGTTTGGTGCAGGTATAAGAGAGCTAGGCTTGCTTCTCAGCCTCGAACAGAAATACAGAGGCTACACTGCAAGATGCAAACTACTAGTTAACCACAGAAACTGGATGGCCAGATTACAGTTTGTCAAGAAGTATTTAAGAAAACCTGCAGAATTCTGGAAAAATGTCTCGTGGACAGATGAGGTCAGGTTCAACCGGTATCAGAGTGACGGCAAGAGCAAAGTGTGGAGACATAAAGGAAGTGCCCAAGATCACAGCATACCACCTTTGCCATGGTTTGCATCTTGTAGTGTAGCTTCTGTATTTCTGTTCATGAAGTCCACTGTGGACACTGGTCATTGACACATCTTCACCTGCCTCCTGACACGTGTTTCTGATCTGTCGGACATACATTTGGGGATTTTCCTTCATTATGATGAGAATTCTTTTCTCATCAGCAGTGGAGATCTTCCTTGGAATACCAGTCCCTTTGCAATTACTGAGCTTAACCAGTATACTCTTTCTTCTTATCGATGATCCAAACAATTGATTTTGGTAATCCTAAGGTTTGAGCAATGTCGCTTACTGTTTTATTTTTGTTTTCAGCCTCATAATGGCTTCTTTGACTTTCACTGGCACAACTCTGGCCACTACAAACACCAACGGAGATCAAAAGCTTAGTAGAAAGCCTAGCTCCCTTATACATGCACCAATGATATACCTGAGCGCTCACAAATACCTGTGAAGCCAAATGTCCCAAACATTATGGCACCCTGAAATGAGGGAACTAAATATAAAAGGTGCTGTAATTTCTACATGGTCAAACCAAAATGTTACAATTATCCTTGAATAAAATCTGGAATGGCACTTTAATTACATTTATAACTATATAACCAGATAACAATTACAGCACAGAAACGGACCAGTTTGGCCCTTCTAGTCCATGCTGAACACCTACTTTCACCTAGTCCCAATGACCCGCACCCACCCCATAACCTTCCTTACCCCTCTTGTCCATATACTTATCCAGCTTTTACTTAAATATTAAAATCGAGCCCACATCTACCATTTTGGCCAGAAGCTCATTCCACACTCCCACCAACCTCTAATTGAAGAAATTCCTCCGCATGTTTCCCTTAAACTTTTCCCCCTTCAATCTCAATCCATGTCCTCTTGTTTGAATCTCACCCACTCTCAATGGAAAAAAGCCTGTCCCCCTCATAATTTTAGATACCTCTATCAAATCACCCCTCAGTCTTCTACACTCTGTGGAATAAAGTCCTAGCCTGCTTAACCTTTCCCTGTAACTCAAACCCTAAAACCCTGGCAATATTCTTGTAAATCTTCTTTGTGCTCTCTCCATTTTGTTGATGTCTTTCCTATAATTCGGCCACCAGAACTGCACACAATATTCCAAAATTGGCCTTATAAAACTTCAACATGACATCCCAACTCCTGTATTCAATACTCCAATTTATGAAGACCAATATACAAAAGCTTTCTTTGCCACCCTATCTATCTACATGTGACTCCACTTTCATGGAATTATGTACCTAAATTCCTAAATCCCTTTGTTCTACAACACTCCTTTGCACCTCACACTTACCAGTATTAAATTCCATCTTCCATCTTTCAGCCCACTCTTCTAACTGCCTATATCCCACTGTAAGCTTTGAAAACCTTCCTCGTTGTCACGACACCACCAATCTGCATACTTACTAATCCAATTTACCACCCTATCGGCCAGGTCGTTATTATATATGACAAACAACGATAGACCCAGTACCGGTCCCTGAGACACTCCACTAGTCATTGGCCTCTACATGTGAATTGCTTGATTACAAATTTAAAACTGGGGAGCACAGAGACAAATAAAGCAAAAAAATGTCTTTGCCTCAAACATTATGGTGGAATGTGGGTAGTCAGGGAAGCCAACAGTACTTCATCTATGAGAATTGCATCCAGCTGCAGCTCTTAACAAGCTGAGTTAAGGAAATGGAGTTGGAGTTGGATGAACTTTGAATCTTTGAACAGGCTGAGGGGGTGATAGACGGGAGTTACAGGGACACTGCCACACCTAGGAGGCAGGATGCATGAAAGTCAGGAGAGGGAAAGGGAACAGACAACCAGTACAGTGCAGCCCTGTGGCCAATCCCCTCAATAAAAAATATACCATTTTGGATGCTGTTGTGGGGAGGAAGCAACCTACCAGGGACAAACTATGGCACAGAGTCTGGCCTTGTGACAAAGAAGGGAAGGGAGGAGAAGAGGTGAGCAGTTATGATAGGGGATTCAATAGTTAGGGGGAAAGATAAGAGATTCTGTGGAAGAGATTGAGTATCCCAATGCTTTGTTGCCTCCCTGGTGCCAGGGTCTGAGTTATCTCAGATCGAGTTATCTCAGATCGTATTCACGGCATTCTCAGGAGGGAGGGTGAGGAGCCAATGTCGTGGTCCATGTGGGGACCAATGACATGGGTAGAAATGGTGATGAGGTCCTGCAAAGAGAGTTCATGATGTTAGGTGCTAAGTTGCAGGACCGGATCTCCAGGGTTGTGATCTCAGGATTGCTACCTGTGCCACATGCTAGTGAGGTTAGAAATAGGAGAACAATGCAGCTTAACACATGGCTAAAGACATAGCGCAGGAGGAAGGGCTTCAGGTTTCTGGATCTTTGGGCTCCCTTCCAGGGGATGCAGGACCTGTTCCAACGGGAAAGTTTGCATCTGAACTGGAGGGGAGACTAATATCCTTACGGGAAGGTTTGCTAGTACAGCTCCAGAGCATTTCAACTAGATTTGCAGGGGAATGGGAACCAGAGTTGCAGAGTAGATAGTGGAGGGGGGGGGGGGGGGGGGAATGAAAAAAATTACGTAAATTTTAAAAAATTTAAATTTAGATATTTTGCAAGATTACAGGCCCTTCTGGCCCATGAGCCCATGCAGCCCAATTACACTGAATTGATCTACAACCCCGGTACCTTTTGAACCATGGGAGGAAACTAGAGCACCCAGAAGAAACTCACAAAGACACAGGGAGAGCATACAAACCCCTAACAGACAGTGCGGGATTTGAAACCCAGTTCCATTTGCTGGTGCTATAAGAACGTTGTGCTGTTTCACTAACCGTGCCACCCTAAAGACTGCATGTAAAGTCAGAAGCTAAAGAGTTGTACATGGTGGAAATATTCTCAGGTGCATCTATTTCAATGCAAGGAGTATTGTAGGAAAGGGGGATGAGCTTAGAGCATAGGTTGGCACGTGGAATTATGACATTGTGGCTATTACTGAAACTAGTTGCAGGAGGATTAGGACTGACAGCTTAATGTTCTGGGCTTCTGTTGCTTTAGACACGATTGAATGGGGGGATGAAAGGGGGAGGAGTGGCATTGCTTATCAGGGAAAATATCACAACTGTGTTCAAACCAGGGGGCTGAGGAACAGGAAGGGTATGACCAAATGAATGGGGTTGTACTACTGACTGCCAAATAGTCATGAGAATTGGAGGAGCAAATCTGTAGATATAGGAGACGGCTGCAGGAAACAAGGCTGTGATATTAGGAAATTTTAACTTTCCACATATTGACTGGGACTTCTATACTGTGAAAAGGCTGGATGGCTTAGAGTTTGTCAAATGTGTTCAGCAAAGTTTTATATATCAATATCTCGAGGTACCAACTAGAGAGAGGGCAATATATTGGTAAACATGATAATTTGAGAATTTTATATAAAAAGATTGAGCAAGTGTGGTATCATTACTTAAAAAGATTGAGCAAGTGTGGTGGTGCACCACTGGTCTACTGCAGGGAGCAACCTCTGTACCTGCAGTAGTGTATGGGGGACAGGACAACACCTGGCCGGCTGTCAATCAGCTGACCTGAATGGATCAAGCCCCACCCGGTCAGGTGTCAATCACCTTCCAGGATATAAGCCTGAGCCAGCCCTCCGAAGATTCACTCAGAGTTGCTGCAGCCACAGCCAGCCCTGCTCTGTGGAAGTCATTGCCGATTAAAGCCTGTAGTGCAGTCTTTACCTTGTGTGTGCCTAACAGCGCACCACAGGAAGATTTTTAAAAATGGATCCATTTACCTATAACTTTAGTGGAAGGCTTTATTGTATAAAGGTGAATATATTTCCAAGAATACAATATCTTTTTCAAACATTACCTATTTTACTACCTCAAAAATATTTTCAAGAATTGAACAAATATGTAAGAAAATTCCTCTGGAAAGGTAAAATGTTGAGAGTTTTCATAGAAAAGATAACATGGAAATATCAATTGGGAAGCCTACATTCTCCTAATTACAGGTTCCTAATTTTAAAAATTATTAATCAGTTGGCAAAAATGAAATTTCTTACTTATTTTGTTTTTTAAAAACCAGCATGGGTTAAAATTGAATTGAATAAAATAAAGAGAGAAAAGCAAAGTAATTCATATACAAACAGGATGCAAAATTGATGGTTTGTGAAAAAGAAACACCATTGTTGAAGCACTTGATTAATATTTGGAATGAAATAAATGATGAAATTGATGCATATATCCCCCAAAATGCCTTTGATTCAAAATTCTCTTATCTTTTTCAAAAGATCATCTATTTTTAGATATCTGGTTTCGTAAGGGGATTATAAATGTTGAAGAATGTTATGAAAGAGGTCAATTAATGGCATTTGAACAATCGAGAAATAAATATGGAATAACCCAAAATCTCTTTTTTTAATTATTTTCAATTGAGAGTATATTTGAGGGACAAGCTAGGACCAACCATGTTGTTTCCTGGTTGTAGTGAAATTCTTATTCGGAGAGGAATTTTTAAGAAGTTTACTTCTATAATATATTCTTTATTACAAATAGGAACTCCTTAATGTGGAGTTCATAAAGCTAGGCAGAGGTGGGGATTAGATTTGAATATTGCAATTGATGAGCAAAGATAGGCAGATCTTTTCCGGGATTGTATGACTGGCACCATTAATGTAAGGTATAGATTAGTTCACGATATTCTTTTACATCAGTTTTATCTTACAACACAAAAATTGAATAGATTGAAACCAGATTTAGCAGATCAATATTTGAGATGTGGTGAGGATGTAGGAAACTTTCTGAATTCAACTTGGTCTTATCCTAAGGTAAGACCCTCTAGGGTGGATTTAGGGAATTTTTTGGAACAAATTACAGGGGCTGTAATTCCGAAAAATCCAGATTTATTTTTATTAGGAAATATTGAAGGAACAAGACCTAAACTAAAACTGTCAATATATCAGTTGGAATTTGTTAAAGTTGCATTAGTAGTGGCAAGAAAATTTATTGCAGTTACTTGTAAATAAGATACGCGTTTAGGTATGGCAAGATGGAATGCAGAATTCAAAGTTGTATTCCTTTGGGAAAATAATTACATATAATTTGAGAAATAAATATGCTACATTTTTACAAATTTGGCACCCGTATACTCAAATATTAGTTTTAAATTTGCAATGTTGTACTTCTTGTACCTCTAGACCTGCGATAATCTCCACTGAATTGTATTAAAGAATCTGTTTAAACATGTTAGATGGCTTCCCTCTGTGCAATCCTGAAAGTTATTTTATTTTATATAACTGTACTATATCTTTTATATTAACTATTTTGAGGGTGGGGGGTTTGTGAGGGAGGTTGTGGGGGGATATATTCCATCATATATGTAGTTTTTAGTTTGTTTTTCTTTTACAATTTGTATCATTAAACATTGACTACAGTTATGAGCCCAAAGGACCCCAAAACCCAGCAGCAATAAATGTTCACCACGACAAGTAGGTACTTAAACTAAAGTTGTTTTTAATTATCTTTAAACATGAAAACAGAATCAAACTTTAACTTATCACTATTAACTTAACTAACCCAACTTAACCCCCTTCTAATTTAAAGCGCATATGTATGTAATGTGTGTGTAAGTTCAGAAAGGTTCTTTGGTTCACAGTTCAATCTCACTTCCCCTTCTTCCAAGTTCTCTGGTTGCAGCCAATTCCTATACTGTGCACAGAATTTAACATGTATAAAGTTCACCAGGCTTTGGTGCTTGAAAGATAAATGTTTACCGCACAGTAAGGTTCTCGTAGGGTTTGCAGAGAGAAATTTGTTGTTCCAGGATTTCCACAACTGAGGTACCACCATTAGTCACCTCAATGTCTTGCTGATGAAACTTTCCCCATCACGGTTCTCCAGATGATAACCTCTTTCTTCCAGGCTAACACAGTATCCTTATTCCAAGAGAAACATCAGAAAGATAGCACTTCCAGCTATCCACTACTCTGGAGCTTCTGTTTCAGTTCCAACAAGCTTCTCATGGCTTGTTACAGCTATGTGTAACACACAGTCAAAGACTCCCTTCTGTCTCTCTCTCTCTATCTGAGATTCAAACTCCCAGCAGCATGTTCTTCTCTCTCTCTCACTTGTAAAACCCCCGACCTTCTCCAGCAAACAATAGGAGTTACTCTTCTGCTCCTATCTGTTGTTTTAGGTAAACAAGAACCTCTCAAAGACCTCTGAGTGAGCACTTTGTAGATCATAATTCTTGCAAAAAGGTCAAAAATAGATAACCTGGCTCTGGTTATTCTTCCAAGGCAATAGTCTATTCATTTCATGACATTGTTTCAATTAGCACCTCCATAGTTTCTATAAAGTCACTGAATATTAATTCTTCAGTATTTCAAATAAGATCTGTTTTAAAGTGTGCATAAATAACCTACTCTAATTTTACAAATTTATCTTGCAAAAACATTCCCAAATATTCCATCACACTACTACATGTATGGAGAAAATTTTAATTAAATATTCAAAAAAAGAATTGGCATTACTAGATCCCCTATTAGGAAACGAGACAGGACAGGGCCCAGAAGTATGTGTTTGGGAGCATTTTGGGTCCAGTGATCATTAATTTCAAGTTATAGTCTCAGGGAACCTTGGTTTTCGAGGGATGTTGTGGATTTGGTTTAAGAATAAAGAAGTGTATATCAAGTATAGGCAACAAGGAGCAAATGAGGTATTTGAGACATATGAGAAATCCAAGAAAAAATCAGGATGGCTAAAAGAAGGCATGAGCTTGCTTTGGCAGACAATGTAAATGCAAATTGGCCTTCATAAATCAAACTATTGAGTATAGGAGTTGGGATGTTATGGTAGAGTTGTTTAAGACATCGGTAAGGCCAAATTTGAAGTATTGTGTGGAGCTTTGGTCACCTAACTACAGGAAATATATCAATAAGATTGAAAGTGTGCAGAGAAGATTTACTAGGATGTTGGCAGGACTTCAGGAACAGGTAAAGGTTAAACAAGTTAGGACTTTATTCCATGGAATATTGAAGAATGAGGGGAGATTTGGCTGAGGTATACAAAATTAATAGACTTTTTCCACTGAGGTTAGGTGAGATACAAACCAGGGGACATGGGTTAAGAGTGAAAGGGGAAACATTACAGAGAGAGAGATGGGAGTGTAGAACAAGCTGCCAGCTGAGCTGGTGAATGTGGGCTCAACTTTAACAGTTAAGAAAAAAATTGGACAGGAACATGGATGGGAGGAGAATGGAGAGCTATGGACTAGGTGCAGGTCAGAGGAACTTGGCAGAATAATAGTTTGGCATAGACGAGAAGGGCCTGTTTTCTGAGCTGTTATATTCTATGGTTCTATGGTTTTGTGGTTCTAGGACAAGTCGTTCGAGATAGTAACACCCAGGAATTTGAGGATGGTGGTCTTCTCCACTTCAAATCCTCCAATGATTACTGTTTTCCCTTTCCCAAGTCTACAATCTGTCTCTTTGTCTTGGTGACATTGAGTGGGAGGTTGTTGTTGATGCAACATTCAGCCAGGTTTTCAATCTCCCTCCTGCATGCTGACTTATGCTGACCTTTTATACATCCCACATCAGCAAACTTTTACATGGTGTTGGAACTGTACTTAGCTACACAGTTTTTGGCATAGAGCAAGCAGAGCAGGGGGCCAAGAAACAGTGGGCCAAAGAGCTGATTTTCTTCAGCAGTGTCCAGAAAACAACAGGTATGAAGCACTCAAGGCCCTGATATAGAGAACAGGCCACATCTTTTCTCTGAATGGACAGTCTGGGTGAATGGGCACCGTCAATGTTGAGTGATATGCTAGTGCTGGTAGGCAGCCATGGACTATGTCTACTTTTTGAACAAACCTTTGTAGAGCAAATGCCTGAAGATATCCACCTCCTCCTTTCAGATGAGGACTTCACCATTCCACGAAGGGTAGCCACATCCGCAGACGCTCTTTGGCACAAAAAGCAACATGGCGCAGCCAGTGCTGAGATTAGTACTGTCTCATCCAAGGTCACAACTTCAATGCATCCCAGCAACATGACCATCAGCGCCAATGACCAGTGATGGCGACAATTTCGGTTGGTGTTTCTACCATCGAAGGTGGAGATCCAGGGTCTACAGATGCCGACCACTGTGCTCGTTTCCGAGAACTGAATTGGCTAGCTGTCACTAATGGCTACAGTGGCTAGCCACAGTGATAGCCACCTGTATGTCTGGGACAGACACTCTGGGCACAGGTTCCTAGTAGTCACAGGTGCAGAGGTCAGTGTCCTTGCTCCTTCGGGCCATGATACTGGGACAAGAAAAGGCTGGACTGGACCTCAAGGTGGCCAACAACCACACCATCCAGATCTATGGTATGTGAACCATCCCGTTACAATTTGGTGCCAGCCGTTTCAAATGGACATTTATCAGGCCACGGTATCACAACCATTGTTGGGTCAGATTTCCTCCATGTACATAGTTTGTTTCTGGTCCCTTAAAGGACAGTGGCTGGTCAATGCCAAAACTTTTCAGATATTCTCCCTTAGGATGGCAAAATTGCCGGTCCGCACCTGGGCTCTAGTACTCTAGTAACGAATTTGCCAGACTATTATAAGAATTTCCTTCCATTGTCACACCACAGTTTTCAACGGCGAAACTCAAATGTGGTGTGCGGACATCCCCTATTCATCCACCCACGAATAGACGTCCCTATGGCCCTCACAGTGGATGCCTCTGAAGCAGCAGTAGAAGGTGATTTGGAGTCGTTGGTTGACGGCCAATGGAAACCACTACCTTTTTTCAACCGGCACCTGTGACCCCTGGAGGTGAAATACAGTGTGTTTGACAGGGAGTTGCTGGCGCTGTTCCTGGCAACCCAACATTTTTGGTACTTTCTCGAGGGTAGAGAGTTTACGATCTTCATGGATCACCAACCCCCTGACCTTCGCATTTGCTAGTGTTGGACCCATGGTCTGCTTGCCAGCAACGTCATCTGCCATACATATCTGAAGTCTTCACTACAATCCAGCACATCTCGGGGGAAAAGCAATGTGGTCACCAATGCACTTTCACAGACTGCAACTCAGTCAGTGTGTGCCTTGTCGCCGGGAGTGGGCTTTACCATGTTAGGAAAGACACAATGGCAGGACAAGGGGATATCTATTGTAAGGTAAAAACATCATGAGTTGGGACCGGAGAAGGAGTCACCCAGTACTAAGGAGTAACAGGATGCAGGTGTGATCTTGTACGCTCAAGATAAGGGTGGCAATAACAAGATGATGTGCAGCAGACTAACAGAGAAGGGTAGCAACAGCTTATTCATTGGACAATGTAATGGTATGATAATTTACTAAGTGCATGTCTTGAGGTATAAAAAAAACACCACATGCTGATATTGGGAGAATGCGCCTTCTCCAACTAACACTGTTAGTTGCAAGTGTTACAATCCGGTAATAAAGAACCTTGATTTCGACTCAGTCTGGTGTCTGACTCACTCATTCTCGAACAAAGCAGACCTAACACTATGTACTACACTGTGATCACTGGACTCCCCTTCGGACCAAGGGACGTTAAAGTTCTGTCTGATGTTTCAACAGGACAACCCTGTCCCAGCATTCCTGTTGCCCAGAAATGCCAAGATTTCGACATCTTGCACGGGTTAGCCCACCCTTCGATCCAGGCAACTGTCAAAATAATTCCCAGTCTCTTTGTGTGGCACAGACTCGAGAAACAGAACATACATTCACTGCCAAACCTCCAATATACGAAGACATGTAAAGGCACCACGACAGCCTTCTCAGCCAACCCATAGGAGGTTTGAGCACGTGCATGTAGACATAATTGGCCTACTGTCCAGAGAATCAAGGAAACTGTTTACGAGGGTGGACAGATTTACCAGGTGGCCGGAGGCAGTTCCAATAGCAGATATTAAGGCAGAGACATGTGCCAGAATGCTCATTGCAACCTGAGTTGTACTATTCGGGATTTCAATTCTCATCAGCCATACGGTGCTGGGAACTCAGCTCCACAGGCATACTACCCCCTGTCCAATGGCCTGGTGAAACGGTTCCACAGGCACCTAAAATTGGCCCTGATGGCACACCTCTGCGGACCAGACTGGGTGGACGAACCCCTCTGGGTCCTCCTGGGCATCTGCACGGCATCCAAAGAGAATTTGGTGGAATCCTTGGCTAAACTGGTCTATAGCACTGCACTTGGTACTGGAAGAATTCATCCCACCATCACACAAGCAAATCAATGCACCAATGGAGATCCTCGCAAAACTCAGGGATATGCTAGGGGATTTAGCCCTGATATCCACATCGCACCATGTAATAGAACCATCATGTGTACCTGGCGACCTCCAATGGGGTGGTTTTGTGTTTGCCAACAGAGGACCACACAGAACACCCCCGCAATGGCCGTATTAAGGGCCTTATAAAATAATTCGGGGGGGCTGGAAGAAACTTTCATGGTAGACAGCCTTAAGCCGGCACACCTCGATATTGAACAGCTGGGAATGATTCCAACCCCTCACAAATGAGGCAGACCTTGTAAAAAGGGCAATCGAGCAACCACTGCCGCCGGTCCTGGGGGTGGGGTGGTGGTGGTGTCATGTAGTGTCACACCGACATGGGGTGGCTCACCTACACAGAGAGCAAACAGACCCCAGCAGTTACAAACAGGAAAGCCATCGATTTTAGATGCGAGGCCAGCCTCGCACTGGAAGTTCACGTCACTTCTGCCCCGCCAGACGCTGGGGTTAAAGGGAAAGGGTGTGGGCTTTTGAACCACGGGTTTTGGGGTTTTGAATAAAGGAGTTCGCACTGAGGCATTGCTGGACTCCGCTCGTTTCTTTCACACTTCTCGCTCAACACAGCCAACCTCCATTGCTCGTTGTGGCACACCACCATAACCATATTTTTATGCATGGTTAAATTTATTGGATTCAGATTTCTGGATAGCTCTGAATATCAGACGGATGTATGTATGTAGGTTCCTGTGTCTTGGATCAGTGCTGCAGATTCAACTCTGATTTCTGGTGCTGACTGGGTGGAGTTTGTCTGTTCAGCCTGTTACTGCATGGGTCTCCTTTCCCTCAATGCTTCAAAGATGTGTGGAGTTTGGTAGGTTAGTTGACCATTGTAAATTGTCTCTGTCGTGTTCAGGGGAATGCACGGAGAATAAAAGGGGTTCAATGTAAATGGGTGTTCAATGGCCAGAGTGGACAGTGAGCCAAAGAGTCTGCTTCTATACTGCATGACTAGATTTATGGATGATTCAGTGTGGTAGATTTCTGGATGTCTCTTTCTATTGGTTTTAGATTTATGTTTATAGCTGGCCCATTTCAGCTGATTGAGATTAATGCATACTGGAATTAGATTTATGCCTCGATTGCCCTTTTTACAAGGTCTGCCTCGTGGGTGAGGGATATAATGGATTTACATTGATCGATGGTCCAGTTTATTGGATCTAGATTGATAGATTTCCCTTTGAATTGAGTTAAGGTTTATACAAATCCCAGGTATTGGATTCTGGAAGGTGTCAGATTTTTGATGTATTGCGGTGTTTTCAATTTAGATTTGTGAATGATTCACACATTGCACTGAATATAGGATCGTCCATCATATTGGATTTGGATAGACTGTACGGGTAATCCAGTTCTTTGCTTTTACAGTGATGGACGACCCAAAGAGTCAATTTTAGATTTTCAGGTTGCTTGGATTATTAGGTTTAGATCTATGGATGACCAAATAATTGTATATGAGTGTACAGACAACACAGTGACAAGGATGGTTCATTGAAGAAAGGCTCAAGCCAGAAACATTGGTTATATATCTTTACTTCCTAAGGACTCTGGATGCCCTGCTGAGATCCTCCAGCGTCTTTGTGTTTTTAATGCAATCACACTGTGTGCGGACTTTCGTGTTTCACAGTGGCATGGATTTAGTTTTAGGAATTGACCAGTGCAGTTGATTTTTACTAAGGAATCATTCAGTCCATTGGATAATCTTACAATTAGCAAAGTGTATCGGATTTAATTGTGATAATTGCACACTGGGATTTAGATTTATGGATGACCTGCAATTGGATTCAGATCAATGGATGGCTCTGCTGACTGGACTTAGATTTATTGATGATGAAAGTTCTCATATTTATTAGATATATTGGATTTAATTTTGTGGATGATTCTGTGAAAAGGATTGAGACGATATACCACTGCACTGGCCGCACTCCTACCAGCCAACTGCAGGGGGCAACCACTGTACCTGCAGGTAGGCAACCTGGAAGGCTGGCCCCACCTGCCGGCTGTCAATCACTGGCCCGTATAAAGACTCAAGCCAGCCTTCTTGGGGGACAATCAGACGTGGAGCCAGCAAAGATACTAAGACTGGTGTACAAGTTTAAGCTAATTAAAGCCTGTTGTACAGTCTGTGGATTTTGCATCAGAATCATTCAAGCAGCAGCGCCCACAACATGTGTGTATTGGATTCCCATTTACAAATGGCCAAGAATGATTGCTTTAGATTGAATGGATGGCCCAGTATATTAGATTTAGATTTAAAGATTAGCCAGTGAATTCAATATAGGTTTGCCTCAGCTCTGTATATTATATTTAGATTTGTGAATAATCCAGTGTATTTGTTTAAATATACAATATGTATGATCCAGTTCTTTGGTTTACATTTATTTATTTATTGATTTACAATAATTATTCATTTGGATTTATGGATGTTCCACCATTTTTGGTTTAGATTTATGAATAACTCAGAATATTTGCTTGAATTTTATGTATGAGATGGAAGTTTACAGGTAAGTGTTCTAGAATTATGTTGGTGCACAATTCTGTGAAATGGGACTAAACTTTGGATGTAGCATATGGAATTAGAAGTAAGCACAAGGATTATATTTATGTACAAAACCGCATGCTGGGATTAAAAATGCTGCAATGCCCAGAGTACAGGGATTAGATCTGCGCACAGCCAATGAAGTTAAATTTATATACGGTTCTTTTGCAGAAAAACAGATCTTTGAACACCATAGTTTACTGGGATTAGATTTATTGATAATATTCGGATTAGATTTATGTACATTCTAGCGCATTGGGATTAAATTTGTGTACTGCCCACTGAACAGGAATTGTATTTGTGCAGAGCATTGAGAAAAGGATTAGATTTTTTTGTTTGGCCATTTGTTTGGAGATTAGGGTTGTAAACAGACAAGTGATCCATGACTAAATTTGTGTAAAATCCATGTACAGTGTACCTAGATTAGTGTGGCGCACATCACATTGAATTGGGATGAGGTTTGTACTCTGACGAATGAACAGAATTGTATTTATGATCAGCCGAATGCACTTGAATTAGTTTTGTGTACAGCCATTTCAGTGGTCATTGATTTATGTAAGGTCATGTGCAGCTAGATTAGATTGTATTCCCAAGCCAAGTTTATTATCATCAATTGCACAAGTTCAAACTGATGAAACCATGTTCTTCAGTTCTCGGAACAAAATATCCAGAAACACAACTGGACATAAATCACATAACCCATATGCTGGGCCAAGTATTCATACAAACAAATAAATATTGTTTTGTAACTATGAGAGTATCTGATGTTTAGAGTGAGCAGTTCCCTTGGTTGTCCTGCATTCTTAGGCAGCGAAGGTTCTGATACTCCTGTATCCCTTTCCCGTTGGGAGCAGGTGAAAGGTGCTGTGTGTGGGGTGGAAGGGGTCCTCAATGATTTTCCGCGCCCTCTTCAGATAATGATTCCCATAGATCATGTCGATGAGGGGAGGGAGACTCCAGTGATCCTCTCTGCCACTCTTATTGACCTCCAATCTATTTCTCCGCAGCAACCATGTCACACTGTGATTCAGCCGGCCAGACACACTCAGTAGAGCTCTGAGAAAGGTTGGCATGATGGTGGCCGGTAGACTCGCTCGTTTCAGTTTTCTCAGGAAGTGCAGTCACTTGTGTGCCTTCTTGACAAGTGAGGAGATGTTGTGTGTCCATGAAAGGTCACTACTTAAGTGGGCTCCAAGTAACTTGGTGTTCTCTACTCTTTCCACCACAGTGAGATGGACAGTTGTCATTCTTGGTCCTCCTGAAGTCAATGATCATCTCACCGATCTGCATATTTGGGTTGGTCTTGTGTATTCTTCATTAGATTGAGCAACTCCCCATAAACTGCATTTTAACCATACAACCATATAACCATATAACCACTTACAGCACAGAACAGGCCAGTTCGGCCCTACTAGTCCATGCTGTAACAAATTCCCACCCTCCTAGTCCCACTGACCAACACACGGTTCATACCCCTCCAGTCCTCTCCTATTCATGTAACGATCCAGTCTTTCCTTAAATGTAACCAATGATCCCGCCTCAACCACGTCTGCCAGAAGCTCATTTCACATCCCTACCACCCTTTGCGTAAAGAAATTTCCCCTCATGTTCCCCTTATTATTTTCCCCCTTCAATCTTAAACCATGGCCTCTAGTTTGAATCTCCCCCTTTCTTAAATGAAAAAGCCTATCCACGTTTACTCTGTCTGTCCCTTTTAAAATCTTAAACACCTCTATCAAGTCCCCCCTCAATCTTCTACACTCCAGAGAAAAAAGCCCTAGTCTGCTCAACCTTTCCCTGTAACTCAAACCTTGAAATCCTGTCAACATTCTCATGAACCTTCTCTGTATTTTGTTTATATCTTTCCTATAATTTGGTGACCAAAATTTTGATTTATGTGCAATCCAATAAACTGGGGATGAGGTTTGTGGGACACCCCAATGTACTGGCATTGACTGTATGCAGAGGCCAATTAACTATGTGTATGATTTGTCACCATATCACCATTAGATTTAAGTACACTCCCCATGTACTGGATGAAATTTGTGTACATCGAAATGTATTAGAATGAAAATTGTGTCATTTCATGTAACTTATGTCTAGTCCAGTGTACTAAGATTAAATTTACATACAGCCCAATGTATCTGAGTGGTCAGTATTAGGTTTGGATGCAGTCCAATGTACTTTGATGAGCTTTCTGTGAACTTTCTGTGAACCATCCTTGCTTGGAATTTGATATATGCACAGCCAAATAATCTTGATTAGAAGATGGAAAAAAAATTGAGGAAGCAGAATGCAGGTTAGGCAGAATCTATGGAAAGTGAAGTAGTCCACATTTTAGGTCCAGGCACATTGATCCATGATAAGAATTGTATACTGTCCAGAACCTGAGATTACATTTGTGCACAGCACAGTCTACTGATGTTTGTTCTGTGTCCATGTAATGTATATGAGATCGACCTGTCCATAGCTGAGTGCATCAAAATAGATTTTTGTGCAGTCCACCATCTAGAATTGGATTTGTGAGCTCGAAGTTTCAAAGGTTAAACCAGTGATTCTCAATCTTTTTCTTTCCACTCACATACCACTTTTAAGTATTCCCTATTCCATTGGTGCTCTGTGATTAGTAAGAGATTCCTTAAGATGGCATGTGGGTGGGAAGAAAAAGTTTGAAACCACTATGTTTTAATCGTACCTAATTGACTCGTTATGTGCACAGTTTCATAACTCCAAAGGAAATGGGCCAATGACAATTTTCTCAAGCAAAATATTTCTGTAACAATTAGTTCTCGAGCAGTGGTTCTCAACCCTTCCTAATCACAGAGCACCTATGGCATAGGGAATACTTAAAGTGGTATGTGAGTGGAAAGAAAAAGGTTGAGGACCACTGGGTTAAAGGTAAAAGAAAAAGTTCCATTATTGTAACATACATGAAATTCTTTAACTTTTGTCTACCGTAATTTTTGTCCAATGCCCCTCACAGAAACCTATAGCACCTGATGTTCCTAGGTTGCTTCCCTCTAAGTACTGACCAGGCCTAAGCCTGCTTAGCTTCCGAGATCAGACAATCTCAGGTGTATTCAGGCTATTAGGTGCTGTATCTTTACCTCCTCTGGACACATTCCTTGTATTGTCATATATACAATAATAATGTAATAAACATGATAGGCTTCAACTTTGCCGTAAGGCAAAGAGATCTCATGAACATTCCCTGGCACCCCTAACCATAGAAGAAAGAAAAGCACGAGAATTCCTTCAGAGTCCCTGAGCGCCCAGAGATTCACCTCCAGCTCTGATACATTCAAGAAGCCTTCAGCATCTGAGGCTAATTTGGAAGCTCTTCTTGCCCTCAGCACCCTCTTGAATCGTGGTCCCGATACTGGGTTCCCATGAGCCAATCTCCAGCTGTCTGCAGCATGTGTGATTCCTTCAACCACAGGTCGCCAGCAGTCTGCAGCCAGTCTGGATCTTTCAGCCACTGAACCGCTCACTGGTCTGCTCCCATGGCTACCGTCCTGTAGGATTGTCTCCTCTGCTTCTCCTTTTCAATGGGGAGGGGGGGTTTGCTCTTCCCATTTCTGGTGCCGGGGTCCGCTGCTCCCTGGATTCTGCAATCCCTGGCCTTTGCTGCATACAGGCACCACCATCTTGGGCACAGACCCCATGGTGGCAGTATTTTACATACAAACACTGTTGGCTCCTTTAACAGGCCATTTAAAGTCTGTACCAAGCCGCTGGCATAATGTCCAAGCGGTTGACCCTTTCAGAGCAGTACTGTGTCTCCCCTGTCTTCCATAACAGCAGCTTTGTATGTGAGCTGCCCTGTTTACTGGGATTAAGCCTGATGCAGTGGGTTTGGATTTGAATGTAGTCCAGTAAATTAGTATTACAATTATTTGCAGCTCTAGGTTAGGATTAAAGAGGCATACCATATGGAAGCAGGCCCTTCAGCCCAGAAAGTTCATGCTGATTAACTCTTTCTACCAAAGGTGTAACACCTCACACTTGCTCAACTTAAATTCCACCTTCCATTCCTTGGCCCACTTTCCCAGTTCATCTCAATCCTGTAGTCTGACAATAGTGGCATTAAAACTGCTGGAGAAGATTCTGAATGATAGAATCTATCAATATTTGTATGGCCGAGGGAAAATTAAGGAGAGCCGGAATGGATTTGTGTGGGGGAAATCAAGTCTCCCAAAATTGATAGATTGTTTTGAAGGGGTGGCAAGGAATGCAGATGAGGGCAAGGTAGTTGATGTTATTTATATGAATTTTACTAAAGCATATAATAAGATTCCATGTATTAGGTTGGTATGGAAAATTAAGGGACCAGCCAGCCAATTAGCTGAAAAATTGCTAAGATTCAAAAAGTTTGTGGAGGGTAGTTTTGCAGACTAGACAACTACTCTATGAAGACATTGCTTCAGGTTTCAGTACAAAGATATTGCTTTGAGTAATATACATAAATTACTTCCACAATGATATTATGGCCAAATAAATAACTTTGTTGCTGGCCCAAAAATATATCAAAGCAGTGGACAGTGAAGAAACTTACCTGGGTTTACAATGGGATCTAGATCTGATGGGGAACTGGGCGGAGGAATGACAGATGCAGTTTAACTCGTAGAAGAGTGAGGAGCTGTGTTTGGGTAAATCAAATCAGGGCAAGATCTTCTCTGATAATGGCAGTTCCCAAAAAAGTATATGGAGCAGAGGTGCATAGCTCTTTGAAGAAGACAGCTTTGATAGACAGTGTAGTGAAGAGAGTGTTTGGGACCTTGATTTCTGACAGAGGAGCGAACTCACTCCTTGATCCATATCAATAATGGTGAGGTGGAGACACCAGATAGTTCCTAGGTGTAAACATCTCCAGTGACTTTTCATGGTTGACCACCTTGATGCAATAGTCGAGAAAGCGCTCTATGCCTTTACTTCCTCAGGAGCTGAGGAAATTTGGTACGCCAACAGCTTAACAACTTCTACAGGTGCATCACAGAAAGGATTTGATCATGGTACATCACTAAGTGTTATAGGAACTGCTCTGCCCAAGATCACAAGAAGCTGTGGACAGTTGTGAACATAGATCAAGCCATTAGACACCACCCCCCTCCATTGACTTCATCTATAACCTACGCTGAGTTGGAATAGCGGCCAACATATTAAAAGACTCAATCCATGCCAGCAATTCTTTTTCACCCTCCTCTCATCAGAAGAAGATTCATGAGTGCCACCAGATTCAAGGTCAGTTCTTTTTTTGCTGTTATCAGACTCATGATTGAACCTCAAGCAAGTAAAATTATATTGTGTTTGCTGTGTACCCCCAATGGATCTCTGTAGCTCTGCACTTCTGCAGGTATCGACTTGCTATACTATGTAAGAGATAACCAGAAGGCATGTTCACAAAACAAAGTTTCTTACTTTTGCACTTTTATATATGTATCAATAAACTTGAAGTTAAGTACTACACTGTACTGGGATAAATTTGCAGAAGGTTTAATGTATTAGGAATATACTTTTGTATAGGTCAAGTCAAGCCAAATTTCTTGTCATCTGATTGTACAAGTATAACACAATAAAACAGCATTCTCCACCCCTCGGTTCAAAAACATCCAGACACACAACCAGACAACATATATACTGACAAATAATAGACATGCAGGGCAAGTATTAAATCTATAAAAATAAATCAATCAGTGTTGTTTTGTACAAATGGGAGTCTCGGAAGGGCAATGTGAGCAGTTCCTTTGGTCGTTCAGCATTCTCACTGCCCGTGGGAAGAAGCTGATCCTCAGCCTGGTGGTGCTGGCTCTGATCCTCCTGTATCTCTTCCCCGACAGGAACAGCTGAAAGATGCTGTGCGCAGGGTGGAAAGGGTCCTCTATTATTTTGCACGCCCTCTTCAGATAACAATCCCGGTAGATCATGTCAATGGAGGGGATGGAGACTCCAGTGATCCTCCCTGCCACTTTATGGTCCTGTGGATTGACCTCCAATCCATTTCTCTGCATAACCTTGTGTACAGAGATTAAATGTATCAACAACCCAGCATTATGGAATCATGGAACATACACCAAGGAAGCAGGCCATTTAGCACACCATGTTCATATGGATCAGTGGGTACCCATCTGCATCTTTCGCATTTTGCAGTACTTAACGCATAGCCTTCTATACCAATGCATAAAGGCAATTCCAGACCAAGATGGAATTTCAGACAGACCCTCGATAGCTGTGGCAGGGTTTGAACACCATCACATCCTACAAAGACCAACTAACGGTGATACAGGTGATTTCAATGCTCTCCATATTTGCTTTGAAAGAGAAGACAATGATGTATGGCCTACAGCCTCCGGAGGCTCTGTGCTTCCAGTTTCTGAAGGCAGATATGAAAAGAACCTTCAGGAGGCTGAATCCCTGGAAACCCTCCTGCTTACACAGTGTACCTGGCCACATCCTCAAATCCCACATTTACAACATCTTGCTACAATGGTCAGACATCCCCACCTGCATCAAAAGGACTTGCATCATTATGGTGCCCCCCAAAACACAAGGTAACCTGTCCCAACGGCTATCAGCCAGTGGCACTTGCATCTACCTTGATTAAGAGCCTTGAGAGGTTGGTTATGGAGCAGTCAAAACACAAATGCTAGAGGAACACAGCCAGTTTCACCGCGTCCATCGGAGGTAGAGATAAATTACTGACGTTTTGGGTCTGGGCCCATCCATAAGGTATGGAGCAGATGTGTTTCTGTTTCAGAAAGAATGCTTATCCATTTCAATTCTTCTATCATTACATCACCTCCTCCATGCTGACCATCATGGGGCATCCCAAGGCTGGGGTGTTCAGTCTCCTGCTCTATTCCCTACACACTCATGATTGTGTCACCAAGTTCAACTCCACTGCAACCTATAAATTTGTTTATGACACCACTGTTGTTGGCCGAATAACGGGAAATAAATGCCAGGACAAAGGAAGGCAATTGAGAATCTATTTGGGTGGTGCCAGAATAACAACCTTGCTCTCAACATCAACAAGTCCAAGAAGGGGAGTCAGAGTGGCCCACTCGACAGCATTGATGGGATCGAGGTGGAGACCTTTGCATCCCTGGGAATCCACCTATCAGAGGATCTCTCCAGCGTATTAATGCAATTAGCACATAGAACATTGCAGTACATACCAGGCCCTTTGGCCCTTGATGTTGTACCGACCTATATAAGCCTACCAAAAAAAATTCTAATCCCCTCCTACCTTGTAACCCTCCATTTTTATTTCATTCACTCATAAGGCACACCATCACCTCTAAGAAGTCTGAGGAGATTTGGCATGCTGTTCAATACCCTATTAAGCTTCCACGGGTGTACTGTGGAAAGTAGACTGACATCATGGCCTGTTTTGGTAAGTCAAATGCCCTGGAATGCAGGAGGCTGTAGAAAGTGGCAAACACAGCCAGGGCCCATCACAGTCTCCGACTTCCCCATATAAAGATGATGAGGCACTACTTGAATCCTGGATCTCCTCAGCCCCAGACCAATACTGTGTAATTGTGGTTTGGGGTTGAGGAGTGAGCATCTCCACAATCTCCATCAATATGAGATCACCACAGGGCTGTGTTCTTAACCCCCTGCTCTATGTGGTATACACCTTTGACTGTGTGGCTCGCTACACCACAATACCATTCATAAATTTGCTGACGATACCATGGTAGTGGGTTGTATAAAAAGGGGTGATGAGTCAGTATACAGGAGGGAGATGAAAACTCCTATCTCAGAGGAGCTTTCTCAGAACCAACACACTAATGCCATCATGAAGAAAGCATGTCAGCATCTCTACTTCTGAGGAAGATTTGGTACAATACCAGAAAAACCTGGCAAATTTCTACAGAGGTGTGGTGGAAAGTGTGATAACCAGCTGCATCACAGTGGGACAAAGCCCAGGACATCACAGGCAAAGCCCTCCCCACCATTGAGAACATCTACAGGGAACACAGCTGTCAGAGAGCAGCAGCGATCATCAAAGATCCACACGACCCAGCACACACCCTGTTTTAACTGCTACCACCAGGAAAGAGGTATAGATGCCACCAAGCTCGCACCACCAGGTTCAGAAACAGTTGTTACCCCTCCACCATCAGACCCCTCAACAACAAACTCAATCAGGGACTCATTTAAGGACTCTTATTTTTGTATTTCATTAATTGTTTTTTCTCTCTGCATTGTACAGTTAGTTCATTTAAATTTCTCTTTATGTTGACATGTGAACATTGAGTATGATTTTTTTTGCACTACCAATAAGTGGTGATTCTGCCTCATCCGCAGGAAGAAAGAATCTCGGGGTTGGATGTGATGTCACACATCTACTCTGACAATAAATCTGAAATCTGAATCATTGCAGGGAGAACAGACCTATTCTCTTACTAAAACATTCCATCCGATGCAACATCCTGGTGAATCTCCTTCACAGACCCCTTCCACCCTGCACACAGCATCTTTCAGCTGCTCCCGACAGGGAAGAGACGCAGGAGGATCAGAGCCAGCACCACCAGGCTGAGGATCAGCTTCTTCCCAATAGGCAGTGAGAACGCTGAACAACCAAAGCAACTGTTCACACTAACCATCTGCAACTCTCATTTATCCAAAACAATATCTATTAATTTATCTTTATGGATATAATATTTGTCCTGCATATGTATTATTCGTTTGTGTTATATCTGGTTGTGCGTCTGCATGTTTTTGCACTGAGGACCTGAGAACACTGTTTCATTGGGTTGTTCTTGTACAATCAGATGACAATCAACTTGACTACATCTGCTTCTGAATTATCTCATCCTTTCTGTAATGTGGTGGCAGCACTGCACGTTATACTGCAAATGAAATCTGACCAATGTTTTATAAAGTTGGAGCATAATGTCCTTGCTCAATGCCCCGAAGGCCAATATCCCCAATGCCATTTTAATTATGCTACCTACCACATTGTCACCTTAAAGGATCTATGGACTTGTACACCAAGGTGTGACTGTTTTTCAAAACTCCATAGAACTCTCATTCATTGTGTAGGCCTCATTCTTGGGTACTCCCAAAATGTATCACCGCTCATTTGTCTTTTTCAGTCTCCATTTCTCACCCTTCAACTCATTTTGCCTACTCTATTGATATCACCCTGCAGTCTAAGGCTACCCTGAGTCCACACGATCAACAAACCCACCAGTCTTTGCATCATCTGCCTGTTACTTGTATCCAGCCTGGTGAATGGGTTCAAGTTCAATATGGCCCAGCTGCAGTGGGATTGGCCCTCTTCATTCTGCTACCATGGGGGTAGGGGGGGGGGGGGGGGGAATACAATAGCCTGAAGACAACACTTGTCCCTGCTGCCATCACATTCCTGAATGGTCAATGAACCAAAGGCACTGCCTTCCTTTGGCTTTCATGCACAATTTTTAAAAGGTGGTTCATATAAATGTTTATCCTGTAACGCTGCATCAAAACAAGAGATTTCGTGACTGGTTCATGGCAATAAATTCTGATTCCGAACAGTGGAATTAAATTTGTGTAGAGCACTCTTCCAACAAATTAGAGTACCACCTGATGCGTCAGGAATGATTTTATTTACAGCCCTGTGCACAGAGATTCCCTTTGTGTTCACACAGTGTGCTCGGTGGGTGGACAGCCTCGGGAGCTGAGCTTCCACTGGGTGCAAGCCCCATGCGGTGGGATTAGATTTGTGTGCCACCCACTGTCATGGAATTAGGTTTCCATACAACCCGGTTCAGGGATGGAAGAAAAAATCAATCTGCGGGAGGAACTCAGCGGCTGAGCAGAATCAGCGGGAGAAAAAGAACGGTCGATATTCTGGGTCAAAGCCTTCATGGAGTCCATGGGGTTTAATCAGTGCAGAGGCAAATTTACGGACATTGAACTTGTTTCGGTGCTGGAAATAGATTCATGGGAATTGTTTTGTATTCTGCTTCTAATATGTCCCCCCCCACCCCCACCCCCACGTCCTGGGATAAATGTGTCCATCCCAAATGATTTATTTTCACATTCCTTGCAATAGGATAAAACGCACGGACGGGGATCAGACCCGTGTATCGCCCAGCAATTAGATTCGTGGACGGATTCCAACGACCCGACGGTGAGTGAGTCCATGACCAGATTTATGGATTTCCCTCCGCATTGCACGAAAACGTTGAGCGACACTTAACAGTTTGTTCAGGAGGCAGTCGATGAGCTGCAATGTCACCAAATCAGATCACCCTGTTAATATTGAAACCTTTCTCGGGGTTCCAGTGTGAGGGACCAACCGGGTCGTTCCTGAAGCTCTCTAGAACCTACTGTTTTTTCTAAAAAAAAGAATCACGTTTCAATGTTTGCACTTGATTCTTTCAATTATTATTAGATTTTTAAACCGCGTCCCTTATCTTGATGTTTATTGACGAGAAGTTCCATCCTGGCGTCATTCTGACTCCTCGCCGCACGATTCTATTTTCTGTCACCGCGGAGACGACCCTCAACAGATGGGATGAAACTGCAAGAGGTAATGAACCTGCAAGGGATTTTACTGTCAAAGCCGTGGCATCTTACAGAACCCGTGATACTTGGAATCTCCCCCGACCTACCTCATGTATCCATTACTGATCGCCCGCGACCTCCTCGCGAATGCCCAGAGCCACCCTGGTCCGTCTTAACTCCCCGCCCTGCCCATATTCACCGGGCTGGCCGGCAAACTTCCAGAAGTGCCGTCGCCGGGCATTTAATGAAAAGATTCAGTTAGTGTTTTGGAACGTTCTCCAAGAAATTCATTGTTTTGAGGCAGATTTTGGGTTAAATACAAGTAATTATGGCTTATTCCAGAGAGTAAGAAAAATCATGAGAACACTGCTATGGGGTTCATTCAGGAGCCTGATGGCTGCGGGGAAGTAACTCTTTAAGCCTGTGAGTGGGATCTCACACTCTTGAACCTTCTCTTCCATGGCAGGAGTGTGGCTGGGGTATGATAGGTCCGTAGGAACTGCTGCCCACACACTGCACGAACGATAAAGAGGACGTACTCAATGGTCTTCAGCAAAAACCTGTGGCTCTGTCTGACCCCACGCATCTGCATTACATTTCTCAAGCATCGCCACTGATGTGTCACTAGCCTTACTCAAGGCCCACAGTCACTCCACGCCCCCCGCCCCCCATCCTCCAAGTCACTGTCTGGATCTGTCTCGCCACATAATGGTGGGGGGGGGGGGGGTGGTGGTGGACGACTGGCGAATTGTAACGGGTATGTGTTGTGACATAGATGGCTGATCCTTGACACATGCTGGCTTCAAACGGTCAATCGAGACAGAGTCAGTCTTCCCACTCCACCAGATCACAAAACCTTTAGGCTCCCGTTGTATGACCTTGCAAGGGTCATTGTAAACTTGCTGAAGTGCAGAGAACAGTCCTTCTCAAGACCCGCATATGCATGTGGCCGCGACGGGTCCTTTAGTAGGCTGGTTGTCTTCTCTAAGCTGCTGGAGATATAGACGAAGCCCACGTCTTAAAGTTGACCTTTGGTTGTTTGAAAACAAACACGAATACAGTTTATTATGGGCCAAGAGGAACCAAAAAAACCCAGCAGCAATAGATATTCACGAAGACAAATGGTTACTTAAACAAAAGTTGCTTTTAATGATCTTTAAACACGAAAACAGGATCAAATTTTAACTTATTACTATTAACTTAACCTAACTCAACCCCCTCCTAATTCTAAGCACACGTGTATGTAATATGTGTATGTTCAGAAAGGTTCTTTAATTCACAGTCCAATCTCACTTCTCATTCCTCCAAGTTCACTGGTTGCAGGCAATTCTTATACTGTGCACAGATTTTAACATTTATGAATTTCACCAGGCTTTGGTGCTTGAAAGGTAAATGGTTACTGTTCAGGAAGGCTCTTGTTGGTTTTCAGAGAGAGAGAGAGAGATATGTTGGACATCCACACCTGATTCCTTCTGATTAGCCACTTCAGTGTCTTGCTGAAGAAACTTGCCCCATCAGGGTTTTCCAGATGATAACCTCTTTTTTTTCAGGTCACCACTGAGTTCCTTTTCTGTTTCTCTTACTTCAAGTGAAACATTAGGCAGCCAGTCATCTCCCCTTGTATGGACCAAAAGGGCTTTAAATAGGCTGAACTAAGAACTCACAACCCATCTTCAAAATGGGTTTTTTCCACAAGTTTGCCAGCTTGTCCTGTTCCAGTCCCAGCTGCTGCTGCTGAACTGTAGAACTCTCTTTCTCTCTCTGAGAAAACCACATGACCTTCTTAGAACAGTGCTTTGCTCTCTCTGAGTCCATTCATCTGTTGCTTTCCAAAACAATAATCAATTACTCCACAGAATGACCAATTAACACCTACTTATGAAGACCTTATATGCATTCTTCGAAGTATTTTGAAAGATACTCAGACCCTGGACTGTCTGGCTTGAGCAGAACTCTGGCATTGTGAATAAGATCTGTGCTGAAGTGTTTGTGTCTGCCACAAATTATCTCCTTTAAAACAAATACAATATAAAATATAACATAATCTGTCACAAGCTGCACAAACAGGTTTGCAATCACCTTGCAAAGCATGAGAACTTCTCTACAGCAAGAAGCACTGGCATGAGCAAGTAGTTTTACCCCAAGAGAATCTGCCTCATGGCTTTAAATTTAAAATGTTGACATACAACATAGTAACAGGCCATTTCTCTTGGGATTCGTTAATCCCTTACCCAATGGTTAATAGTCTTTGACAACCTTGCCATATAAGGAGGTCAATATCGGCTCTATCTGATAACAAGAAAGAAAGGAATGCAGCTAGCTTCTCTTCCAGTCAACATTTAAAACTTACATGGTGGGGAGAGACATGTGTGTGAAGTTCTAAGCTGCATTCACTACCACCTGCAGCTTCTTCCCATCTTGAGTAGAACAGGTCCCATACAATATGTGATGCATCCAGCAAGTTTGCTTTCAATGGAGCACCAGCAGAAGTTGTTCAGAGGTGTGGGAGAGAGACCTGCTGAACTTTCCCAGTCTTCAAAGAGAGGCACTTTTTTGACCATCAACATGGTTGGTCCAGATCAGGTCTTTACATATGGGGCACTATTCTAAACCCAGCATTACAGGTCAAGATAATTAATTCACTGTTAACTAAATTAGATGTGTATTTATTGTACCAGTCTGACTGGTTAACATTAACAGAGGGTATTAAGATGAAGAGTTTCCTTTGGACACTTTTCACTGGTGGCAGGAAAGAGCCTCTAACACAAAGTGTGCTTGGATTGCCAATTCACATGCACCCATTGATGGCGTGGTTCGTCCAAGGGTCACCACATGGAAAATTAGAAATTTGAGCTATTTTATATCCAGAAAATATTCTTCTCTATGCCGGCTAATTGGAAGTTGCCAGTGGGGTGATGATACATTATTGGGGGACACTATGAAAGTTGGCTGTGATGTTGTATTGAGGTCTTATAGTACAATTAAATTCCCTGAAGTAGGGTTTGGTTATCCTAGAAGAGTCCCTGTCTCTTTGCTTCTGCAAGAGCTCCAGTATGGAATCATGAGATGACTACAGTACAAAAGGAGGTCAATTTCCCCATTAAGTTCACACCTTCTCCAAGTGAGAACCACCAGCTAAACCTGGTGTCCCCGCCATAATCCCCATAGATGATGTCACTCTGATGACCTCACTGAGGTCATGAGCTTTTTAAAAACATTGCATAGGACTTCTTATTCCCAGCCCGTCATGCTCTGCTGGCGGGCTGGTACCTGGTTAGTATCCTGTCTGGTAACTAGTTAGTATCTTCAATGAGAGTAAGGGGGCATTTTCTCCTCCAGCAGTGCAGCTGTTCTGGGGACTTGCCTTTAAAAGCTGTCATGCTCTGAATGCTATACAATGAAGTGCGTGGAGGGAGCTAGGCTGATCTGAGGAAACATCTATGTATAAAACCCTTAATGCTCTTTCACTCTGGATTTCAGGTAATTTTGCAACTGTGAGAAGAATCAACTAATATCATCATAGCATGTACAGTGTTCAGGTTATTCAGCCACCACTTTAATGCCAAACTTCACACCTATCTATACTCATCCCACTGGCCTTTTTAGTTCCTCAGAGCTCTCTGATCTTACATATTGTTACTGCTCTTCTCTCTCCACCACCTCATACTAACTACTCTCTTTGTGAAACAATGTCACAGACACTCTTTAAACCTTCCAATCTCAAATTTAAACTTCACCCTCTAGTTTTAGATACCCACAGAGCAGAGGTAGGATGTTCAGCCCATCAAGTCTTCAATCATGAGCTGATCCATTTTCCCACTTAACCCCACTGCCTGGCCTTCTCTCCATAACCTTTGACATCCTGGCTGATCAATCTCTCCCTTAAATTCACCACAAGAACCAGACTCTGGCCATATACCCTCTATATGCCTCTCATAATTTTATTTACCTCTAGCATGTCACCGCTCAGCCTCTTTGGTTCCAGGGAAAATAAACTCAACCTGTCCATACTCTCCTCATAACTGAAGTTCTTCAATCCAGGTATAACATTAACTTAAGCCCCTTTTGAATCAGCCATTCAGTGTCCTGGGATAGGATTGGGGGTCTGGCTTTTCAAACTTGACCACTCCTAACTGGGACTGAATGCTTTCATACTTGGAAGGAACCATCTCCAGAGTTAGGACTGTTTTGCCTTCTACTGGTGATGTCATGATGCAGCAAGGAATGGTGGTCCTGGCCTAAATCCTGATCAAAGTATTATGATTCTAAATTTGAACAAAATTAATTATGCCTAATTATAACATAATTAAGCTTTATGTACAGTACAGTATGAGCCCTTCAGCCCCTGTTGTTGTTGTTCTGACCTATATAAACATTTAAAAATGACTGTGGGAAAATTATACCAATAATAGCAATAACGGACAATTTTTAACCAGTGTGAGAAAGTTGGTAGCAGTATTGTGCCCAATAAAGAAATTCCATGGGAAAAAGCAATGGCGGACTTGCCCTCCCAGAATGCCATGCAGCAGAGAATGGGATGTACACACAGCTGCATGCATGGAGCACTCATGGAGGGGGTTCTCTGCCACATGGCATGCTGGCAAGTCAAATCTACCATTGCTTTTTTCCCATGGTCTTTTAAAATTGTGTGCTGAAGTGCTACCAACGATCCCACACTATTTAAAAATTGCCTGCTATTGCAATTTATTGCTATATATTTTCTCTCTCTCTCCCTCCCCATGTGACTTTCCCCACAAAGTTTATACCTTCATTTTAATCTTTTTTTCTTTTCCTTCACGTTTCTGCACTCAAGCAAAAACTTGGGTCATTTCAATCCCATTTCAATCCCATTCTACACTTGCCTAATTGCAAAACCAGCATCCGCAGACACTGGGGATTGTACTAGGGGGCGAGGCTGCCAACTCCTGGCATGAGACATGTCATCTGATGCTGGCTGGCATTGAGACAATTTTCCTTTCACTCTGGACACTTTAAAGGCTGATTGGCGTTCATTCCTGGGTCCACTTGCAAGTGTGAAAGGGACTTCTCCAGATTCTGTTAGGCGCTTCCTTGCTGTAACAGAGTTCTCATGCTTTGCAAAGCAACAATAAAATACGAAATTTGTAAACTCATTGGTTGGTCAAGTCAATTTCACAATAAGGAAGCTCCGTTTAATCGAGGGGTCATTGGCGTTACCGGCTTCCCAATGAAATGCAGGCGCGAGGCATCCAGCCACATTGATGAACGCTCCTCGATTAGCAGAAGCAACTCGTCGGCGTTAGCCTGTCATCCGCTGCTCCTCAGATGACCATGATTCACCCTGTTCAGTGGATTGCGCTGAAGTGCAGATGATTAGAAGCACTGGTCTGAACAGACCCATTCGAAAAGCACATTTTAAAAAAACAACGCAGATGCTGGAAATCTGATCTTTAAAAAAGAGATGAGAAATGTCAGGCAGCATCTATATGACCAGAAACAGTCAACAGTTCATCAGAACTGGGCGTGTGAGGACGTCGCTTCAAGATTCCGGGGAGTAGATTTCTGACAGAGGTACTGCTTCTCCCAGACAGTAGAGAGAGAGAATCTGTGGAATTGTTTGCCCAAGGAAGCAGTAGAATTGAAGAATATAGAATTACGGGGAACAGACGGGTCAGTGGAGCTGAGTCCAAGGCCAGATCTTTTTGAATGTGGAGCGGGCTTGAGGGGCCAGATGGCGGACTCCTGCAGCGAGTTCTTCGGTTCTTATCTGCCTTGCGAGGCGGGCATGCATGTGCGAGAATGCTCGCGGAAGAACCTTTGACACGGTTCCCAGTTATAACGTGGCAAATACTTAAACATCCAGAGGAAGGAGTTGGGTACCAGTTGAGGGAGCGCTGTAGGACGGCCTGTGCACTGATTGTGTGACCGTCTGCGTCCCCTCTGTCTGTCACTGTCCGGCCGCCTGTAAGACATTCTGGCCATATGTGAGTGAGTGGATTGGCATTCTGTCGCACCGTGCTGATATTGGCTCGTATGAAGGCGGCGTGGATGGAAAAAGTCGTGGGCAGGTCTGTTTGCTTGAGAAATCCACTGAGAGGGAGAGTAAACACGACGACGCGGCAGCCGAGGCTCTGTTCCTTGCCCTTGAACTTACTGGGCGTTAGCAGTGTCCGCGGCGATCAGTGCTGGGTCCCACTGAGGACTCTCAACAAACTCCAATCAACCTCCCTCTCATAATCAGTCAAAGTCAAACAGATACCAAACAAGCATCCGCAACCGCGACAAGAATTCTGGAGGGGAATATTAGACCATTCTATGACATTAAACTAATTAATTCGTTTCAGAAATGCAATTAATGATGATGGAACGGTTTTATTAAGGTTTTTTAAACAAGCTGTGTTCTCGAAGGCTGCACAAGCACAAGTTCCAGACGGCATTCCAAATTTGCTGTCTTTAAAGGTCTCTCTCTCTCTCTTTCTCTCCCCACCCCCCCAACCACAGCCCCCCCCCCCCCCCCCCCATGATCGGGAAGCAACAAGTTTGCACATTTCACTCCACACCAAACAAACGGAGGCTATAACAGGTGGGAGATGTCAGTTTCTTTACAAAAACGACCGAATTTAATCTGTGCATCTCGTTTTGTTTCTAAAGGTCAATTGAATATTAATTACTGCTGTAACCACAGAGGGGTTGGTATCTCAACCCACTAAAGCTACGCGGCAGGTCTCCGTAAGACACAATTGCCTTAGCTCTGCAAGATTCGCACCGAAACCGCTGTTGGGCCGTTCTGTTCGGGCGATCTTTCTTTGAGACGTACAACACGGTTTGCAGACCTTTCCCCAAATCCTGCACACCCAATGAACCTACAAACCCCGAACGTTTTCGCGGGTGGAAGGAAACCGGAGCACCCGGAGGAATCCCACGCAGACACGGGGAGAACATACCAACTCCTTACAGACGCGCCGGATTCGAACCCCCGTCTCTGGCTCTGGAATAGCGCGGCGCTGACCAGTCAGCTGAACGCACCACTTGTGTTCTTGTTGGGCACAAAATGCCGAGAAGTCGGAATTAATCCAACAACCTCAAGCGGCCCAGAAAAATATTCAACACACAGAACTTTAGGAGAGACTGAGCTGCTGTTATTAAAATCGTAAAGATCTGAGAAATGGAGCATTGGAGGTTAGATTTATCCTCACTGCACACCAAAACTCGCACTTTAGAATTACAAAAATAAAACTGGGAGTACTAAATAATGATTTTATTACAATATAATTGCATTTTTATGGAAAGCCATTATTCGTTAATCTATGTTACAATTCAAGTTACAAGTGCGACAGTGAAAGTTTGTCAAATTTATGCAGGGATTCCCCTAATTATCTACACAATATATAAAATATACTGTATATATGATGAAATCAAGATTTTAAGAGTAAGATTTATGCAGCACAAAACCGGACCTTCGGCACAAATCGTTCTTGCCTATTTCAACTCGTTCAATTTGCCCGCGTACACCTTCCCCATCAATGTACCGGTCGACACGTATCCTTAACCTTGCCATTGTACCCGCCTCCATCACCTCCCCACCACATCCCGTGCGAAAAGGTGGTCCTTCAGGTCTCCTTTATGCTGTCTTCCCCTCACTTTAAATCGATGCCATCCTGCTTTAAGCTTCCCTATCCCGACAGTGCGGTTAATGCTGGGGCTAAGGCAATGTTTATACACAGCACTGAACGGATTTTAATTTCGTTTGAAGAGTTTGACTGAAATTACTGGAGGTGTTTTTCAAAGTTGCCCACGTCCTCTGATGTTCCAATACACAAAGCACATTGATAGCCACCGATTAGTAGTAGTTTTGTACATAAAAAAAAACTTCAAACGTGTTATTAATACGTAAAAATGCTAGAGAAACTCAGCAGGCCCAACAGCGCCCATAAGTGAATGTGTGTGTGTGTGTGTGTAAGAGAGAGTATGTGTGTGTGTGTGCACGCGCGCGTGTAAGAGGGAGAGAGAGTGTGTGTGTGTGTGCTTTGTATAAGAGAGAGAGAGAGAATGTGTGTGTGCTTTGTATAAGAGATAGAGAGAGAGAGAGAGAGAGAGAGAATGTGTGTGTGTACATCTAAATAAACTAACGTTTCCCGCCTGAGCTTTCATTCCGGTATTGTTAATGACTTCTTAGCCATATCATGAAAGTGTGTAGAACGTTTTGTTTTAATACCTGAACGGAGTGTTTGGACTTCACACGAACCCCGGATTGTTAACCTATTCTGATTCATGCAAGCCCTGTCTACCCCAATGTCTTCTCACAGTTTGCCAACTCGCCCTGCTTGCTTCTCTCGTCCCATTCCTAGGCCTCCTTTCCTCTCGTTCTGCCTGACTGTCTCTCTCTCTCCTTCCCGCCCCCCACCTTTTCCTCTGCCCTTCTTCTTTCTGCATTCACAGAGCTGCCCCTCCCCCACCCCCCTCACCCGATCATTCCTCTCCTCTCCACGTCCAGTTATGGCCTTTTGCCGGTTGGCCCGTCCTCCTTCTCCCCCCCCCCCAGCTTTTTTATTCAGGCGCCTGTCTGCTCGTCACTCACACCTCGACGAAGGGATCGCGCCCGAAAGGTTGTTCACATATCTTTTACCCCCCTCCCCCACCACCCCCGCCATGAATTCCTTCAGCATTTCGCTCTTGTTATTTTCCTTCGTCCTCCTCTTGTTCCGTGGATAGATCGCCCTGTGCGCGGTTGTACGTTGTCTCTGAAGACCAGGTCTCTAAAGGTGGAACGTGTTTGGATCCCATCCCCTTCAAACAGACTACCACTCTTGTTTAGGTGAACAGAGTGTGTCTCGCTTCTGATTCCAGCATGCGCTGTCTCCCGTGTGCCACCATTTCGGTTTTAGTTAGCTGACGAATATATGCTTTTTTTTTCATGTTCTCATATTTTCGTTAACCCCCAACCGAGCCGGCGTGGGATATTTAACGACGGCGTGACTGAAAGTTTCACGGTTTCCCGCCATAACACCGCCCAGGTTCCAGCCAAACAATCCACCCCTTCCCCCCGAAATAAAATCTGCCTTCACATCGACTTTTACCGGCTCCCGGAACGAACAGTTAAAGTACTTACTCGTGTCAAGGCAACAGGTGGGGAACTTCGGCCGCGTCAGGGGGGTGACCTTCGGTGAGAAGGGCTCAGACACAGCGGGCTGGTCTGTCTCCCAAATCTTTCAAAGCGACCTCACATGGAGAAGGAGGGGGTGGGGGGTTGGGTGTGGGAGGAGGTCGGACGGAGGGTGAACCCCCCCCCCCCCCCCCCCACGACCACCGAGCATCTCTCTCTCTCTTGAGTGCCCGAATATTTAAGTTGACCAAACTTTTCCAAGTTCACCGAGCGGCCCGAGTTGAGGTGGACTTTGTGCTGCGTGGCGGCGTTTGCCTCCCTCTGTGGGGCCCGTTCATCAAACACCGGGTGTTAAAACCAATCGGATCCCATTCCATCCACACATCTGGATCCATTCACCGCCTCCCTTGGGAGGATAACAGTCATCTGAAAGTTGGGATCCATTTTACCAAGTCTTTCGATTCTGATCGACACTGTTCCTCAAGAATCCAAGGGAAAGAATGTTTATAATACATTCATACATATAAAATATAATCAAACATTTCGGGAGACTAATGGGGCTAATCTTTCGTTGGTTATTTACCAACACCTCCACTCTTTTTATTCCGAATTTCTTCCCTGAACCAAATCAGAACCGAATGCAAGAGTTGGGCGGTAGTGCTTAATAACAATGTTTACTAACATTCAGATTTTGGACTTGTTAGTTCAACGAAAGCTTTATCTAGAAATAAAGGTTAGAACAAATTCAGTTGACAGGCGGCCCCCAACGCCGGTGAAGTTACTTCTCTCCTACTGATACTTATTGGAGCGCCTGTCTACATGTGTATGGTCTCTTCTGACCACGCACACACACACACTCACACACACACACATACACACAAACACACACACACGCACACACACACACACAAACACACACACACCCCACACACACACAAACACACACACACCACACACACACACAAACACACACACACACAAACACACACACACACACACACACAAACACACACACACGCACACACACACACACACAAACACACACACACACACACACACACACACACACACACGTCTCAAGCCCACGGCATTTGTAGCAACATTCTCCATTGCTGAACTGAAAGCACGAATTTACCGTGGATCTTGCGTTCAGTGTTCGGGCTCTGATAATCTGAAGGGAGAAAGTGATGTCTGGAATTGTGGATTTATGAATTATGCATTGGACGTTGCGTGTTGGCTTCAATGTGACTTCCCTCCGCGAAGAAAATAATGCACCGTCTCATCGATGAGATTCATAACGAAAGGTCGGGATGACATTCTTGGATCTTCCAAATTCACCAATACACCGGCTGGAACGGGAGCAACGCTAATAATTGTTTCTCATTTATTCTCCCTCCAACTAATATCGCCGACACCGCAGCCTTGCCTGCATTTTGATTCTACAATTATAGCCGTTAATTGGCACACACGATTATACAAAACAGCCACATAGATAGTACTGACTTGTGCGAATGCCGCTCAACATTACTGCCTCTTTAAATAATATAAAAAGAGCTGAGCAGGACGAGAGAGAAGAAAGGAGAGCGGCTGTCGTGGACTCCCGGCTCGTTTATGCATTACTAATTTTTTTTTTTTTAATGCGGTTTCCCTTCAGTGATTTCTTTCTCTAGCGTGTCTGGGAGGTCTATGCTTATAAACTGGGACGTGCAAGTCGCCGAGTCCAAGGCGAAATAAGTGGGACATGAAGAGGGTCCATCGTCTTCTACATTGCCCGTAATTCCTACTTTAGCCCTAGTCCTTTCCAACATCACTCCCCGTCTCAAAGGAGGGGGTGGGGGGGGGGGGGAGCAGATGGTAAGCATTTCTGGATTAAATTCATCTGAATGTGAATGTTAATGCTTTCGATCATCGTTTCAGAGCGGGGGGGGGGGGGGATATTTTACTCTTTTGAGGGGAAATGTCCCGTTTTGTTAATGGCCATCGTTCTTTAAGAAGTCGGTGCAAAGTGCCGGATAGCATCAGCCATACCCGTACGGTTTCACGAACATGTTGGGATGCTCTGAAGGTGACTTTGGCTTTCAGTCGAGTGAAGTTTGAACGGTTGCTCTCTACCTCCACCTGGCGACGGGGCTCGTGTCATAAGGTCCGAATGTCATTTCATGATTCTCTGGCCCGACGCCTTGGGTGAGGTTCTGTTTGAGGTTGCGGGTTGATCAGCACCCGTCAGTCAAAAGGGCATTCGATGTATTAATACTTGCAGTCGCGTAGCACCGGGAAGAGCTAATTATCCCGAGATAATCTACTCGTCGGCTTGAAATATGGAAAAAGTGGTTCACCCAACACTATTTCATGAACCCCAACAGGAAGACTCTCCTCCACTTTCTAAATCTAGCGACAGTGCCATCAAAACTTGCCTTTCCTGCTTCCATAGGACGTTGAAGACAAGCAACTTGTCAACTAATTGAGCTTAATGTTACGGTTTTACTGTCCGAATTTTTGGCAGGGCCAATCTACCGAGAAAAATAATCATTCAGTATTTTTTAAATGTTGCTGGATATAAGCAGAAATTTTATATTGGAACGGTTTCTTTTACGGAACATCGGAGGCGGTTTATTTTAACTGTTGCCCGGATTTGCTCGTAAAATGCTTCTTTGTGGAGTGGTTGAACTTGTGTTGCACAGAAATCAGAAGCGCTCTTGTGGAACTGTTACTTCAGGAGACTCTTCCCGGCCAGTGACACGATATTACAAGACGTTGTGGTGAAAAGAGAGTATAAGTTTGGTGGAAAACACTTTTGGAAGGCATCCCCTTACTTTGTTACCCTCTGCGGAGATGCTTTCCAAAGTAAAACCACAACAACAAAAAAACTATTAACAAATTCAGGTTTTTTAAATAAAACGATTGATCCAAGTATTTCTCCCACCTTGGTTAATGCTACAAAACAGGGCAATTTCTTAACCACAAACTCTGTCATCAGAAATTTTACACATCACGGAAGGCATCTAAAATATGAGGAAGATTACAAGTGGAATTTTTTTTCACTCAAGTTTAATCAGCGTCGTGCAGCGTTTTGCAAAGTGACATTTGAAATTTACTCTTTGAAGCTTTGTGCTTGATTATAAATTACACGGCCTCGCAGATACTGTCGCCGCTGCGAATTCAGGGAAGATTCTTTCCAGCCGGTTTCCCCTCTTAGTGGAGGAATGTGGCTCACACTTCAAATGATCAAACGACCAGAGAGAGCAAAGAATAACTTGAAGTTGCTGTAATTATCATCTTATTTCTAAGAACATTTTTTTTTAACATGATGTGACAGCCGGTTTTATTGGTGAGATTTAGGAATTAAACGGGAAATTAAATATTTACGAGTCCATAACTATTTATAATTGATTTTACGTTCCTAGTTGTACATTAAAAGACTGATTGAGAATGATTTAAGGGCCTGGCCAGTTTTGGCAGACGCAAGATCAAATTCATGCCCACGTTTATATAATCGGTAACATATTTTACACCTTATGGGAAAATGAGTCTGGTAATATTTTGTTAACTGTTATGGTTTACGCAGATCCGGCTCCTATGCCTTCAAACGTGCTTCTCCGCTCAACACCGAACTGACTTTGAATTCGTCTCATCCAAAAGTGCAATGCATAGTTTTGACATATCAATTTACACCGATATCGCCGCATCGGTGGGAGCCTGCGAAGTCCTAAAGCGAGGGCAGTAGGTGAAATGCGAGGACTGGCAGCCAGGACTGCTGTCTGTGTGATTGACGTATGTCTCTATCACGGGCAGCTGTCCTGCACCCTAATCTGATAATTCGACACCTCATTGAAAGCCCCAGGCTTTCTTACTAAATTTCTTCGCTTGACAGCAAATAACGGCGACCGTGTTTCAAAAAAAAAACCCCACAGATTTCACACAATTCGCTGCAAATTGCTTTCTGAAACACCCAGTGCAATTGACTTATTCAGGAATAAAAACCTTGATTAACGAGGCTGCAAACAACGAAATTGGCACGGTTTCGACCTCTAATAAATAACACGAACTATTGGAAGATCAACTTTCTGGTCATTTAAATGGACAAGGCCCTTTTCGCATTTTACATGCTGCTATGGGGCAATCGTGTTTTCCCAACTTTTCGCCAGCGAACACTCCCAGTTGTAACCGCTCCAAAGCCCGATCGATTCTCTTAAATGGAAAAAAACAACGGACACGTTTCAATCTGAAAACAGAAAAAAAAAGCAATGCAGATTTTATTCCATTTCCATTCAAGTTCAAATGTTGCATTTTTATTAACTTCACCCGATTATTCATTCCAAGGCCTGACGACCGAACGATAAGCATTGCGTCTTTTGTGACACCGAATTCTTTTCCCAATGCGTTTCCTTGCTTGCAGAGTTGAGATAACTATTTCAGGGAACAATCGGCACCCACGTTAATGATTGTTTTTACCAACGACCCAAATTAAACTTCCCACAAATACCTCAGGCAATCGTCGTTGCAAAATTGTTGGGATCATTTTCAGGAAGGTTCAGACTCTAATCATACCGAAGAAATCAATAGCCTCTCTATAAACAATAGTTGGAGTTTAATTTCTAGCCTTGCAAAGGAATGGGGCGAATTTTTTTAACAATTAAATGGTTATAGGCTAAATTTAACCCAAAAAATGTAATCGACCGATCTAATTAGATTCACTATGGGCTCAGGTGATTTTTTTCAAGGGCATTGTATTGTTCACAGTTTCTTTCTGGGTCGACCTCCCCCCGCAGTCGCACTCGAGATTCATTGTTTTTCTTAAATCCCGAATCAATATTAATTTTATACTTTAAATCTCGTCCAAATGACAATCTCAATTCCTGGTGCGCATCAGAATGAGAAAATTGTTATTTTCACCCGTTATATTCTATACCACTTAAGGGAGTCGTTAACATTAGCGAGGTCTTGCGGAGATACCATGACACTGGCTTGATCAGGTGGGTTAGAAAGGCACCCCTTTCCTTCCGAGCCAAGGGGTGATGCCGGGTTTCCGCTTCTCTCGTTGTCTGCCCATATCACCCCAGTCTGGTGTGTTAACTGGTTCACCTCAAATTCCTCTTTCCTGGTTGCCCAATTCAAGGGGGATGCACCATGGTTCGTCTCTCCTCTCCCCCAAAATACAGCGCGCGCGCGCACGCAGGCACACACACACACACACACACACGCACACACACACACACACACACACGTCTGTCAGTACATTTTTATGTCAGTTTATGAACATATTTCTTGTTTAATTGACCAAGTGGCGCCTGTTATGAACAGGCCGAGCTTTCTAGACCTCGTTCGCTCCAGCTAACCTTAACATTATCATTTGTACCCAACATATATCAATGTTTCTCAGCAGTGCATTGACGAGTTTATTAATATTAAATTCTGGAAATTCTGATTTGATTTCCTGGTGATCTGCTGGGACTGCGCTCGTCGCGGATATCGACACAGCAGCGATGCTCATGGCATCACATTTTAATTGTCCTTTTAGCACCGCACAGTCCGAGCGAAATCAGTCAGATGTTTTCCTCGCCTTTCTATTGTCGGCCCTACAGTACAATCTGCATATCAGACCAACCCCATCAATACCAGTTGATGGCCCTGCAGATTAAAACAGTAGCTGGCTCTATTAACGTGTAGGGTATCCAGCATTCATTTCATTGAAAAACAACTTCGGCAGGATGGTCCGACGTTCAGCGATCTCACGAGTATTTTATAACCTTTAAAACATGATCACCCCGATCCATTAACACGGGTTGGGGTGGTTTGAGGTTTGTTCCTGTGGAACGGGTAACCCATGAGCCGAGGGGCGAATTGCACTGGGTTCTTAAATCAGGACTGGGTGAAAATCCGAGACACTTCTCAGGAGTAGAAGGGGCTTAAATCATGATTTTCGGTGCTTCCAAAGTGCGGGATGATTCCGGTCCAAAGCAGTGTGCGCTCCACGGCGTTGAACCCAGCTCCTGGCATCTGGCGTTCTTGAACGAATGTCGCTAGGCCGCACCTTTCCTGGGGTTTATTTCCAGCAACGTGACCACTTCGGTCGCACTGCATTTTTTACAGATGACATCGCAGAAAATCCTGAATTTTTTTTAAAAAAAGCCGAAACTCATGAAAACCCGGGTGGCTCTAACAGCCCAGCGCCTCCTCCTCTCCTCTCCTCTCCTCCTCGGCTCTTTGTAGAGCACACATATGGTTCAATGTTACAAGTTAATTAATTCGCGACTTTTAAAGGTCAAACTGTTAACGGGTTTCGTAATTAAAGCCATATATTTCTATCGCGTACAGAATAATTACAGCGCGGCACAACACACGACTTTAATGAGCTATCCAGATTCCAGGCGGGTGTTCACCGGCGAGGTGTTCTGTCTGGCACACGTGCATTAAATTGCACCGATCTTTCACTCTATCCTGTTAACTGGGGTTTGGTTTGATTCGCTGCATCTTCTAACCATTGAACTTGGTTAAACAAGGCTGCGTTAATTGTTTGAAAATCTATGTGGCTGCTCCCCCCCCCCCCCCCCGGGTTCACTTCACACAGTGCGGGGGAAGGGTGCAAATGCTTGCGGTTGATTGACACACGAGTGTGTTATTTCGCCCTGCGTTCTGTTTGATCCTAATGAGTGTGGGCGTTTGCAGGTGGATCCCGGCAAATCTGAGATACGTCAGATTTACACGCGCGCGTGCCCGTGTGGGTGAGAGACTGTGTGTGTTTCACTGACTGTGTGTGTGCTTGACGGCGCGAGTGTGTCTGACTGTGTTTGGGTGTCTGAATGACTGTGTGCGATTGACAGACTGTGTGTGCGTGTCTGTCTGTGTGTGCGAGTGTGATTTTGTGTGTGTGTATCTGTGTGGGTGAGTGTGATTTTATGTGTGCGATTGTGTCTGTCTGCGCGGGTGAGTGTGATTTTGTGTGTGTGTATCTGTGTGGGTGAGTGTGATTTTATGTGTGTGCGATTGTGCGTGTGTGTGGGTGTCTGTCTGTGTGTATGATTTTGTGTGTGTGTGTGATTGTGCGCGTGTGTGTGTCTGTCTGTGTGGGTGAGTGTGATTTTGTGTGTGTGTGTATCTGTGTGGGTGAGTGTGATTTTATGTGTGTGCGATTGTGCGTGTGTGTGGGTGTCTGTCTGTGTGGGTGAGTGTGATTTTTTGTGTGTGTGTGATTGTGCGCGTGTGTGTGTCTGTCTGTGTGGGTGAGTGTGATTTTGTGTGTGTGTATCTATGTGTGATTCTGTCTGATTGTGCATGTGTGCGTCTGACTGTGAGTGTGATAGCGTGTGTGTGTGTGTGTGTGGATGTGTGAGCGCGCATGAGTGTGTCTGTGTGTGTGTGTGAGAGAGAAAGCTGGTGTTGTTTATCTGTGTATGGCTTGGTGTGTGCGTGCGTTTGTGTGCAAGAATGAACGTGGACGTGTAAATATCGAGAACCCCTCTGCCCGAATCCGGTATGTCCGTGTCAGTTTTGAGACCTGGTTGCGTTTCAAACCATGCCACAATACCTCATATTTAAAAGAAAACATTTCTAGTTTGTAAGCCTTGTGTAAACCAGACGCTTTCAGACCCTGTCCCAGAGACACAACCTTGCAGGAGCTAAGTAAGACCTTTGCACTAAACAGAGGCAGGGCGAATCATTCTCCAGCTCAACGTGAAGCTCAAAAACAAAATGCACACAAGGGTTTCTAGTTTCCTAAATATTTTTAGACTGATTTTACTCGTGCTTTCACTTCCAGCGGCCGTTTTACATCCTGCATCTGTGGCGTTTGTTTTTATTCTTTAGTTTATCCATCCAAATTAGTGAAGAAGCCGGCGCCGGCGGCATGAGCTTTTAAGCGTTGTTTTAATTGGGCGGCAGGCGAGGTTCACTGGTGGACTATTTGCTCCCGTTCAGATCTTCTGAGAGTTTCTCGTCAGTATGAGGCCCGAATATTTACCCTCGGGACCCCGATGAAAAGAGCAATCCAACGTTTTCCGTCCGGGCTGTCATCCGTGGCCGAGATTGCACCGGTTTTGGTGGGTGCAGGGAGGTCGTTTTCTCATCTCGGCGCGGGAGGTGATTTGGACCGTGAGCTGTTTTGTCCAGGCGACCACAAAAGCAGAGTAAAATACTGAAAACATTCAGCGATTCGGGCAGCATCCGCGGTGAAGGTCATCCTTCTTGAGAGCAGCACGGATCACAGAGGGGTGGTGGGGGTGGGGGAGAGGTTCTCGCAGCGAGTGAAGGCTGCAGACACTCTGGGTGAAGTAAAAACACAAAGCTGGAGAAACTGGCGAGGCCAAGCAGTGTCCTTGATGCAGCAAAGATAAAGGTACAGAACCAGTGCTTCAGGGTTGAGCCCTTCATCCCGGTTCGCGCGGCTGCCGTGTCGAAGAGAGGAGGAAAACGTCCTCCTCCAATACCCCGAAGAAGAGTTCTCGGGCGGTGGGGGGGGGGGGGGCAGCAAAACCGAGACCCTGGAGACTGCAGGCGCTGGGAAACTGGAGCAACGCACACAATGCCCGAGGAACGCAGTGGGGTCAGGCAGCATCCGTGGAAGGCATTTCGATTTCAAGCCCTAAAAGGAAACGTTGCCTGGCCCTTTGCCTTCCTCGGGCATTGTGTGCGTTGCTCCAGTTTCCCAGCGTCTGCAGTCTTTCTTGTCAACCAGAGCACTGGGAATAGATGTGGGTACAAACCTGCGTGCTGAGATTCGACTGTGCACAAGCCACTACACTGGGATTAGACGTGTCTGGAGCTCCAGCTACTGGGATTCGATTTTTTAAAATCCCGTCGAGTGTATACTGCTGAACACCTCCGCGTATTGGAATTAGATTGTGGAGAACTGGTGCCCTGATCCATTCAAGAGTCTTCTACTTGAGAGGCTCATTCTTGTTTCCCTCTCCACCGATGCTGCCAGACCACATTTTCCACTGTTTTTGGATTTATTGTCAGAGTATAAACATGAATGACACATACAACCCCGAGATTCTTTTTTTTCCTGTGGGCACGCAGAAGTACCATTTGTTGGTTGTGCAAAAATAAACTGTTGGTAAGGCAAGCATATCAACAAATAAAAAAATGTAAACAAACTGACAGAGGGGGAAAAAATCAATAAAGTGCCTAAGTAAGTGGCTTCGAGGGGTCTGATGGTGGAGGGGTAGTAGCTGTTTCTGAACCTGGTGGAGCGAGTCTTGTGGCACCTCCACCTCTATTTCCTGGTAGCAGCAGCGAGTTCTGGGTGGTGTGGGTCCTTGATGACTGCAGCGTTCCTTGAAGGTGCTCTCGATGGCAGGGAGGGCTTTCCCTCTGATGTCCTGGGCTGCGTCCACTACCTTTTGCAGAGCTTTATGCTCCGGGGTATTGGTGTCCCCACACCAGACCATGAGGCAGCTGGTCGGCACACTGTTCAACAAACATCTGTAGAAATTTGCCAGGATTTCAGATGTCATACCAAATCTACCCCAAACTCCTGAGGAAGTAGAGCTTTTATTTCATGTTTCGGTCATTTACAATTTAAAAAAAATTTGATTGCCTTGCTGAGAGAAATAACTCGTATTCATGCATGGCCAGACATCGCAATGATATGAAGTGCATTTCTAGCACTTGACCATAATGTAAGAGTTATGCCAATAGTTTTGGCACAGCTTGGACGAATGTTACCAATTCACAATAGTTTGTGCGATAATTACAGATCTGCTTCTGATATGATTGATAATTTACACCCTGTACCTGTTGTGGCAAAAGTCATACTTTTGTGAGTTTCTGCAGAAATAGTTTATTTGACAACAAGCAGCTGGTTGACTCCAGAATCAGAATTTATTTTCATGAACATTTCACAAAATTATTATTTTCTTTGCAGTGAAAATATTGCTATAATATATAGCACAAACTTCCTGTGCATGTGCCGGCACCTATTTTGTTTCACACGCTAGATGGGATTGGAGCAATGCTGGGGCGCCACATGTGCAAGATTTCACCCGCAGCGAACTTTAGGTGTTACCAGGCAGTCTGAAGCCAGAAGATGATGGAAGCCACTTCACTTTGGAAGTCAGCAGATCTCCATTCACCTACCATCAATCTCTTTCTGCTGCTTGTCCGGCAGACCACCTGTCTTCATTGTGAATGTAGCCTTCAATAGCATAGGGGCAAACAGAAGAGAGCTGAAACATAAAAAATACATCTGGTAGTTATTGGGTTATGGGAAGCTTGCAGAGCTCCTTCAACTTTATATACTGTGGAACAAACATACTGTAACTATGGTAAGGAGGCTTCTGAAGTGTGGGTTCAGGGACATTAGAGGATGTTGGAAGTATTCATCTGGTTTTCTGAAGGCATAGATGGGGCAGACAGGAGTTGTGGCTGATGAATTCTCTGCCTTGGCAGTGCAGAACAGGAGCGAGCAAAGAGAGCGGAAGGGAGGTATAAAGCTAGGGTGGTGGAAAACTGCAGAACTTTATGGCCATTGAAGCCTGAAAGTTTCTGTCCATTTCCTCCCCAACCTCTGAAGATGGTGCAGAGATATGGTCACCAGCAGGCCTCTGGTTTGAATGGACTTTTCCCATAGTTGTGATCTATGTGATGAGACCATGTCTTCACATGTGCGTATGTGTAAGAGAGAGAGAGAGTGTGTGAGACTGTGTGTGCATATGGGTGTGTGTTACTCTGTGTATGTGTGTGTTTGGGTGTGTGTATATGTATAGTTGTGTGTGGGTTTATGAAAGAGTGTGTGTGAGTGTATGTGTGTGGGGCGCTTGTGAGTGAGCATGTATGGGAGTGGGTTTTAGTGTGTGAGTCTGTGTGAGAGTGGGTGTGTGTCAGGGTATGTGTGAGTGTGTGTGTGGGCATGTTGGGTATGTGTGGGCATGTGGGTGTGTATGTGTGTGTGGTTTTGTTTGTGTGTGAGTGTGAACGTGTATGTATTAGTTCATGTATGTGGAAGGTCATTGACAACCCAACTCCATTACCTCCTGGGTTGAGTAGGGCACATCAAGTTTTATTCATTTCACTAAATGCCAAAGTTTGTGATCCGAACAAATCAGATTCTTTCATCATTCACAGCTTTAAGTCAGAAAGAAATACAATTCCTTCATTCCAAGTGTGGGATCCAGGAATGTGTTTTGAGAGAGATTCATGGCCAAGCAAGGCTTTCATCTAGTGACCATCCAAAGAGAATTCACACTTTCTAAATATAGTTGAATGGAGCGACTGAAGATTTTGGAAAATGCAGGAGGAATAGTGGGTCACGCAGAGTTCACACAAGGCAACTGACAACGTTTCGGGCTGAAACCCTTCATCAGGAATTCAACAGATGAATGAGACCTTCGGCCTTATTTGAGAAGCAGGTAAGGAGATGAAATCACCTTGAATTATATTCTGGACACTTGCAATTTGAACAGCGATACCATGAGTGCCAATGTGGCACCTATTTTGTTTTAGACCAGAGCGTCAAACGTTGATGTCCAAACTTTACATCTCCCTGCTTTTTTGTACGGGTTCAAGCCCTCAAACTATTCTCAATGGGGTCAGGAAAATGAGGTACCTTGTAGTGTTTTCAGATAATACACCAGACAATGAGACACCCCAACCAAACCGATTCAATGCGCCGAGCTCACTGGATCAGGCCTTTAAGTGACAGTGTCCAAACATTGCACCTGGTTCGCCAAGGAAACCCAGTTATTTGGAGTGGGGCTCACCCCTCTCTAGTCAGCTGCATCACGGTCTGGTATGGATCCACCAATACCCCTGAGCGGAAAGCCCTACAAGAGCTAGTGGATGCAATCCATCACAGGCAAAACTCTCCCATCATTGAGAACATCTGTAGGGAATGCTGCCATCAGAGAGCAGCAGCAATAATCAAGAATCTCCACCACCCATCATCTGGTCTCGCTGCTGCCATCAGGAAAGAGCAAGAGGTGCGCCACAAGGCTCACACCGCCAGGTTCAGGAAGGGCTGCTGCCCCTCCACCATCAGACTCCTCAAAGACGAACTCAATCACGGACTCATTTAAGGACTCTTACCTTTTTTTGCCTCTCTGTATTGCAGTTTATTTACATTCCTTTATTTGTTTACACTTGAAAGTTGAGTACAGTGAGACCAATAAGTAGTAATTCTGCCAAGCCCGCAGGGAAAAGAACCTCAGGGTTGTATGTGTTGTCATGTATGCAGTCTGACAATAAATGTGAACTGTGAAATCAGATAACCTTGAAACTGGGAGCAGTGTCTAGATAGGAAGATGTAAGACAATGAATCAGATGCCGGGAATCAGAACCAAAAATAGGAGAAATGTTCAAGAGGCCAACCAACGTCTGTGGAGAGAGGAATGGAGCTAAACATTTCCGGTCGGTGACGGCGAAAACGTTAAACACTTAAGCATGTTTTATGTTGCAAAGAAGGGTGGGGAAGTGCCGGGCGAAGACTAAGAGGGACTGAATGACACACATGGTCGCGCCGCCTGCTGAGAGAAACTGAATCGCAGTTAATCGGGTTAATATTAGGGAGAGATGAATGAAAGGAGGGAAGACGGTAGAAAAATGCAACAATTTCGAGAGGCAAACCAATGGGGAATTGAATTAAAAGCAAAAACAAAACAAAACAAAAAATGCTGGGAAAACTCAGCATCTGTGCAGCAAGAAACAGAATTATTGTTTCAGAAAGACCATCAACGAGAAACGTTAGCTCTGTTTCTATCTCCACAGTGGCGGGCTGCGGTGCTGAATATTCCGGTACGATTGCCTTGGCTGCATAGGGACCTGATTTGAAAGGCGACACCGTGGCTTCGAACGGATTTATCTTCACCTAATGCACAGGAGGCAACTCAAACCTTCGGCAGTGCCGATTCTATAAACTCTGGAACAGATGAGGCGTGTCCCCGTGAAAGGGGGAAACACACCCTATTCCAGGGCGTCTCCGTCCTTTGTTTTGGATGGAGTTCTGCGGATCGAATTCATTAGATCAGTGGTTATCAACCATTTTTCCCCTACTCGCGTGCCACCTTAAGTAAACCCTTCAACCACAAAAGATCGAGAGCATCGGATGCCATAGGTGCTCTGTAAGGGGTTACTTAACGTGGGATGTGAGTGGAAAGAAAAACGTGGACAACCTCGGAATTAGACCCACCCCCAACCTCATCCCAGCTCTCCGCCCCCTTCCCTCTCCATTAATAGAACCACACCCCTCAGGCTGTTGGCTGGTGTGCCACCCCCCCCTCCCTGAGCCACCTATAACCCCCTGCCTGGGGGACTGTGCTTCTCTCCCCCTGCTCCGTCCCTCCCCCTCACCATTTTGTTCGGCGGCCTGCCTACATCTTGCTCACACCTTGATGAAGGGCTCAAGCCGTATCTTTATCTTTGCTCTATCAAGTACGCTGTTTGACCTGTCGAGTTTCTCCAACATTGTGTTTCTACCATAATGAACTCCTGGATAGGATATTTAGCTATTTTTTTTAACAAAACAGTAAGCGGTTACTCCAACCAGAGTTCTCAGGCTTTGGAATTGGAACTTCATGTCGCTCCCCACTGTTCATTCAAACCCACCTTCGGTGATATGTGAACCTGGAGACGGGGTGTTTATTTCATCTTCACGCGAACACACGTGTCTTTAAAGCATTTCCTTGTCCAATCGGCGTTGAACGACAGTCACATTTTGGTGATATGGTCCAAACGTTCAACGAGACGCGAACCAGATGGTTAATCTCTGTCACTCTCTGCCGAAGGAGCCGCTGCATACAGATCTTCGGCATTTCATCCCCCTCCATCCACCTAACTTCACCCACCCACCCCACTGCCTAAAGCAAACCCAATTTATAAACATCGGGAGTGAATGTGCGACGGCAACGGGACAAGCACGAAATCTGAAACGTTGCGGATCTTCCTCACGTTATATTCTCCTTTCAAAGTCAGCCGGTTATATAAAGAAACGGATGAATGGAAAATGTTGGACACAAATTTTTCATTCCCAATATTTAAGACAGGAAAGTTAGAAACTTACAGCCACGCCACCCCCGCGGAAGGGGATAACATCCCTTCCGCACAGGGAGCGAGACCAAGGCAGCGAGTCAAACGACGAGGCTGGAAATTTGTTTTCAAGTGTGGATATTTCAAATTAAAGAACAAATCCAAGAAAGTATCCGGCAGCCGCGGTGACTTTGCTCCTGTGCAGAGCCAGCCGCCGACTCCCACCGCGCTCTGGTCTCTGCGCCAGATTTGCTGTTTCCTTATGAGCGCTAAGGCCAACATTGTCGCTGCTGTTTTCGAATTCTTGAAAGGCTTACCTCTTCCATGACATATTCGCTGAAACAGATTTCGCGCCGCCAAGGAAGGACAAATACACACTTAAGTAAGGGAAACGTGTTTATGATTTGCAGTCAACATGTGGCCTTTCGCGGATGGTAAAGGCAGGTGAACATACATGAAAAGTGTGACATGTTTTTGGAAGTTTTTTCATTCTTTCTTATATATGTCGTCAATAATTCTCTGTTCCCCACTCCACCCCCGTCCGCCACTCTCTCTCTGTCTGTGTCCCGCTCTCTCCCTCCCCCTCTCTGTCCGCCTCCCCTTTCTGTCTCACTCTCCTCCTCTCTCTGTCCGCCTCCCCCTTTCTGCCTCTCTCCCCCCTCTCTGTCCGCCTCCCCCTTTCTCTGTCCGCCTCCCCGTTTCTGTCTCTCCTTTCCCCTCTCTGCCCCTCTTCTCTGTCTCACTCTCCTCCTCTCTCTGTCTGTCTCCCCCTTTCTGCCTCTCTCTCTGTCTGTCTCCCCGTTTCTGTCTCTCCCTCCCCCTCTCTGTCCGTCTCCCCCTTCCTGTCTCACTCTTCCCCCCTCTCTCTCTCTGCCTCTCCCTCTGTCTCTCTCTCCCCCTTCTCTCTCAAACTAATATTTCTGAACCCCATCCCCGTGTAATAATGTAGAAGGACTATTTTAAGGTCGAATAAAAACACCAGGAAACCGCCGTCGACTCAAAAGAACTAAAATACAAGGCAAAAGATTTAACTCGAATTAATCTCTTTCTAATGTTTGGAAAAAAAAAACCATTGGTAATTAAGTAAGTTTTGAAAGGAGTTTACTCCCTCTCCTCGGACCTGTCAGCAATATATTCCAGGTGTTGAGCGGTTCAGTCATAGTTATTCAAAGGTGTTGGAAACTCTAACCGAACGGTTCGAGTAAAGTTGAAAGGGACTGAAAAGACCCAGCATAGTTTAATTTCACTGAAGGCCATGCCTCAGATTCTATGATCTGTAAATCCTGGTGTGAAAATTCGGACTGATTTAAGGAGTCAGTTGGTCAAGGGACCAGTAGAATTTCAGTAACCGGTTCTAGATGAGATTATTTTTGCTGAGAGAAACATGATTTTAACAGTTTAAAACGTGGCACGATAATAATTGGAATATGCTTTCTTCCCAACACACGGATGTTCAGAAGAGAACAACGCAATTTTTTAAAAAGAGAAGCGGGTGGCATTGAACTTCATGTATTAAATAAACAGCGGTATCTTATAGCAGAAATTCCAGATTAAAATCCGCCACAAAACGTCGGGTCAGTAAATCGGCCTGAAGAATTGAGAGCCGGAATGTCCTTTCCAGCCCAATATTTTCCATGGATCCATTTATTTATATAACCCTCTGACTTTGGAAGAACGAAAATCCCAGTAAGTTTCAGATTTTGTGCTTATCCAGACGCCACCACGCTTGCCCTCCTGATGTTTGCGTCAGGCAAGGGGGTCGGTGGGTGAATTTGGGTGGATCGAGCGGGAGTAAGTGCCGAAAATCAAATTGCAGTCACTGAATGCAGCGGCTCATTCGGTTGACAGTGACAGAGACGATTAGTTCTCTCTGATGGACTCGTTCGCGTCTCATTAAGCGTTTGGACCATTGCCAGGTCATATCACCAAACTCTGAAGCGAGAGCCCCCCCCCCCCCCCCCCCCAAACAAATGCTCCTTGTTCCTCCCTGGGCTCCAGTCGTTACAGGGGCGCCCTTCGTTCAAGTACCTACTTTCACACGGGGGAAACTCAGACTCTGGACTTAGAAATAAAATTATTAAACTGGAGAAAATCAAATACATATAAGAGGGTCCACCGGAAAATTTGTCCGCAAATGGCAACCCTTAATGCGTTATTTCTCTGAACTGCGAGTTCTTAACGGAGTGAAAGACTAAACCGTGAGACGGTTCTATCAGTACAATCCGGCAATATACCGATGATACTGTCAGGGAAGATGGCAAGGTGGTCAAGGCGTGAATCGGATATGTCAACATTTGTGTTGTTTTTCTATTTAAAAAAAAAGAGCCCAATCTACATCTGTAGAATGTGTACAAAGTTGTTTTTGATACTCAATATATTTTTTTGAGGTGGGGGGGGTGGGGGAAAGCAAGATTACTCGTTATAACAGACTGAATACCCTCGGCTTCTCCCGGCAGCCGCCTGTAACCGCGCACCGGAGCTTGTGAGGTCCTGGTTAGATTTACGAGGAGTTTTCAGTCCCCATTTATCTGCGTGCAACCTGCAGATCCGTGCTGAGTCGGGGTGGGGTGGGGGAAGTGGTTCTAATGGCAAATCTTCTCTGTCGGGCCTGACCAAGCTGAAGGGACCCGGGTAGAAGCTGGTCTGCGCCCGCCGAGCCATTCGCCAAGGCGGCAGCCCATGGACTGACCACTTGTCCCGGGCGCGCAGAGCTGCGGGGTGTCGGCAGCAGAATCAGGGCAAAAGCCGTGTGATCACGTCAAGGCCCAACACGGGCTCCCGAAGTAAATTGCGTGACGGAGAGATTTCTATTTCAAAAACTGAACAACATTCTGTCCTGATGTAGTTGCAAAGTCGGACTGGCGTGGAGTCGGAGTAATCGGTCAAAGTGGACGGGCGATCTCGTTTTAAACAGATGCTCCGCTCTTCTGTTGACATGGGCATCACTTTCTATGGTGAAATGATACTGGCTGGTAACTTTCAGACTGACAGCTCTCGGCCGCATGACAGATTTTTAAAAATCAATGATAACTTCAGCTAAACAGACTTTTTTCCAAAATTATACTGCTTTTGATGTTTTTAATACACACATTAAAAAAAAAAGTCTTGAGTGCATGTTTGGCACTCGTGAACCGTGGAATGAATTGAATGGTTCCAGACTGCACACTCCAGGCCTTTAGCTCATTGCACCCGAATAATCCGGAATTCGAATGTGCCTGGTATGGTCCCTCTGATCCAAGGAGCCTTCTTTAAATGGTCAGCCTGTCTTTCCCAATCGGAAACAACTGTTCGCGATAGTGCATTGCATTTTAAAAAAACCCATGGTGGTTTCAGGAAATGACCGGCAGAGAGGCAAGCGTTGGTCGAATTTCAGTGACCGCCTTGAAGTCGAAGAGTCCAAGAAAGTCGTCTCAACTGTTCTGGAATTAAAGCACGAAAGTCTGCAGAAACCGTGGTTGAAGGAAAAAAAAACACGAAGCTGGAGAAACTCAGCAGGTCAGACAGCGAACTTTATGTAGCAGGGATACATCACCAACATGGAGTTGTCCAATTATCTGCCCCCCCCCCCCCCACCCCACGCCATCCATCCATCCACACCCGCCGAAATCTTTGTCTCGGCTTGACTTCCTGATTGTTTTATCTGCGCCACCAAGCGAGGGAGAGATCCAAGAGGCAAAGATCATGAGGTCAAGATGAGATCTGATGAACCGTGCAAGGATCCGAGTGGTTTTGGTAATTCAGTAAACAGAAACCCACTGAAACGAAAGCGCGGGAGGGAGGAGAGCAACTTTACTGAGGGGGAACGTGTCCCAGAGGAATCGCGGCAGGTCACCTCATGGTTTGGGCACGGGCACTGCGAAAACAAGGCAAGGGTATAAGAAACACACAGGCGCCATTCTCCGCTATTAGTTCTGTTCAGTGACTCCAATCTAAATCCATCACCCGCTGGAATCAGACACACACGAGTCTGCGTCTGAAAGAAGAACTCGGGCTGCAATTGCTCTCGTTCAGCCTTTTATCCAGATGAAATCTCTTCATGCATTTACAAAACACCGCAGATGCATTTGAAAATCGGACATACAAATAGGGATTCCTGGAAAGAACACCCATCGGCCAGGCACTGGTTGTTGAAGGAGAGGAGAATTCATCGCCTGGGTTTTTTTTTACAACCAGGAGTGGCTGGTGTTCATTCTGGGGCACCCGGAATTTCGCCAGTCTCAACAAAGTCCATCCTGCCTTGTTGGGTCGTTCTGGAGCCAGGGCTCCACAGTCCTGCCGGCTGTCAGAGTGTCCAGGGATCTAAATTTTTCCGAATGTCCTTAATGCTCATGTTTTAAAACTGTTAAAAGTGAACGAAGAAATGAATTACACCGGACAGTGGAGATTTTGCTTCCTGAAAACGTATGGATTTTGGGCTGGTGATCACGGAATTCCCCTTAAGATTTCGGTAGCACTTCCCGTTGTTTTATTTACAACACATTTTTGTGATTTCCTATCATATTTTAAGGCTACTAGCATATTGGCCACGAAGCAAGCTGTTTTGGTCAGTCCAAGCAGCACAAATGTTGTCTTAGGCCTGGGCATTGCTTAGTCAGGAGAGAAGCAGACTGGCTATAAAAGCAGCTCTCAATGATTCTAGATTGATGCATAGGTTTCTCAGGCAAGAGCACAGTGAGTGTACTCAGCAATGGCATTAATTATGCGCCAGTTGTTGTCGCTAGGCACTATATGGTGGAGCTATTGGCGCAGACCCATGGACTCCAGCAGGGCCCATCCACCCAGTTAACTGCAGACGGCTTCACACGGGCTTTGCCTGGCCCATTGAGGGTCCCACGATCACGGGTCGATGCCCAAGATGGCATTGCCTATTAATCGGCAGCAGGCACGAGGGGCTGCGGACTCTGGGGAAGCTGAGGACTGGAGCAGGGCACCAGACGACGGGAAGATCAGCTCCGTCTGAGAGGGAGAAGTGGAGGTGACGACCCACAGGGACGGTGACCTCGGCGACGAACCAGTGAGGGGGCTTTGTGGCTGAGGGACCAGTTCATGCGGGGGGGCTGCTGGAGACTCGAGGCAAGGAACCCGCGGAAGCTGTGGGTTGCTGGAGACCGCTGTCGGGAGACTCGCACCGGGCTGCGGATGGCTGGAGACTGGCTTGAGCTGACTGGAGGGGTACAAGGTATGGAACCGGGATGCGAGGAGACGCTGAGGACGCCAAAGAGCTCGGGTTTCCAATGGTTTGGACGGACTCTGTGTGGCTGCAGGGGCTGCGTAAGCACTGGAGGAAAATCTCCGGACACTTGGTGACTCTGGGGTGGTGGTGGTGGGGGGGGGGGGGGGGGGGTCCTCTCTTTTGCTTCTCTCTGACTGTAAGAGGCGCTTAGACAATTCCTGCAGCAGGCAAAAAGAATCTTTAATCTTGAATTGTCTTCAGGAAGATAAAATACAGCAGAAATGTCTAATTCATGTCGCCACCGCGGTGATATATTCTGTAACATTTGTGGTGAGTATACAGCTCAAAGACGCAGCGTGACTGCACTTGTTAAGAAAGCCTCTGAGCTCCACTTTGGTTGTAAAATTGGTGACCAAGGCAAACCCCTGGGCTCCTCACATTTGTTATGAGACATGTACAGTCAACCCGAGAGCTTGGCTCAGAAGTAAATTTCATAAAAACTAATTTAAAGTGTCTCCAATTTCCTACATGATACAGAAAATCTGAAATGTTCTTTGTGTTCAGCTGGAAGTTGCCTATCATAATCCCCAATTTCTTTTCAGGAATCAAACCTTTTGAAAAAAAAAATTGCTGTCCAGTGATAAATATAAAATCGACCAAAGCAGCTTTATACAATTGAAAATATTGAATGAGACACAAATAATGATTCCCTTTCCCGTGGCCTGACCATGCTATTGAAATCCTGGAAACAATATCCTTGTGTAAACGCTGAGGAACCTCCATGCAAATCCCCTGCATGTTGTGTGCAATGGAGAAATATGGTTGGTTGGTATGTAGGCAGAGATTTTGACTTTTACCTTCTGAAAATTCTTCTCTCCACTTTTGGACCTGCCCCAGATAGACAATAGATAATACCAGAGGACACCTGCATGGGTGAGAGGAAGAACGTTTATTTCAAAAATAAATCCCATACTCATTCACTAGAAAACCCAGGCCCTTGTTTCAGGTAAACAGATTCAGGTAACCCTCTCACCTCTTGTATCTGGCTGGAAACGTTGACTATTCCTTTTTTCTCAATGCTTGCCCTGCTGAGTTCTTCGCAGAGATTGGTTTTTGTTCAAATCCTTTTAAAGTCTCACTTTTCTCTTTCTCCTGTAATGTAATCCCTGTGCTGATACTTCACAATAATTGTAAACAACTTCTGATCCCATACAAATCCCCCCCCACTTCCTACCTCCTGCAACCCTGACATCTAACCCCACTTCTGCAGTATCTTTGTGTGGCTACGCCTCCCATCTTCAAAACCTTCTGTTGCTACAGTCCATCTCTGTAAACTTCTTTAACTCTTGCACACCCCCAGCTCCATAATCTCCTCCTGTTCCCAAGCTCCTACCTGTGCAACATCGCTTATTCCTACACATCCTCATCCCAGTATCCTCCTCCAGTTCCTATACACCCTTCCATGTCCATGACTTCTTCAGCTCCCCCCACCCACCCCTTCAGCTGCTGCACACCACTCCATCACTGGAATCTCCTGCTGTTCCTACAGCCCCATCTCTGTAACCTCCTCAAAGTCCTACATACCTGCTACATACCTCCAACTCATTTATACCCTCGTATCTTTAAACCATTCAGCTCTAAATGGATGCTGCACTCCTTCATTTACAGCATCTCAGACATACTGAACATTTCTTGTCTCAATTCAGATTCCTAAACTCTGGAATCCCACTCTGCTTCCCACTGGGTCTCTACCTCCCATAACACTGCTGTTACATTCTTTGATGGCATTAACATCAATCTCTCCAGTTTCCATTAAACTACCCTTCACTTCTTTTTCCCCCTGTTGCCTTTCCCCCAGCTCTGTCTCTCTCTTTCTCGCTTCCATTTTTTTTGTTCTGTCTCCTTTCACAGAACCAAAATCAATTCTTACCTCTCCAATTTACAACTTTTGTTGGTCTAGACTCCTCCCCCAGCTAGTCTTCAGTCTTTATTCTGATGCTTTCCTGTTCTCCTTATTCTCCGAGGGACGGCTCAGGCCTGAAAAGTTAATAATATATCTTTACCTGCTAAGGACGTTGTAAGTCCAGCTGAGTTCCTCCAACATTCCTGTGTGTATTTTACCTTAAAACCATGCCTGGTTGACCAGTCTGCCTTATCACCTGATGTGGGATGCTATACGAATGCATATTGCTGTCTTTGCAGTGTAATTTTTTTTGTTGAATATTTTCTTTACACTTTTTTTTAAAGCCAAACATGCAATCAGCAAGATTAAAAAGAAACATTTTCTAATACAGTAAAGAGTTGGTGATCTATGGTGTATGATGACTATAATCCCTCATTCCACCCACCCACTCACCTCCCAAAGAAAGGAAAAGAGAGAATTAGTAGAGAAAGAAGAAATACAAAGGAAAAAAAGAAAGTAAGAAAAGAAAGGAAAAGTAATTGTCAGGGATTCACAGGCTTCCAACTTCCACGACTTACCTAGATCTCGAATGGACATTGACATGTAATCGGTCGATTACATCTCGAATGGACATTGACGTGGGTCTCGAGGGCGGGGGGGGGGGGGTGGGGGTAGAGTGGGGGGGGCACAGCTAAAGATTTGGACCCACATTTTGTAAATATGGGTGCCATAGTTTTAAAAACATGCCGTACTTATTTCTTAGGTTATAGATAAAACTAATAAATTTCACTGTATTACTCATCCTTTGGTCCCCTCCTCCCATGCTCCTCCCACCCCATAGATCCAATCAATCCTTTTCCTCTGGGGCAAAACGCACGGTCTCCACCAATCCCAATGAAAGAAGGAAAGAAGTAACAAGGTGGAAATAAAAAGAGCGCATCCAAAAGATATAAAAAATTTGCCCCTTTATAGTGTTGATAATAGAATTTACAACACTACCTCCCTCCATTTTACAGGTTGTGTCAAAATACACACATGATGTGAAAGACATCAGGTTTTCTAATACATCCAATTTTTCCCAAATTTTCTTTCTTTCTGCAGACCATCCATCTATTTTGTTCTCTATTTTTTCCATTCCATCCTCTATTTTCTCCTCCATGTCCTTTTCTCTTTCGTTCAGGCATCCAATGGGTCCTTCCAGTTTGGTCATGACAGTTAAAATATTAAGTTTTTTCATTTGTATGCTTTTCTTTCTTGTCCAAAGCCTTCATTACATCCTCAATGGTATATTTAGCTTTCCTTTGTTCCTTAGTCGTTTTGCCCTTTCCTGATACTGTAACAGTCTCTTGTTCATCTTCTTCATCCATGCTGCTGTAGTTCTCTTCATTGATGCTGCTTCCATGATCAGATGCCTCTCCTTCCTCCTCTGGGTGTCACTGCTGTCATTCTCCTCTCGAGACGCCAGCAACATCGGCACCTTCAGCCGAATCGTGCATGCGCTCGAGCTTCTCTTCGGCAGCGTCTCCTTCTCCCAGCCGTGGAGCCACACCGCCATTTGCCCCAGCGGGTGAGCCACTTACACAGGTATAAAGCTCGCGCTGATGACTGCTGCAGATGTAGGAGATTCTAGGAAGTTGAGTATTCTTAATGACCCTTGGGTCAATAGTGATAAGCTGCTTGCTTATACTGACGTAGACCTTATGGCGAAGGTACTCCAACAATGCTGTTGGGGGGTGAATTCCAGGAATCACCGGTCAGAATTATGCCCAAGTAGGAGAGAACCTGCAGGTGTTCCTCTTTCATTCGCCATTGGTTCCTCCATTATTCCATCCCTTGCTCTAGAGTAGGTGACTGCTTGCTGGGTGTGGTTGGAGGCATGTTATCATCTTTAAAGCCAGGCATTTTTGTTAATAATCCAGCGAAGCAAGAGGTATAAGTGCACACACATCACCTGATTCAGGAACAGCTGCTACCCCTCCACTGTCAGACTCCTCAACAACAAACTCAACCAGGGGCTTTTTTTAAGGAGTCCTACTTGTGCACTTTATTGATTTTTCTCTCAGAACCCCACAATCAGAATTTATTGTCATGAACGTGTCAAAAAATTTGGTGTCTTGTGGCAGCTTCACAGTGTTAGCATTTATGTAAACCACCTTACAAAATAAATAAAAATAGTGCAAAGCAAAGAAAAAAATGAAAGTAAGGCAGTGTCTGTAGTTCATTGTTCAACAGTATCTATCTTTCCATCTACTGATTTGAAAATCTTGTTCACAAAACAGCACCATCATCTGTCTGAATGGTGTATGATCTTGGTTGGACTTCAGCGAGGAGTTTGTTTTGACCTTTAGCCTTACTTGGTCACCAGTGTAGAATTCCAGTAGGTTTTTTGTTCCTCTGTCAAAGTAATACTTTTGCTATTCTTTCTTTTGTTCTTTGAACTTCCTCACTTTCTCCCCCTCTCTTGTTTTTAGAAGGTTCTCCTGAATGGGTAGGTTTAATCTTAGCCTTCGTCCCATAAGGAGTTGTGCTGGAGACATACCACACTCGAGAGGTGTTGTGCGGTTTACTAGCATGCTCTGGTAGAAGACTGTTCCATTGTATTTTGCCTTTTCATCATCTTTTCACTGTCTGTACTGATTTTTCCACTAGACCATTGGACTGTAGAAAATGAGGACGATGTGGTGTGTACAAAGTCCCACTCTTTGGCAAACTGTTGGAACTTTGAATTGCAAAACTGGGGGCAATTGTCTGTGAAGACCTTGCTTGCCACGCCATGTCTGGTGAATATGGCTCTCACATCTGTTATTACAGCATCTGCAGTGGTGGTCTTCAGTTTACACACCTCTGGATACAGGGAGTAATAGTCTGTGACTACAAGATAGTCCTTCCCTTGACATTCGAATAGGTCAGTGCCTACCTTCTGGTAAGGTCTGAATGGTGCTTTAGTTGTTCTGCAGGATTGGTTGCTTGATATTTCCAGAATATTGTACTTCATTTGTTATATCATTGTTTATTCTGAACCAGTACATCAGCTGTCGTGCTCTTTTCTTACACTTTTGGATTCCAAGATCCATGGATCCTTTTTAGCATCTCTTTTCTCAGACTCTTTGGGATAAGGATTTTGCTTCCTTTGTAGATGATGTCTTCAACCGCTGATAGCTCCGCCCTGCAGATCCCGTACTCTGAAACGTCAGGTGAGCAGTCCTGCTTCATGTTGGGCCATCCATCCAAGATTCTTTTTTCAGTTGTCTCAGTGTTTCATCTTTGCTTGTCTCTGACTTTATGAGCTCCATTTTGCATCTGATATGGGCCGTGCACTTGTGATCATGTCCATGAAGGTGTTCATGTCTTCATCCATTTTGGTGTTTGCAGGCTCTCTCTTGAGTCAACAGCTTTAGCTTACCCGGAGTTTACGCTACATTCAGTGTCTAGCGTTGCAGTCTAATCATCATTCTTTGTATTCTAAGTGGGCATTAAATAAATGGCTTTTGGAACAATACAATCAAGGGCTTATGGTCAGTCTCTACCCTGATTGCTTGTCTGACACAAACTGATGAAATCTATCACAGGCGTATGTGATGCTGAGCAGCTCCTTTTCAATTTGAACGTATCGTGTCTCCGCGTCTGTCATTGAGCGTGAAGGATATGCAATGGGTTGCCAGTCATCATATTTTTACAGAAGAACTGCACCGAGCCCATTATGTGATGCATTTGATAATATCTTGATGGGTCTCGCTGGGTCGTAAAACCTTAGAACTGGTTCCTCTGTGAGCAGTTTCTTTAGTTCCCTCCATGACTTTTCAAGCTCATGGTTCCACTCTCATTCAATGTTCTTTTCTGTTCGTCTTCACAATGGGGCCATCTCTTCTGAGAGGTTGGATATGAATTTACCCATATAGTTGACCATTCCATGAAACCTCTGTATGTTCTTTTTGTATTGTGGCCTTGGCATGTTCCCAATGGCGGACACCTTTCTGGGATCTGGTCTGATGCCCTCACTGCCAATAATATCTCCTACAAATGTTAGTTCTGACACCCCGAGCTGGCAATTCTCTCTAATCAGCTTCAGGTTTGCTTTCCTTGTTGCTTCCAGCACTTTCCTTAGTCTCTCATCGTGCTCCATTCTCGTGGTTCCCCAAACTATGATGTCATCCATTGAGGTATCAGCTCCGTCCAGGTGCTCATAGAACATATGGATAGTTTTGAGATCCACTTCAGGAGCTGAGACGATTCCGAATGGTCACCTTAGGAATCTGTATCTGCCAAATGGACTATTGAACACGCACAGTCTTAAACTTGCTTCATCCAATTTCAACTGCCAAAATCCTGATGATGCATCTAATTTGCTGAAAAACTTTGCATTTTCAAACTGTGACATGATTTCTTCACGCATCGGAAGCTTAAAGTGCTCCCTTTTTATTGCTCTGTTTAGATTTCTTGGATCCAGGCAAATTCTAAGTTTTCCATTCTTTTTGTCCACAATGATGAGTGAACTCACCCACTCCGTTGGCTCATCTACCTTTTGAATCACGTTCAGGTTTTCCATCCTGTCCAACTCTGCCTTTAGATGATTTTGAAGTGCAGATGGAACTTTTCTGCATGGATGTATTATCAGTGGCACATGTTTATCCACCATGATCATGTGTTTTCCTGGAAGGCAGCCTTGACCCTGAAATAGGTCATTGTACTCCTTCATGAGTTCATCATAGACGATCTCTCCTTCTCTTTCCACAACAAGGCCTCTTTACCAGGTTCAGTTTCTCACAGGCTCTTAAACCTTGTATGGCCTGGACATCCTTTGGTATCACGATGAATGCTAGCATATGCTCTTTGTCCTGTGTTTCACTTTGACCATGCATTCTCCTTGCACTGGTATATCAGTACCTGAATATCCTTTCACATTCACTTTTATTCCATTCATCAGTGGTCAGGGTCTAATCTTCTTAAAATCAGTCTCTGTTATTACATTAATTTGTGCTCCAGTATCCAATTTAACTGAAATGTACATGTCATTCACTTTTAATTTCAACTTCCAGTCTGTTTTCTTTCTTGTTTTCAGTCACAATGTCTACATAGATTTTCTCTATCTCCCTTTCATCTGCTTTGTTGCACTTGATTCCTTCAGCAATGGGCTATTATGGTTGCATTTGTTGCACATATTGCACGTTTTATCATATGCTGGACAGTTTTTTGGTAAGTGTTGTGCATTGCATCAACGATATGGCTTTCAATTGCCACTTTCATTTTTATTCGCTGGCCATGCCTCTCTTTCTACTTTGGTGGTCATTTTGTTAAACAGTTTTTGTCTGTTCTTGCTCACTGAATCCACGTTGCAGTTAGTTTCACTGAACAGCTCTTTTGCCTGTGTTTTTACAGTTTCTGTAGCTCTATGGAGTGCTATGGCTTTTTCCAGGTCTAGATTTTGCTCTCTTAGCAGTCTTTCCCTTAGACTATTATCTGTCTTTTATCAGCAAGTCAGTCAAATTCACACCTTTTGCTTCTGTTTCTCAATTCAGTCACATTCTGATCAATATTTTCTTCCATCTTCTGTCCACATGTGAAAAATCTGTGCCTCTCAAACATCACGTTATGTTTAGATATGCAGTATGCCTCAAACTGTTCCATTGTTTTTCCAATTTCACTTTGTCTCCTTCAGCAGCAAATGTGAAGTTATTATACACCTCCAGGGCTTCATCACTTTTTCACTTTTCCCATCAGCTCCGACTGCCACTAAATACAATCCAAAATGTTGTTTGAATCTGTTCAAATTTTCAGCCACATAACCTGTCAACTGAAGTTTCGCTGATGGATGTAATCCTTCCATTTTTCACTTTGTTAGCTTCTCTCCACTAATCAGTTGCTAACTTTAGATGTTCCTTTTAAAGTATTTCCTTTTAATTTCCTTCATCCCACTTGTGACACCATGTTTCATCTTGCACTCGTGAGTTCGTAGACAACACCTGGATGAAGGAAAAGTTTATTTATTTTAAAGTTGATGTAAACAGCACCATGACGCATGCCATGAGGCTGCAAGCCTCCATTACAGATCTCACATCCTGCACTCTCCTGCTCTGTGTCAGCTTCCTGCTGGCAGACAAGTCTAATCAAACAGGAGCTATAATCAAGACCTTGCTAGTGGTCATGCATACAGGATCACTATCATTGCCAGGAGTGGTGGTGGAAACAGGTCCAACAGTAGTGTTTAGGACCCTACTAGATAGACACATATATGTAGAGATTAGAGGGACATTATGTCAAAGCAGCAGAGTTTTAATTTGATTTGGACATTATGTTTGGCACAAATGTGTGGGCCAAAGATCCCTTTCTTGTGCTGTTTTGTTCTATATTCTCATTTGAAACTCCTCCTCTATGCTAGACCCCCCACAGAGCACTCAATTCCCCAGTCCTTCAAAAATTTACCTACCTCTATTTTAAAAGCTAGTGATTTAGCCTTCTCAACATTCCAGGCATTCTTCTGCGAGAGGAAATTGCAATGTAGCTCCATTTTAAAAGCTAAGTGTGGGAGCAATCCAACCCTCTCCCTGTAGCCCTATAAATCTTTGCCTTGCAGATACTTACCCAGCTCTCTTTGTGAAGCTGCCTGCTCTACTACCCCTAGTTATTCATTCCAACTACTCACTGGGGGGAAGAATTTTCTCAAGTTCTGTTTTTAGAGATCCACTAACTTTATGGCAGTTTCACGTCACAAGATGGTGCAGGGGCAGAATAATCCACTCTGTCCTTTGACACTAAACCCAGTGCAAACACAGCTGAGTCAAGCAGAGGCTGTCTTCTCACTGAGGGGAGCTTTCAATTTGACACCTTGGAGCGTAAACCAAGTCAAATTTGGTTTTCAAATAACAGATATTCTTATACTTTATAAATAACTCATATCTTTATGTTAAATGTAAAAAAAATCAAAAATTCTGCCCCACCCAACTTGCTCCTGTATAGACCTTCAAATCGTGCGTTTCTAAAGTCAACCTAAAGCAGAATGGAATTTTCAAAGTGACAGGCCTTAAGGTTTGAAAAAATAACACCTTTTCTATTTCTGCAGTAAATCTAACATCAGGCAGCATTTGAAAAAAAAGTTTAACATTGCAGTTCAATGTCAAACTTTGGGTCATTTTCTGTCCTTACTCTGCAAGGGAAGACTATAAGTTCCTAAATTTATTTTTAAGAAATCAATGACTCTTTGAATGACAAAAATACTAGATTGACGTTTATTTCCCATCATGAAAGTGACTTTTTTCGAATAGAAACAATTTGGAAATTTCATCCAATGTGGAGGGAAAGTCCCTTTGTTGCTTAACTTGATTTTATTATTTATTTGGGAAGTGTTTTTTAGGGAGAATGATTGTGCCTGTGTGGTGCAGAACTTAATTTTATGCTTTGTCTTGTTTGCATAATAACATTGGGCTGAAGATATTTGTTTCACTCTGCTCTCTCCCTTCCTTTTGCTTCTCCATCTCCTGAAGCTATTGACTCTAGCTGGGTGCTGTCAGGGAGTTATTCATCTGGGAATGGCCTTCAGCCCATCGTCTGAGTTAGTAATCAATTTTCAGTAAAACCCCCAGTATATCTGGCACCTATGGGTATTGTTAGATGCCGGATAAGTGAAATTGCTGGTTGCTTGAGATTGCATGTTGTATGGTTCGTGAACTGACAGCTAGGTGGCACCAATTTTAAATAGGTATTTTTTACCTATTTATTTTCCGCATTTTTTTTTGCCAGTTGCTTGACTTCCAGAAAATGGGGATTTTACTGTGTGTTAACTTTGTTTTAGTCTCCCCATCAACCACCCACCTCCTTCCAGATTCCACACCCCAACACATGAACTAACCAACCAATCTGCATGTATTTGGGATGTGCGAGGAAACTGGAGCACCCAGAGGGAACCACATGGTGACATGGAGCATGTCCAATCTCTACTCTGACCGCACTGGGATCAGGATTGAACCCAACCTTCTGGAGCTCTGAGGCAGCATCGCTGGGTCAGGAGTCAGAAGTTTGGGGAGGTTTGGAGTTTTTCCTTCATAGATGCTGCTTGACCTGTTGAGTTCTTCCAGCATTCTGCTTTGGTTAGTCCAAGGTTGTCTGATTAAGAAGAGGAGGGGAGGGGGTGGGGTGAAGGATTCATCAAGGTACATAACCTGAAAGGATGAGATGGAGTGAAGAAGAAAGGCTTCAGCAGAGAGGACCACATCAGACATCAGAAGGTGAGAAAGCTGAGCTGGCACGGTCACCATGCACAGTGCCAATGACCCGGGTTTGAATCCGGCGCTGTCTGTAGGGAGTTTGTACATCCTCCCTGTATCTGCATGGTTTCCTCCCACGCGTCAAAAAAGTCTGGGGAATGTAGGTTAATTGGGGTATCGGGGGTGGGGGGGGGGGGGGTGGTGGTGGCATGGGATCGTGGGCCGGAAGGGACTTTTACTGTGCTGTATGTCTAAATTAAAAAAATATATAATTAAAATAAATTCACTCAGAGAGTGATGGAGTCAAGAGGTCATTTCCTCTGGCAAAAAGCCTCATCACATTGAAAAGTGCACATGGATGAATACTTGAAGTGTCATCAGCTTTCAGGCCGTGAGCCAAGAACTAGACGGGGTGTTGCATTAGCTCTTTTTTGTTGGACAGCATGGTCACAATGGGCCAAATGACCTCTTTCTGTACGGCAGATCTGTATTATTCTGTAGTCCCACCCCTTATGCTTTCCTCTACATTTATGGTGAGCATTAGGCATAACGGATCAGCAGACTGATTGACTGAAGGCACTACTGATCTGCCCTGGCACTCCCCTGCAGAGGTCATTGGATTGCAACAAGGAATTGTCCTAATTTCCCACTCCTCAGTGGAAGGCTGCTGAGGCCAATTACAATGTCACATTGTAGTCCTGGCTGAAACCCGGCAACAGACTGGAAATCCAACCTGGGACCTTATGATCTGTCTGGCTCGGTACCATGTCCTACAATGAATGTATGAACTAAGGTACCAGGGGAGCTGCAAATATTTTATCCGTAATAGCATGACAAATGCTCACTGTAAATGTATGGCACATTCTTGCTGCTTTTTGATTTTGCAGAGAAAATTAAATGAGAATTTCAGTTGACTTGATCTCAGAAAATGAGCAAGATTTATGTACTCAACATCTGACCTCTGTGTCATTCTTTATTGCCAACACTTCATTTTTCCTGATCTAAAATGTGAGATTTTTGAAAAAAAAAACAGAAGGTGGGATTTCAGAGGAAGGTTGGCAGGAGATGGAGGAGGGGTGCTCTGGGAACGAGAGGAATTCAACGGGGGTGTTTCAATTGAAATGACACAGATACTAAGGGAAGAAATAATACTTTAGTTTGGGTCTTTCAACTGTTCAAAATTGCAATTCCCTTTTCCAAAATTCTGGATTTATTATGACCTCCTGAGTAGGAAGGAGTTGCCTGATCTATCAACACATCAAATTTACATTCAGAGATGCTTCAAGTATTGTCATTCCAGACAATCTGATAAATATACTGTGACAGAATATATAGATATGCTTTTGGGAGATAAATTGGGAAAGGTTTGTTAGAGTAGGTTACATACAAACACTTCAAAACAGACCTTATTTGAAAAATTGGAGCTCTGCCCCATGCTAGACATATCGGCCCCACAGCCTTTGTAAGAGCTTTGGAGAGTACCCAAGAGACTTCACTAATGGATTGTTGTTTACAAAAAGGCAAGATGAAAGATCTTGTTGGAGCCACAGATTATCTGGAGCTGTTCTAAGAGGGTCATGTGGTTTTGCAAGCAGAAAGAATCAAACAGGCTTTCTCTCTCTCTCACACACACACACACACACACACACACACACACACACACACACACACACACACACACACACACACACACACACACACACACACACACACACACACACACACACACAATCACTTCTAAGCCCACAACAGCAGGTGGGACTGGAACGGGACAAGCTGGCAAGCTCATGGAAAACCCATTTTGGAAGACAGGTTGTAAGAGCTTTGTTCAGCTTGATCAAAGACTTTGTTGTTCATGCAAGAGGAGAGGAGTGGCTGTCTAATGTTTCACTTGGAATAAAAGAAATAAAAAGGCACTCTGTGGTGACCTGAAAGAAAGAGGTTATCATCTGGAGAACCCTGAAGGGGGAAAGTTTTGTCAGCAAGACACTGGAGTGGCTGATTAAAAAGGAAACAGTGGTGGATGTCCTGGAACAACATATCTCTCTCTCAACTGAAAGGAACCTTCCTGAGCAGTAACCAGATATCTTTCAAGCACCAAAGCCTGGTGAACTTTATAAATGTTAAATTCTGTGCACAGTATAAGAATTGTCTGGAACCAGTGAACTTGGAGGAATGAGAAGTGAGATTGGACTGTGAACCAAAGAATTTTTCTGAACTGGGACACACATTACATACACGTGCGCTTAGAATTAGAAGGGGGCTTTGTTAGGTAAGTTAAAGTGTGATTCTGTTTTCATGTTTAAAGATAATTAAAAGAAACTTTTGTTTGAGTAACCATTTGTCTTGGTGAATATCTATTGCTGCTGGGTTTATGGGTCCTCTGGGCTCGTAACACCTGCACATGTATTATTTGCCTGAATGTGCACCACGTCTGCTTTGCACCGAGGAGTGGAGAACGCTGTTTCGTTGGGGTGAACTTGTGCAAGCAGATGACTTGATATATCTGGAAGGTGTTGCCAGAGGAAGGTATAGAAGTGGGTACAATTATGACATTCAGACAGATATATGGATGGGAAAAGGTTAGAAGGATATGGTCCAAATGCAGGCAAATGGAATTAGCCCAGAATGTCAGCTTGGTTGAAATGGATTGATTGGGCTGAAAGTTCTTTGTGGAAGGAATCCATGACTTTATGACTCCAATTGCAGGCGATGGGGAACTGCCACAGGGGCAGCATGGTTGCATAGCGGTTAGCGGAATGCTGTTAAAGTGCAGCGATCATGACTGAGGTTCGAATCCCGAGTTTGCACCTTCTCCCCAAGTCTGCGTGGGTTTCCTCCGGGGGCTCCCACTGTTCGAAGCGTACCAATTGGGTGTGATTGGGCAGCACAGGTGCATAGATGGGAGGGGTATGTAGGGCTAAGGACTGGGTGCAGGTCAGAGTGACTAGGCAAAAAAATGATTTGGCACAGACTAGAGGGACAAAGGTGCTTGTTTTTGTGCTGCAGCTATGGTTTTATGTTCTATTCTGAACTCTGATATTTGCAGAACAGAACACAGAACATAGAACATTACAACCAGGGGTGCTGTACTGGCGGAGTTCAATGGAGAACTGCTCCAGCAACTCATTGGGCCCCTAAAGGACCTCTCCAGCACCTAACATGCCCGCTCAGTGCAGCAAACCCACCCAGTTGACCCCTATTTTCTATTTGGATAAATCTGTTTCTTCCATGACCGGTTGTCCTACTTCATAGTTCTACAGTTCACTGTCAATTATACAATGCCAAATACAACATGGTGGCCACCAAGGATTGTGACCTCCTTGCAGCCCTTTTTGGTGAGCTCTGGCAACTAAACAATTTGCGAGGCACCCCTGATTACAGCCTCTCAACCCTCAATTTTGTGCTGACCCATGTAAACCTACTCCACATCAATCTAACCCTCCCCATCACCCTTTAATTTTCTTACATCAACATGCCCATCTAAGAGACTTTGGAATGTCTCTATTATCCCAGCCCCACCACCTCCCTCAGCCATCAATTCCGTGCACCCACCACTCTCTGCGTAAAAAAAAACTTGCCTCTGATGTCTCCCCTAAACTTTCCTCCACTCACATTATGCAGATCAAGGTTCCTATGAAAGGTCGTTCACCTGGAACTTTAACGATGTTTCTCTCATCATCGATGCTGCCTGACCTGTTGAGCCTGTGGAACATTTTTCTGTTTTTATTTTGGATTTTCAGCATTTGCATTATTTTACTTGTAGATTGGTGCACAAGTGATGGACAGATATTCAGAGACACTGACTACTGGTTCAGAGCCATGACTTTGGAATCTACCATTGCAACTGTGGAATTAAAATTGAAGTAAATCTGTGTAGAATTAAGAAATTAGCTTTTGGAAACTAGCATTTGGTGATAAAATTCATCAAGGAAATTTTTAAAGGAATCTTCCACCTTTCAAATGGAGTCTATCTTCATTGCCCTTGGAAATGATCCTCAAGCCACACCTCAGGGATCAGATATGTTACGAGCCCAGAGGACCCATAAACCCAGCAGCAAGACAAATAGTTACTTAAACAAAAGTTGCTTTTAATTATCTTTAAACATGAAAACAGAATCACACTTTAACTTAACTAACCTAACTTAACCCCCTTCAAATTCTAAGCGCACATGTGTGTAATGTGTGTGCAAGTTCAGAAAAGTTCTTTGGTTCACAGTCCAATCTCACTTCTCATTCCTTCATTCACTGGTTGCAGGCAATTCTTATACTCTGCACAGAATTTAACATTTATAAAGTTCACCAGGCTTTGGTGCTTGAAAGGTAAATGTTTGCCACTCAGGAAGGTTCTTGCTGATTTTCAGAGAGAGATTTGTTGTTCCAGGACATCCACAACTGATTTACTTCCATCACCCATTTCAGTGTCTTGCTGATGAAACTTGCCTCTTCAAGGTTCTAGAGAAGAGAACTTCTTTCATTCAGGTCACCACAGAGTTCCTTTTTGTTTCTCTTATTCCAAGTGAAACATTAGACAGCCAGTCCTCTCCTCTTGCATGAACCACAAGGGCTTTGACCAGGCCATCTTCCACAAACTTGCCAGCTTGTTCTGTTCCAGTCCCAGCTGCTGTTGCCAACTGTAACACGGCAGAACTGATCTCTGTGTGCCTCTCTCTCCCTCTCTCTGAGAGAAAGCCTGTTTGACTCTCTTTGCTTGTAAAACCACATGACCCTCTTAGAACAACAAGTTCTCTTCCAGACAATCCACAGCTCCAACAAGATCTTTCATCTGTTGCCTTTTGTAAACAACAATCCATTAGTGAAGTCTCTTGAGCACTCTCCAAAACTCTTACAAAAGCTATGGAACTGATATGTCTAGCTTGGGGCAGAGCTCCAGTATTTTAAATAAGATCTGTTTTAAAGTGTTTGTATGTGACCTACACTAAAAAAAAGCTGCCCCAATTTATCTCCCAAAAACATATCTATATATTTTGTCACAAGTAAGGATAACAATAAATGCCAGTTTTTGCAGTGAGGTTTATGTTCTCTGATAAAAAGAAATAAATTAAAAAAGGATGGCCCTGATAGATTTCTCCTTGGCTTCATGGCAGGGCGGCATTGGTTACCGTAGGATTAACGCAACACTGTTGCAGTATCAGTGACCCGGATTTGAATCCAGTGCTGTCTGTGAGGAGTTTGTACTTCCTCCCCATGTCTGCGTGGGTTTCCTCCGGGCACTACGGTTTCCTCCCACCATTCAAAAGGGACAGGGCTGGTAGGTTAATTGGGTGTAATTGGGTGACACGGGCTCATGGGTCGGAAGAGCCTGTTCCCGTGCTCCATCTCTAAATTTAAACTTAAAAATTCTCACTGGAGGAATGATTAGATTCTGCTCTGTGATGAAACCCAACTGTTGACTTTGAAGTTCTTTCTGACACTGAAGTTCCAGGCTTGCTACACTTTGAACTAAAGTTGACTTCCGTCATATCTTTTTTTTGTCTGCCTCAATAGCAGGGGCCTACCAGTGGCCAACCATTTCAATCCCGTGCCCCGCTCCCACGCCGACATGTCTGTCTCTGGTCTCATGCACTGCCAAACTGAGGCCATCCATAAATAAGGAGAATGACACCTAATATTCCACCGACACACTCTCCAACCAGATGGCATTAACATCTACCTCCTGTTTCTGTTAGGCCCCTCCTCTGTCTCTTTTTCTTTCTCTCTCCCTCTTTCCCCATCCTTCTGTCTCCTTTCCTCCACCTCTCAACCCCTTTCCTTCTCCATTCAGAGAGCTCTTCCCTCCCACCATCACTTCCCAGCTTTTTTGTCTTCTGCCCTCCTACCGGCCCATGACTTCTTGCCTGTTGGCCTGTGCTACTCCTCTGGCCCCTCCCCCCACCATTTTACTTAGGCAGCTGCTTGCTTTTTGCTCAAACCTTGGCGAAGGGCTCAGGCACGAAACGTTGGTTATGTATCTTACTGATAAACACGCTGCATGACCTGCTAAGTTTCTCCAGCACATTAGCACTTTAAAATACAATCACAGTATCTGCAGACTCTCTCGTTTAACTCTAATTCATGCCATGTAGTCTCAACTTACTTAAAGCATGGGTTGGAGGCCAAGTCCCAGGAAGTTGTGGATTTTTAAAAAGTAGATTTTATAAATGTAAATTTTAAAATCTTGAAGGTAAAAGGGGGGCTGTATTGTTTCTTGTTATTAGCTTGGGAGCTGATAAAAAGTTCCTTATTTGGTTGGGTGATGTGAGACTGACTAATGAATCCTGAGAGAACTTTAAGGAATATGTACTCATATGGAACAATCAGTTCAAATGTTCCAAAAAAAAAATGAGAGACTAGAAATTATAAATAAGGTGATATTGTAAGTCTCAAGGCAGTCTCCTTAGTAATAAGTTAACTGCTAATGGGAGTGCTTGTTGCTGTAACAGAGTGCTCATGCTTTGCAAAGTGATTAAATGTTTGTTTTTGCAGCTGTATTCATGTTTGCTTTGGAGCAACCTCAGACCACATTGACGTCTTGGTTCCTATCCTTTTGAGTGGGGATGTTTAAACCTTGCCTGCATATGCTTGGACTTTTGCCATTCTTTGTGCATTCAATTTTAAATGGAGATTTCTGTATACCATTCATGAGTCCTTCACAGGAGATGTGCCATTTTGCAAGCTTCACTGTTGGAACAAGTAGACACCAGTGAATGTGACGCTAGGAAATTATGACCTGGGTGTGAGATCACTCTCTTGATGAATGAAAGTAGATAGATTGGGTGGTCATTTGGCCGGTTGGATTTGTCGTGCTTTTTGCACACAGGACATACCTGAGCAATTTTCCATGTGATCGGGAAATATCAGAGTTGTAATTGTACTGGAGCAATTTGGCTCGAGGCCTACTTCGACCTGGGACGATTGTCAGGTCCCATTGCCATTGCTGCAGCTAATGTTCTCACCATTCCTTGGTGGAATCAGAATCAGAATTTATTGTCATGAACATGTGTCACAAAATTTGTTGTTTTGCCCCAGCATTACAGGTGCAAAATAGCTATAAATTATATTTAAAAAAGTAAATAAATTAGGACAAAAGAAGAGAAAAGTGAGGTAGTGTCTGTTGTTCATTGTCCGTTCAGAAATCTGATGGCAGAGGGGAAGAAGTGGTCCGTCTTCAGGCTCCTGTATCTCTTTCCTGATGGTAGCTGTGAGAAGAGGGCATGGTCTAGGGGGGAGGGTGAGGGTCCTTGATGATAGAGGCTGCTTTCTTGAGACACCTCCCTCTTATAGATATCATTAATGGAGTGAAGGCTCGTGCCCATGATGGTGCTGACCAAGTTTACAACTCTCGTCTTTTCCTGTCTTGTGCATTGGTACCTCTATACCAGATAATGATGCCACCTGTCAGAATGCTCTCCCTTGTTCACCTGTAGAAATCTGCAAGAGTCTTTGGTGTCATACGAAATCTCCGCAAACTCCTCAGGAAGTATAGTCACTGGCGAGCCTCCTTCATGATTGCATTGATGTGGAGGCCCCCAGGATAGATCTTCAGAGTTGTTGACACCCAGGTATTTAAAGTTCTAAACCCTTTCCACTTCTGACCCCTCAATGAGAACTGGTTTATGTTCTTCTGAGTTCCTCCTCTTGAAGTCCACCATCAGTTCCTTAGTTTTGCTAACATGGTGTGAAAAATGGTTGTGCGACAGCATCCCACCAGCTGATCTATCTCACTCCTGAACGCTTCCTCATTGCCTTCTGTGAGTCTGCTGATGCTATGGTGTCATTGGTAGATTTGTAGATGGGATTTGAAATGTGCCTAGTCCCACAGCCATGGGCGTAGAGCGAGTAGAGCAGTGGGCTAAGCACGCATTCTTGAGGTGCGGCTTTTTGGAGGGTGGCGTCGTCTCCGATTTGTACTGACTGTGGTCTTCCCATGAGGAAGGATACAGATGTCGAGGGAGGTTCAGAGGCCCAGGTTTCGAAGCTCGCTGACCAGTGCTGAGAATATGATGATGTTGAAAACTGAGATATGATGAAATGCATCCTGATGTACGTGTTGCTGTTGTCTAGGTGATCCAGGGCTGAGTGGAGATCTGTGGAGCGATTGTGGCAGTGGTGGGCCCAGATCTTTACTTAGGTATGAGTTAATTCTCAGCATGACCAATCTTTCAAAGCATTTCATTACAGAAGATGTGAGGGCGACTAGGTGATGGCCATCAAGGCAGCTCCCTCTGTTCTTCTTTGACTCCAGTATGATTGATGCCCATTTGAAGCAGGTGGGAACCTTTGACTGTAGCCATGAGAGATTGAAACTGCCTATGAACACTCCAGCCAGTTGGTTGGCACAGATTTTCAGTACCCTGCCAGATATGCCATCAGGGCGTGATACTTGGAAAGGTTAAAACTCTTGAAAGATGTTTTGACGTTGGCCTCAGAGACAGATGTGACAGAGTCACCAGCTTCTGCAGGGATTCTCATTGGTATCCTTGAATTCTTCTTTTCAGAGCATGCATGAAAGATGTTCAGCTCATTGGATAGTGAAGTATCACAGCCATTTATGATGTTAGGGTTCACCTTGTAGGATACAACGGCCTGAAAGCCTTGCCACAGCTGGCAGGTGTTTGGCTTTAGGTTCCCGCAGAATTGCTTCTTTGCTGTTGAGATAGCCTTCCGTAGATGTACCTGGACTTCCTGTAGAGATCTGGATCTGTGGTGGTACACTACCAGTCCACTGCAGGGGGAAATCTGTGTACCTACAGAAGAGCACTGGAGGACAAGGCAACACCTGGCTGGCTGCCAACCACCCTCCGGGATATAAGCTAGATCCAGCCCATCGAGGCCAGTCTCAGAGCTTACCACAGCATTCTCACAGCCACTTCTGTGGAAGTTTATGTTGAATAAAGCCCGTAGAATAGACTTTATGTTTTGTGTGCTCACTTCTGTTCAATAGCGCATCACAGGATCGCTGATGTTAAACGTCATTGACCTCCCTCTCAGCAGGTTGTGAATCTTTTAGTTGGGGTACTTATGGCACGTGAACAAGGGCACACACTCATCCACGCAGGTCTTGATGATGTCAAGGACAGCCGTGGCATACTCATTCAAGTTTGGAGATGAATATGGTCCAGTGCAATGATTGAATTGGAGTGAATAGAATTGTCTGTGAACTGGCCTTTGTGATGGAAGAGAGCTCAAGTCAAAGTCTCATGCTGAACATGGTTGTGAACACATCAGCCTTTTCTTTACCATTGCCATCACTGAGGGCAGGAATAATTTCTGAGCCTCCTACACCTGCTAGCTGTTAAACTGTCCGCTGCCATTCATGACTAGATGTTGCCTGTGGTGGAAGTGCCGAGATGGAGTTTATAGACTCCAGTTTCTCTAGCTGTCATTGGTCCCCATTCCCTCATGGATGCCCAGTTCTGAGTTGTCAGCTGTTCTGAATCTATCCCATTTAACAGGATGGTGGTGCCGCCCAACAGGATAGGGGTGTCCTTGATGAAAAGACTAAAACAACTGTGCCGTGGCAGTGGAGACTAGAATGAGAGGACATAGCCTCAAGATCCAAGGCAGTAGATTTAGGATGGAGATGAGGAGGAACTGCTTTTCCCAAAGGGTGGTGAATTTATGGAATTTGATGCCCATTGAAGCAGTGAAGGATTACCTGAGCAAATATACAGTTTTTACATCACTGGGGAGCTAAGGGATATGGGGAAAAGGCAGGAAGGTGGAGATGAGCCTATCATCAGATCAGCCAGGATCTCATTGAATGGTGGAGAAGGATCGATGGGCTGGATGGCTGACTCCTGCTCTCATTTCTTATGTTCTCACCACTGTCAATTCCTCTGACTGCTCAGCCAGCTAGAAGATGCTAGATCTTCTCTATGGCCAACAGCAAGCAAGGTCAGGAAAGGGGACTGCCCTCCCTGTTCAATGCGTATTTTGTGAGCAGACAGTAACAGGAGCTGTGGCTTTTGCTGATGAACTCACTGGCTTGTGCAGTCACCTCACTGACAAAAGGCAAAGGAGGAAAAACCCAACACCCAACCCCAACCCACCAATTTTCCCCTGCAACCGCTGCAATCGTGTCTGCCTGTCCCGCATCGGACTTGTCAGCCACAAACGAGCCTGCAGCTGACGTGGACTTTTACCCCCTCCATAAATCTTCGTCCGCGAAGCCAAGCCAAAGAAAGAGTCTTTCAGTGAAGTTAATTTGTTATTGCTATTCAGACTGGTCTTTGCACTCCCCTGTTTGCACGCTCTTGTAATTCTTACAAATGTACTTCCCAGAAGATGCAATTGGGATGACGAACTCTGATCTTTCCTTAGATGACAGAAAGTACAATGGCTTTGCTGCACGCCACGAGAGATCAGTTATTTTTGCAATTGAACCTGGAGGCTCTCTCGTTGTCTGCTTCTCAGGATGGATGGAGTGGCGCATTTACCAGCTAAGCCACTAGGGGACTCTTTTTCATTATTTTCTTGTTGGTTACTGCAGAGATTGTGACTCTTGATCTGTCTTTATTTGATCATCGATCCCCAGGGCAGAAACAATTGTCTAAATGAATTGCAGAAGAAGGAAGTGAAAGGTTTCCTCCCACCTTTCAAAACGTACCTCGTTGTAAGTTCATTGGGTGCAACTGGGCTCACAGCAGAGACGTAGCCATGTTCTAAAGTTAGGGGGAGTGAGCACATAAAAAAAGGCACCATACCAAATAATTTCGTGTATAACAAAAATCTTGCAACAAGTTTTTTGATCACCTCAACCATCTGACCGATATGCAAAAAAGCCAACAAGCAAAACTGATGAGTAAGTTGAACAGCCCAAAATTAATTATAAAGTAGCAGCAAGAAGGCCAGAGTAATTCGAGTACACAGATGATCTAAAGCATCCATAGCGAGATTATTGAAGAATTATTTCATAAGCATCGCCTACTTTTTTTGAGCGATGCCTTCCAATTGGCTGCTGTGGTCACGGGCACTAAACTGAAGGAAGCAAACACTTCAAAGATGTGGTGAACTGGCTACATTTGACCACTCCCTTCTAAAGTTCTAAACTATTTAAGAATTGTTAAAAAGCAATAGCCTACCTAAACCTATATTTTGAAAGCTGTTGTTCAAATCTATAATCCCTAAATGCATTATATCTCCATGCAACTAGATTTAAACTAAAACTTTGCTCTCTAAAACATTTATGGCTCATTTATCTACAGAAAAATAATTTAGCCATGACTACAGTACTAAAAGTCGGGGAAATGATGACTGCACGCATGGTTGGAGAGCAAAGAAAGTTCATTGGCGAGGCTATGGGTGCCCAATTGTTTTGGCTTGTAAACAACACAAAATTCGTGGACAGCCTAACTATAATTTGTCCACTGTGAAACTGTCCACTCTTCCAACACTACATTATTTTTATTGCCCTTACACCTTTTATCACTAACTTATTATCATTTTGAAAGCCAAGGAGCCAGTAAAATACCTTCAGAGATATTCCTCCCAACCATGCTCAACATTTCCTCAACCTCTGAGAATATTAGGCGATGTTATATATTTACAATGGTGCAGCTGGCCCACGATCAAGTAACGGCACAGACCAAGGTAAATTTGCAGTTTTGCACAACAAATTTTCCGACAACAAAAATATGTTTTATTTCCGATAGTTTGGACAATTCTAAGACAATTTTCTTCTATGCGATTTTCTGCAGAAATGCTTCACTTTTGAGTTAGAACCAGTTTTTATATACGAGCATCCCATAAAATGATAATGGACAGAAGTCTACTACTAGATGAACATAAATTCTATGCAGGGGTTTTATGAGGTGACTGTGTTGTACCAGAAGTTCATGAGGCAATTATACTTTTGTTTATGCCGCAACAGACAGTATCAGCGAGTGATAAGAATATATTATAAAATATTCTGATTTGGGACAATGATCCTTGACTTCCAGTTATCAACAAATGAGTTGCGTAAACGCACGCTCATTTCTCTTCCATTACGCAAAATATCTCATTATCTAGCCATACTATACATAATTGTATTCTACATTCATTAATTTCATGTGACAATATGTATGAAACTTGTATAGATCTGGGGTTGTGACTTGTGACATGAAAAAGATGAAGTTCCATGGGATCATCCAGCATCAGAGAAGAGGTGATGGAGTCACGGTTTGTTTTGGATCCCCAGATGCCAGCGGCCACCAGCGCATCACAGGAGATTGAGCACACAGTTCAAAACAGTGGGAGGTTGATCAAATAAATTAATGAATCCAAAAAGTTTCTCCAGGGCAATGAAGTAAAACAAATTATTTAAAATTTAAAAAAAACAATAATCGCCTAGAGGAACTAAAGAGTTAAAAAATTGTTGAAAAGGCACCCCCTTTGAATAATGTGCTCCCCCTGCTCCCTTCTAGCTACACCACTGGCTCAAAGGCCGAAAGGGCTTGTACCAGAGCTGTATGTCTAAATTTAAAAAGGGCCTTATATGTGAATGCACTAATCAGGAATATGGAGCAATCAAAAGATTCCAGTGCTTTTTCAAGAAGGTTAATCAATTATTGGGAAGGCCTTCCCAAGATCGTGTTATATGGCGAGCTCTCCACTGGCCACCGTGACAGAGGTGCACCAAAGAAAAGGTACAAGGACTGCCTAAAGAAATCTCTTGGTGCCTGCCACATTGACCACCGCCAGTGGGCTGATATCGCCTCAAACCGTGCATCTTGGCGCCTCACAGTTTGGCGGGCAGCAACCTCCTTTGAAGAAGACCGTAGAGCCTACCTCACTGACAAAAGGCAGAGGAGGAAAAACCCAACACCCAACCCCAACCCACCAATTTTCCCCTGCAACCGCTGCAATCGTGTCTGCCTGTCCCGCATCGGACTTGTCAGCCACAAACGAGCCTGCAGCTGACGTGGACTTTTTACCCCCTCCATAAATCTTCGTCCGCGAAGCCAAGCCAAAGAAGAAGAATCAATTATAAAGTACATAATAGGATGTTGATGTCTGGAACAAATATTTTAAAGATGTTCAGTGCATATCTTGCATAAGAATTGACATTTTTGATCTCCCATTTTCCAGCCACTAAAATCCTGCTTTTGGTGGGACTTCAACCATTTTTAATAGGGCAGTAAGTCCTGATAACGAATTGAGCTTTTGAAAGAATTTTACTGCAGCCCTTTTATTCGATTATTTGTTTGTGTAGCAATTTTCCAATATTTGTTTTAGGTTCATTTAGAGAGCATTAGGTTTGCCATGTGAATCAATAATGGTGTCCAGAGGTTTGAGGAGCAACAGCAAGGAGAAAATCTCATGCCTACCACTTCCTGCTCTCCCTTGGCTGATAAAAAATCAGTGCTGGATTGGACTTGCCGGAGGCTCAGCTGGACGAGTCCACAAGACCACAAGACGTAAGAGCAGAAATAGGCTATCCATTTCCCACTCAACCCCATTGCCAGGCCCCATAACCTTTGATGCCCTGGGCAAACAAGGAATGATCAAACTCTGCCTTAAATACACCCAATAACCTGTCCTCCACAACTACCTGTGGCAACAAGTTCCACAGATTTATCACCTTCTGGCTGAAGAAATTTCTCTGCATTTCTCTTCTAATTGGATGTCCTTCAATCCTGAAGTTGTGCCTTCTTGACCTGGTGTGATGGAATTGTGTTATTATTAATCTTTAGGGAAATTATATATATTTCTTAGAAAAGGTTTTGTGGGTGGACAGGGACACAAACACACAGAATTACACAGACAGAAGGCATTTCAGAGACACAACATCTGGAAAACAGAGCAATAAAAATTAGAATTGAATGGTACTTTCAATTGCTGGAACAATGGTGTTTACTGAGTGATGGCATCTGTTCAAACAAGCTGGCTTTTGCTTCAATGACTGGGTACACACACAACCATCTGCTTATAAAATGGGAAGATAACTTGGAAGCATTTGCTTGTTAACTTTTGGAAGAGAAGAACTTCAAACAAAATCAGCAGTGAGGTTATTTCATGTGATTAAAGACATTTCAGAAGTGCCCTAAGAGGTCTTGTGAGTAAGTAGAATGATTCTGGAACGATTTGAGTATATTCCAATGACAAATTATGAAGATAAAGATAAAAGAATATCCAAGAATATTTTTACTTGGGAATATATATATATATAAAAGATATATATCAATTTTTAAAAAATATAGCAATAGCGGGTGCAAAGAAATGTATAGCGGTAATGTGGAAAACTGAGAGTGTGGTACCATTACACAGGTGGGATATTGAAATGCAAAACTGTATAAGTTTAGAAAAAATTACATATAGTTTTAGAAATCGAATTGAAAACTTTTATACAATTTGGAAACCATATATAGAATTTATGAATAAAATTCCATTCACATTCTCCATTTTACCCACCCCTCTCAAATAGAAAAAAAAATCAATGAATATTATATATATTAATAATATATATGTAGAAGTAAGTGTTATTTTTATTTTCTTCCTTTTCTTTTTTGGGAGGGAGTGGGGTTGGGGAGAAAAATCTTTTTTTTGTATCATTTTATGACTTACAATAATTACTGTACTATTGAATAATTTTTTTTGTATTGATGCAAATGATAAATACATTTTTCAAACAAAATTGCCCCAAGAAACATCTGAAGTCAGAAATGCAGTATCCTCTTGTGACAGAGGTACTGTTCTTGTATTCTCCTTATCTTGGGAGATACACAAATCAGTGACAAGGAAGAGCCACTTCAGCTCTCTCTTTGAAAAGAGGACAGTTTCACCGTGTCCATTTTTACATGGCCATTTCATGTAACCATTGCCAGGGTTTGTGAAATCATTGTGGAAGAAAACACAAGCTCTGAAACCTCCATGGAAGAGAGGGGGAATCATTCGTATGAAGAAACAATTCTCTGAAAACAAACCTACAAGAATTCATGAGTTTGAGAACTTTTGAACAGCTGTAAAACTTTGAGTTTCAACACGAAAACTTTCTGAGACTGAACTTTAAAATCGTCTCTTCAGAATCATACCTCAATTGTAATGGTTTGAGTTTTAACACACACACACACACACACACACACACACACACACACACACACACACACACACACACACACACACACACACACACACACACACACACATGCACATAGTGGGTTAAATTAGTGTTAAGTTTAGAGTTAAGAAGTGTTATGTTATTACTAGTTATTAATAAAAAATTATTGTTTTGAAGATACTATAGCCTTGGTGAATTTCTATTGCTGCTGGTCTAGGTCTTAACACTTGGACTCTCCCATCATGGGAAACAACCTTTATGGTTGCCAGACTCTGCAGCAGAAATGAAATGAGTCAACATGAGGCATTAACATAACCCATCCTCATTGATCTACCTGTGGCAGGTACATTTGGCTGTGGCGCAAGATGAGTGACTGGATAGACTAGGATTATAGTTTCTGGAATTTAGCGGAATGAGATGGGATCGCATAGAGACTTCTAAAATCCAGGTTAGATACAGGAGAAATATTCCTGATATTGGTAAAGTCCTGAACATGGACTCATTGTTTAAGGAAAAGGGTATTTTTTGAATACTTCATTTATAAATTTTAAACCATAATATAATTACATTACATTCAATTGTAAACTATTAAAAAAAATTGTTACACATAGTAATATACTCCAATCCCCCTTACCCCACCCTCCTAAACTCTCACCGCTAAAAAAGGAAAAAGATAAATGGAAGAACAAACTGGAAAATGTCAAGAAATAAAACATTTATACAGAAAAATATTTTGGAGGTAACCAAGAAGTGAGGTCTTCAGAGAGTCAATGAAACACAGAAACTAGAATTTTGTAAATATGTGCTCCATATTTTCCAAAAGCTATGTTATTTATCTCACAAATTATAAATAATTTTCTCTAATCGTATACAACTACAAAGTTCTACATGCCATCTTTCCATGCCTAAATCTATTTCTGACTTCCATGCTATTACTGTACATTTCCTAGCAACTACTAAAGCAATTAATACAAATTCAATTTGATAAATATTTAAATAGCCTTAATATCACTCAGTAAAAATAACATCAGGTCCTGTGGGAATTTGATCCCAGTAATTCGTCTCAAAAAATTACCTACTCCTAACCAAAATTGTCTAACTTTAGGACATTGCCATTGAATGAAAAAAGGTTCCAACCTCAGATCTAAGTCTAAAACATAAATCTGAAACGATAGGATTTAATCTATTTAATTTTTGCGGAGTCAAATACAACTGATGCAAAAATTTATATTGAACTCACCTATATCTTACATTTATACGTTTAGTCATATTATTCATACATAAAACCCATCTAATCCTTTTCTCTTACTTGAGTATTTAAATCTAATTCCCATCTTAATCTTGATTTGTGCACCCTAATTTTGGGGGCCTTAGTTTGAAGTAAATTATACATTAATGAAATAAATTTATTTACAGTATTGTTAGAAATCAGTAATTCAAATCCACTTTGATTAGGTAACATCAAAGTAGACCCATTTTTCCCAGATAACCTGGTAATAAAATAAAGTATTACCAGGTACATTAACAATTTCCCTCATTCTTTCCAATGTTATAAATCTCCCATCCTCAAAACCAATCTTCAATCCTATTAATACCCTTCTGTCTCCAAATCCTCAAGAATTGGTTTATCCTTTGAAAAAGGAATAAGCTCCTTTTGACATAGAGGCATTTTTCTAGATATTAAACCTTTCCTACCAATTTCATCATCAATATTGTTCCAGTAATGTTTCAAAATAAATGATTCCCTACTTCCAAATAACAGCTTAGAATTCCATTTATAAATATAATCTTGGGGATCTATATCCCATATTGCATCCAATTTAGCATAAGGATTCAATCTAAATTAAGCAATACATTTGTCAATCTCAATTGAACTGCTTTATAATAATTCTTAAAATGAGGAAGACACAAACCCCCTAAGTCATATTTCCAAGTCAATTTTTCCAAATCCTTAAAAAATTTTGAAGGAATTGGAAAGGGAATTAAATGAAAAAGATATTGAATTCTAGGAAAAACATTCATTTTAACACAGTTTAACAATTAAAGTAAGAGGTAAATTATTAAAATTTTTAAAATCAGCAAACAATTCTATTAAACAAAGGTAACTAATTCAATTTATATACATTTTAAAAATCATTATCAATTCTAATACCTAAATTTGGTAACTATTTTGCAATCACTATAATCACCCACAGCTAAGGGCATAATCTCACTTTTCCCCCAATTAACTTTATAACCAGAGAGTTCCCCATATTCTTTCAATCTTATCTCTAATTGTAAGGATCAGTTTAAATAAACCAAAACATCATCAGCAAATAAATTAATTTTATATTCTTCTTGATCCACTTTAATTCCCTTAATAGTCTAAGGAAAAGGGTTGTCATTTGAACTGAGATGAGGAGAAACTTCTTCACCCAGAGTTATGAACTTGTGGAACTCTCTGCCATCGAAAGCTGATGAGGACAGTTTGTTAGCTATATCCAAAAGTGAGTTGGGTGTGGTCCTTATGGCAAAAGAGATCAAGGGATATAGAGTGAAAAGAGCAATAGGGGACTGAAGTCACATGATCAGCCACGATCATATGGTGCAGGATTGAGGGGCTGAATTGCCTACACCTGCTCCTCTTCACTGTGATTCTATGAGGACCGGTAAAATTATTTGAACAATATATCGAGGCCATCCTCCACTGTGTTGGATAGCCCTAAATAGATAAACAGATCCATGAGGTGCTATGTACCACCAGCATCAGCAGAAATGTACTTTGCCACAACATGTGGTCTCCAGGCCTGCCCATGTGCCCTTGCTACACCACAACTACCAAACCAGTAGGTGATCCTTTGGTCATTGAGAAACACAGAAGGTAGACTGGGAGAAGCACTGGGTTCACTTCAAGATGAGGAGTTAACAGTTGCAAAGCTCCAACATGCAGCATGTTTGGTCAACAATAAAAACAGGGTTCAAATGAGAGACCGAAGCAAACCTACACTGTTGGCCTCAGGAGGGGAAAAACCAAAGGTGTTCATCAGGAGAAGATGAGCAAATATAATTTCTTGTGAGTCACTATCTCACCGTATCTTTCCTGGTCCCAACACACTAATGGTGTCGTGAAGAAAGCTCATCAGCTGCTCTATATCCTCAGGAGTTGACAGAGGTTTGGCATGACATCAGAAACCCTGGCAAATATCTACAGAAGTGTGGTGGAAAGTGTGCTGACCGGCTGCATCACCGTCTGGTATGGGGTCACCAGTACCCCTGAGGTTAAAGCACTGCAAATGGTAGTGGACACATTTCAGGACATCACAGGCAAAATCCTCCCCACCTTTGAGAACATTTACAGGAAACACTGCTGTCAGAGAGCAGCAGCAATCATCGAGGATCCACACCACCCAGCACACGCTCTGTTCTCACTACTACCATCAGGAAAGAGGTAGAGGTGCCACCAGATTCAGGCACAGCTGCTACCCCTCCACCATCAAACTCTTCATCAACAAACTCAATCAGGGATTCATTTAAGCATTTGATTGAGTTTTTTTCTCTCTCTGTATTGCACAGTCAGTTTGTTTACATTTCTTTATTTATTTACAAGTGTACATTGAGTACATGTTTTTGCACTACCAATAAGTGGCAATTCTGCCTCACCCACTGAAAAAAGAATCACAGGGTTGTACGTGATGTCATGTGTGTATTCTGATAATAAGTCTGAAATCTGAATCTGAATTCAATAGATTAGATCCAAGTTCTGCAGTTCTGCCACTTCTAATTGCAAATGGTCATGGACAATTAAACAAGACAGGAGGGAAAGTACATTGTCATCTTGAACTTTGTTGACTGAACAAATGCAGTTTCAAGAGCAACACTCAAGAAACCTAACACCATCCAGGACAAAGAGGCCCAATAAAAACACAATGTCTGGAGAAACTAGGCAGATCAAACAGCGTACCTTTTTAGCAAAGATAAACCACCTGAAGAAACACACAAAGATCAGCGTGTACAGAGCCGTTGTCATACCCACGCTCCTGTTCGGCTCCAAATCATGGGTCCTCTACTGGCATCACCTACGGCTCCTAGAACGCTTCCATCAGCGCTGTCTCCGCTCCATCCTCAACATTCATTGGAATGACTTCATCACCAACATGGAAGTACTCGAGCTGGCAGAGTCCATGTTGCTGAAGACCCAACTGCGCTGGGTGGGTCACGTCTCCAGAATGGAGGACCATCGGCTTCCCAAGATCGTGTTATATGGCGAGCTCTCCACTGACCACCGAGACAGAGGTGCACCAAAGAAGAGGTACAAGGACTGCTTAAAGAAATCTCTTGGTGCCTGCCACATTAACCACCGCCAGTGGGCTGATATCACCTCCAACCGTGCATCTTGGTGCCTCACAGTTCGACGGGCAGCAACCTCCTTTCAAGCAGAGCCCACCTTACTGACAAAAGACAAAGGAGGAAAAACCCAACACCCAACGCCAACCAACCAATTTTCCCTTGCAACCGCTGCAACCGTGCCTGCCTGTCCCGCATCGGACTTGTCAGTCACCAACGAGCCTGCAGCTGACGTGGACATTACCCCTCCATAAATCTTCGTCTGTGAAGCCAAGTCAAAGAAAAGAAAGATACATAACCAATGTTTCTTGTTTAAACCCTTTATCACGGTATGAGCAAAATGTGGCTAGGCATCGGAATACATTCTATTTATTTATTTAAACATTTTATTAAGGTGCCTTCACACATTTTGCTCAATCCGTGATAAAGGGCTCAAGACTGAAATGTTGGCTATTGATCTTTATCTTTCCTATATAACGTACACTTTATTGCCACATAACGTGCAAGACAGGTGACAGAAGTATGTGTAGGGGAAAATTTTGGGTCCAGTGATAATAATGCCATTAGTTTCAAATTAATTATGGAGGAAAGGCCTGGGCCTCGCGTTGTGATTCTAAAGTGGCGAAAGGCCAATTTTGAGGAAATGAGGAAGGATCTAGAATGCGTGGATTGGGGTAAGTTGTTTTCAGGCAAGGATGTGTGAGGTAAGTGGAGGACCTTGAAAGGTGAAATTTTGAGAGTACAGAGTTTGTATGTTCCCGTCAGGATTAAAGTCAAGGTTAGCAGGCATAGGGAACCTTGGTTTTCAAGGGATTTTGGGTATCTGGTGTATAGCAGGTATAGGCAATGCTGAGCAATTGAGGAACTTAAGGAGCATTAAAATGCAACAAAAAGCTCAGGAGAGAATTGCTGAAGCCTATAAGAGGACATGAGGTTGCTTTAGCACACAACATGGAGGAAAATCTGAAGGTGTTCTACAGGTATATTGAGAACAAAATAATAGTAGGGGCCCCTCGAAGATCAGAGTGGTTGGGTTTGCATGGAGCCAAAAGAGATGGGAGATATTCAAATGATTTTTCTTTGTTGTCAGTATTCATTCAGGTAACTGGCACAAAGCCTAGGGAAGTAAGGAAAACAAGCAGTGAGGTCGTGGAACCTATACAGATTAAAGAGGAGGAGGTGCTTGCTGTTTTAAAGTGATTAAGGGTGGATAAATCCCCAGTGCCTGACAAGATATTCCCTTGGACCTTGAGGGAGGCCAGTGTAGTAATTGCAGGGGCTCTGGCAGAAATATTTAAAATTTCCTTAGCTACAAGTGTGAAACTGGAGGATTGGAGGGTGGATCACATTGTTTAAAAAAGGCTCCAAAGATAACCCTGGAAATTGTAAGCCAGTATGTCAGTAGTAGGTAAATTATTGGAAGGTGTTCTACGAGATTGGATATACAATTACTTGGATATCCAGGGACTGATTTGGGATAGTCAACATGGTTTTGTGCGTGGTAGGTTGTATTTAGTTTTCTTGGATTTGAGGAGATTACCAGGAAAGCTGAGGAAGGAAAAGCTGTGGATGTTGTCTACATGCCTTTGACAAGGTCCCGCATGTGAGTGTAGTCAGGAAGTTCAGATGTTTGGTATTCAAGCTGAGGTTGTAAACTGAATTCCATTGGTTAGAAAGGAGAAGCCAGAGAGTGGTGGTAGATGACTGCTTCTCAGACTGGAAACCTGAGACTAGTGGTGTGCCTCAGGGATCGGTGCTGAGACCATTGTTGTTTGTCATGGATGTGTGATATGATCATGTGATAAATTTGATCAGCAAGTTTGTGGATGACAGTAAGATTGGAAGTGTTGCGGACAACATTTTCAAAACTTGGAAAGGGATCTGGACCAGCTGGAAGAGTAGGCTGCAAAAATGGCAGATGGAATTTAATGCAGACAAATGTGAGGTGTTGCATATTGGAAGGACAAAGCAAGAAAGGACATACACGGTGAATGGAGGGCATTGAGAAATGCGCCAGATGAGAGGGATCTGGGAATACAAATGCATAATTCCCTGAAAGTAGCATTACAGGCAAATAGGGTGGGTGAAGAGACCTTTTGGCATATTGGCCTTGATAAATCAATGTATTGAGTACAGGAGTTGTGATATTATGATAAAGTTATTTCAGACATTGGTGAAGCCAAATTTGGAGTATTGTGGGCAGTTTTGGTCATCTAACTACAGGAAAGACATCAATAAGTTACAAAAAGTGCAGAGAAGATTTACTAGGATGTTGTCCAGACTTCAGGAACTGAGCTACAAGGAAAAGTTAAACAGGTTAAGACTTTATTGCTTGGAGCATAGAAGAACGAGGGGAGAATTGTTAGAGGTATTTAAAATGATAAGGGGTATAGACAGAATAAATGTATGTCATTTTTCTCAACTCAGGGTAGGTGAGATACAAACTAGAGAACATGGATTAATGGTGAAAGGGGAAAAGTTTAGGGGGAAAACTGGAGAGAACTTCTGAACACAGAGAGTGGTGGGACTGTGGAACGAGCTGCCAGCTGAAGTGGTGAACGTGGGTTCAATTTGAACACTTAAGAAGAATTTGGGCAGGTACGTGGATGGGAGGGCTATGGACTAGGTGCAGGTCATTGGGACTAGGCAGAATAGTAGTTCAGCACAGACCAGAAGTGGTGTAATGTTCTCTGTTTTACGGTACACTGTTTGACCTGCTGAGTTTCTCCAGCACTGTGATTTTTCTTTCAATTCACTGCATCTGCAGACTGCCGTGCTTTTCTCTAGGCCTGCTTGATCTGCACACTGTATGTCTCCTGAAACCTTCATTCCCTCCACTGCTAGCAGATACTGTTTGAAATGTCTGTCTTCTATGAAACCTACCGCAGATACTCACTGAGACGACTTCAAAAACACCCCTGAACCCAAGAAGTCTACCATTGAGAAAGACACGAGATTCATTCAATTTGCACACCGTCCAGATCTTGAAATACATCATCAATCTTTATTGCAACTTGGAGCTCTTGGATCGCTATACACGGCAGATGGATTGCAGTAGTTCAAGAAGACTGCTTCCCAAGGGAAAATGACTGCCAGTCATATCCATAACCTGACAAATGAATGAAAAACAAGTTGTTCTTGGGATTATTGATAATGAATGAGAACAAAGTCTAGGATACAACTTGCACAATTGAAGGATTACTTCAATGTCACGGCCTGCTATCTTTAGAGAGAGGCGTTTATGTTAACTCTCTGTTTGCATTTCACTCTCTCAGACCAGAATAAACTATCCTGCCTGCAATCTTCACAGCAGCAATGGATTTCTTCTGATGTCCCCCAGTCTCAACCTACAAACAAATAGAGCTGGCCACTTAACTAACTTGGTGGGGTTGGCATCTTACCGTGGACAGGTGTTTTTGTTCCTATGTGACAACAGCAGTGCTACTGGTAACACAGTGTACACTGAATGAAAAGACATGAGCAAATGTTGAAAGGTGAGGGAATGAAAATGGGAGATAGCTCAGTCTCACATAATTGTTGGGGTAAATGCTGGAATACATTGATAAGGAAGCACTTAGAGCACTTAGAGAATCACGATTTGACTTGTTGAGTCAACTTCCGTTGTGCTATATTTGGATGGCAGACCGTCTACAGTGTGCCTTCAGCATTTCACGTGCTTTAGAGTTCACGATAAAGCGGTGTAGAGGAAAAGGTGTGAATCATTAGCTTTTAAATATTGTTTGACGTAGAAGCACTGCTCATGACAAAATGACCTCACCTTCATCAATTCTTCCAATATTAGTGTGTAGGTGAAGCAAAATGCCCACTGTTAAAGGCAAAATGTTGACTCCAGTTGTCTCCTTTATTACCTTTGGTTAATATACCATATGACTCTCTGTTGACACTTTGTTCTCATAGTGAATTCACAAATAATTTCCTTTGCTAATTTCAAAGTTCCTCGATTTGCAGAGTGTTGATATCTCACCACTTGAGTCACCAAGGAACTGCAGTTCTGCGCTCCTCAGAAAGTTACAAGAGATCTCTATTTCTCTTATGTCAAATCTGGCACTGCAAACTTGTAGAGTGCAATCACGTAACACATGTTTCCTGTGAATGTACTTATATTTTTCGATTAGTCCCAGGCAGTTGGGATGCACAAGCAGTAATGATCTTTTGATGTATCTCGAGCCGTTAATGAGCCACTCCACTGCTAGCAAGGGCAGAAAGGTCACAAGTCCAGCTGTAGAGTAGATTATTGTAACAGGGAAACAACAGAGGGAATCCTCAGTTGCCTACCTGACACAATGGCTCAAACCCCCAGTGGCTCTCCCCTGTTTCCTCTTGAGCAGTAGTTTGGAGAGCAGTGTAGACAGATAAAGACATTGGGTCTGCACCTGCCAATATGATCAAAATATTTTGGTAAACAAAATATTTCTGATTATTGTAATATTGTAACTTACAAAATCAATTTATTTTAGTAAAACTAAAGAGCTTTAAACATTTCTTATGTGGGCTTTGGCGATCTTCTTGTGATAAATGAGGTCATTACATATCATTTCAAATTTAACCAAAAATCAGTTTCTAGGCTCGATTCTCTGCAATTAGATTAAAAAAATGTATCTCACGTTACTTGGCTCTTGCTTTCTGTTGAATATAATTAGTCTGCAATAACCACTTGTTTAATGGAGAGGTCAAGGTTCTGATGATGTCGAATCGGAGGTTTGAGGCATTACAATGTTCTCCTTACTAATGTTGGGAAGGGCTAATTCATTGGGATCTGGGAATGGCCCCATTCAATCGTCCATCCATGGACTTGTCAGGCAATAGATCTCCAATTGAGAACCTGCTCAAAGATTGTGTGATGACATTATTGAATCTAGCAGCGTAGAAGACATAGAAGGGCAGTAATTGGCCTGTCAAAGAAAACATAATTAATTCCTACACCTTAACACTAACTCCGTTCCTTTCCCAAGCCCCTTCATTGGCAGGCCCAGCTCTTATTGAAGGTCGCTTTAACAATTGGTCCCATTGCAAGAACTCAAAAAGACCATAAGGACACCTGTCTCCAAGCTCACTCTGCCATTCAATATGATTTAAAATGATCTACTCCAGGCCACAATTCCACTTCCGTGCAAGTTCCATAAGGGTTCTTAGTTCTTTGATCTTTCAAAATGTATTTACCTTCTCTTTCAATATCTTCAGTGATCTACCTCTACAACCACAATGCTTTGAGTTCAAGAATTCTTGTGATCATTCACCCTTTATACGGGAGCCAGCATTTTTCCTTTCTATCCTGCAACCATGGAGGATTGTGCCCAAGATGGGTTGCAGACTTTGGGATAGCAGTGGATAAGTGCAGGGAACCAGAATAGGGAGAACACCCCCTCCCTCCTCCCAGTGAAAAGGAGGAGAAGCATGGGAGATGACCCTTCAGGTAAGGTGATCACAGCAGCAGACCAGTGAGGAGCTCGGTTGCTGAAGAATCCACAAAGGCATTGGGCAGTTGGTGACTTGCAGTCGAAGGACCCACACAGACTGGGGGCTGCTGGAGACTTGTGGTTGAAGGATTCGCGCTGCTGGACACTGGTTCATGCGAACCAGGTATGAGAACCAGGATTCGAGAGGGAACTGAGGGCAGGAAGGGCTTTCGACGGGCCTCGGATGCTGAAGGCTTCCTGACCATATTGGAGGTTTGGATGTGGAGCTTGGGTTGCCAATGGTTTGAACTGCAGGAGCTCTGGAGGCACATCCACGGACATTGAAGGGACTCTCTTTAGCTTCTCTTTCTCTTATTGTTAAGGGTGACTTTGTTTGCCTTATGGCAGACAAAAGGTGAAGTATATCAAGTAACTTATGTGTTTATGTATTATTACACGACAATAAAAGGAACCTTGAATCTTTTTTCAGTGTATTTTAAATGTCTGTCCATTATCTTATAAATATGAAATCTAGTTCAAGACTCTCCCTTTTGTGAAAGCACCTGTCATACCACCTTAGGATCTTATGTTTCAATTAGCTTACACGTCATTCTTCCAAACTCCAAAGAATACAGATTTAATTATTTTTGATGGCATGATAGGGCACCCTACCCATCCCAGGAATTAGCCTGACAAATCTCTTTGAGATTACGTTTTATATGCATATAACAATTACAGCACGGAAACAGGCCATTTTGACCTTTCTAGTCCACACTGATCCAAGTACCCTCCTCTAATCCCACCTACCAGCACCCTGCCCATATCCCTCCATCCCCCTCCCATCCATATACCTATCCAACTCTTTCTTAAATTACAAAATTGACCCTGTCTCCACCACTTTTCCCAGAAGCCCATTCCACACAGTAACCACTCTCTGAGTAAAGAAGTTCCCCCTCACGTTACTCCTAAACCTTTGCCCGTCACCTCTCAACCCATGACCTCTTGTATCCATCTCTCCTACTCTCAATGGGAAAAGCCTTTCCACATCAACTCTATCTATCCCTCTCATTATCTTAAACACCTCTATCAAATCCCCTCTCAGCCTTCTACGTTCCAAGGAATAAAGACCTAATTTGCTTAATCTTTCCTTGTATTCAGATGCTGAAACCCAGGCAACAATTTTGTAAATCTTCTCTGCACTCTCTCTATCTTGTTAATATCCTTCCTATAAATCAGTGACCAGAACTGCACACAGTACTCTAAATTTGGCCTTACCAATGCCTTGTACAGTTCCATCATTACTTCCCAACTCCTATATTCTATGCACTGATTTATATAGGCAAGCATACTAAAGGACCTCTTCACCACCCCATCCACATGCGCTCCCACCTCCAGGGAACAATGCACCGCCACTCCCAGATCCCTCTGCTCCACTGCATTCCCCAATGCCCTCCCACCTACCACACACGTCTTGCTCTGACCACTCCCTCCAAAATGAAGCACCCCACACCCATCAGCACCAAACTCCATCCGCTATCCTCCCGCCGTATATCCTTTCTTAAGTAACTTCCGATGCAGCCATATCAACGTGTTACACAATTGTAATAATTATGCTATTTTAAATTCAACTCATGAACAATAAAAGCAAATATGCTATTTGTATTCTAATGACTTGGCTTCATCTGCATATTTACTTTATGTATTTCACGGATCTGAATATATTCCCCTGGGCCTCATTCATTTTTTAGCCCCTTTCCATTTAGATTAGTTTGATTTTTACTTTTTCCTTCCAAAGTGCAAGATCTCGTACATTTGTACATTGAACTCCATTTGCCAAGTTTTCACCCACTCTCTCAACCTGTCTATATCCTGTTGCTGAGTCCAAATACCCTCGTCACATTACAACCTGTCAGCTATTTTAGTGTTATTAGCTAATAGAAATACCTTACACTGCTTCTTCCTCTAAGTCATTAATCTAGATGACGAAGGAGCAATTCTTGGGATACTCCAGGTGACATCTTTCCAATCTGGAGTAAAAAAAGACACATGGTAAATTTTCCTTGCATGGTCACATCTTCCTCATCGTGATGTGACACGATAACCCAAATGCAGTCTAAGCAGTGTTTGGTAAAGTTGCCACAGGATGTCCCAACCTTTATATTCAATGTCCCAATCTATGAAGGAAACCACTCAGCTTGCCTCCTCCACCACTCCATTGACCTGTGTTGTCACTGTCAGAGAATAATGGACTTGATCCCTCGGGTCCTTTGGATCATCAATAGTGCCAATTACTGCATATGTCCTACCCCCCCCTCCCCCCCATATGCATTTCTCAAAAAAAAACATTACTTTGGACTTGTCAGGGTTAAATTCCATCCGACAAATTACTGCCCAATTTTCCCGAACTGTGGTTCCAACAGGCTGAAGCACAATCTCATCTTTGGAAAGTTGAGTTGGACACTACGCGTTATTATCATCTAGTCAGTGCCCCTGGACCAGGCCGTCGCTAAGAGGGTCGGTGACTTTCTACGAGATCCAGCACGTACCAGCAAATACGATGCTTTAAAAGCACTTTTATTACGTTGTATATGGTACATTCCATAGGGAAAGGGCAGCCAAACTATACATCCCGATGGGTTGGGAGACTGCGCCCCTTCAGAACTAATGGATAAAATGCTGTTCTTGGCAGCTGGCGAAAGGCCAAATATGCTATTCGAGCAGCTCTTTTTAAAGCGAATGCCAGATGATATTAGGCACTTGTTATCCAAGTGTTAATTTGAAGACAAAGGGCTGTAGCAGCAGAGGCAGGCATTTTATGGCTGGCTAAAAAGCACAGTGAGGAAAGACAAGTATGCACAACCAACCCTTCCGATATTGACCCCATGTCACAATCTTGAGCTCTTAGCCCAATACTCCCAACAAGCAGGCAATACCCCAACAAAAGCAAACAGCCTGTGGACACTTTATCTTGGTGTTATTATCACAGGTGTTGGGGAGTAAATGCCCACAAGTGATTGTGGTAAACACCCAGGCCAACCACCAGGAAGGGCTGCGGGGGTTGCTGAGTAACCTTCAAGCCAATTGTATGTATGGAACCAATTGTCCCAGCAAAAACTTCTGGTGGACACAGGCTCCAAAGTTAGAATATTTCCACCCACCGGTTTTGACACATGTCATCCTACCCCGGACCTGCAACTATGAGCAGTTAACAGTTCCAACATTCAGACCTTTGGCACCAGGAAGATGAATGTCAAGTTCAAGAATCATCTCTACACTTGGCCATTCATTATTGCAGCAGTATCCCGACCTTTGCTTGATGTAGATTTTCTTCGGGCTCATTCATTCCTTGTTGACTTAAAAGGGTGTCAGCTAATAGATGCAACTACTTTTCAGACCATTCCTCTGGCAGATGCCTTTACCTCTGCTCTGTGCCTTCAAACATTGAGTAAACCAGTGGATGAATTCTCCAAGCTGTTGGAAGATTTCCCTGAGATTACTACTCTACAATTTCTGCCTCCACTACAAAGCTCAGTGTTACTCACTGTATTTGTACTAAAGCCCCCCCTATCCATTCTAAAGCTCATCACTTGGCTCCAGAGAGGCTGCGTTTAGCTAAGGAAGAGTTTACCAAGATGGAGGAACTAGGCATAATTCGTAGGTCCGACAGTCCCTGGGCATCTCTATTACACATGGTCCCAAACACAATGGAGGTTGACCACCATGTGGAGATTACAGGCGGCTTAATGACGCAACCATTCCGGGTCGATATCCGATACCTCATAGTCAGGATTTCTTGGCTAATTTGCATGAATCGAAGATCTTCTCCAAAATAGACTTGATGTGTACAAAATAAGTACCTGTCGAGCCAGAAGACATTCCAAAAACATTCCCGTTTGGGTTGTTTGAATTTTTACGAATGTCATTTGGATTAAAGAATGCATTTCAGTCATTTCAACAGGTGATGGTTTCTTTAAGACATGGTATGACCAATGTCTTCATTTACCTCAATGACATTTTAGTGGTCAGTGGGCTAAGGAAGAACATTTGGAAATATCTTCATCTATTTTTTATTCGTCTTCAAAACTTTGGACTGACCATCAATCCAGATAAATGTGTTTTGGACAAGAAATTATTGATTTCAGGAAGGCGTGATTCAGCTGCCATCCAAAGTTGAGGCCCTTACCAAGGACTCAAAACCTGCCACGGTTAAAAGCCTACAGAAAACCTTTTACCATTGGTTTCTTTCAGGATCAGCTCATATCGTGAAGCCTCTTTTCGAATTACTGTCCAGAAATGCTAGAGCCATCCGTTGAACTGAAGAGGGAAATAATGCCTTCTTGAAAATGAAAGATTTGCTGACTCAAGCCGCTATGCTCAGCTCCCCTGTTTTAAATGCAGCCACTGCCCTTTCTACAGATACTTCCAGTATGGCCATAGGAGGTCCACTTCATCAATATGTCAACGGGCAATGGAAACTGTTAGGATTCTTCAGCCACCATCTTCGTGCTTTTGATAAGGAGCTCTTGGCCATTTACTTGTCTATTCAACACTTTCATTATTTTTTTGGAGGGCAAGGATTTTACTATGTACTCTGACCACAAGCCCTTAACATTTGCATTTTCCAAGCTCGCAGAGCCCTGGTCAACGCGTCAACAATGGCAATGATAATTTCAGAATTTTCCACAAAATACTTCATATTTCTGGAAAAGGCAATGTGGTAGCTGATGCACTGTCCTGTTCTGCTCCATTCAACTTTTTGTCTGTAGATCAAGGTGTTGACTGCACAGATTTGGCCTCAGCTCAAGAACATGACCATAAGAGGAATGCTTATCAGATTGCAATCTTGATTGAAAGATGTCCATTTTAGAGTTAATAGCAAACTACTTCTCTCTGATATATCGATGGGACACCCATGCCCAGTAGTTCTGGCATCATGGAAACATCGAGTATTCAAATTCATCGATTAGATCGACTATTCGTGTGGTTTCCGACAGGTTCATGTGGCTCCGTCTTAAAAAAGACGTTACACAAATGGTGAGGTCCTGCCAGAAAGCAAAAGTTCAGCGGCACACTAAGGCACCACTTCAATCATCCCCAGCAGTTATTTGCTATTTTGTGCATGCCTGCATGGACATTGTTGGTCCAATTCCTGTTTCAAGAGGATACCATTATTTTTTTACAGTAATAGACAGGTTTACACAGTGGGCCGAGGCCATGCCTTTGGGAGATGCTACTGCAGACACTTGTGCTTGGGCATTCCTCAGTTCCTGGGTGTCTTGTTTTGGTTTACTGGCGCATGTTACTTCTGATAGAGGACCACAATTTGCTTCCTCCCTGTGAATGTCCTTGTCTTGCTTGCTTGATACAGCAATTCATCATACGAATGCCTATACTTCTCAGGCCAATGGAACGGTGGAAAGATTTCATCGACATCTCATGTTACCCCTGATGGCTCAGTTGGACGGCTTGAATTGGGATGATGAGCTGCCCTGGGTATTACTGGGCATTAGAACAACTCCAAAGGAGGACCTCCAAGCTTCATCTATAGAGCTCGTATATGACGAACCATTGGTGGTTCCAGGGGAGTTCGACCCTACCATTCCAACTCCAGCGATGATCATAAGGAACTGTTGAGCAGGCTAAGGGAGACTGTAGGAAAATTGACCCTTGTACCACCATCGTCACCTGGAGAACACTCTTCCTTTGGTGCCTGCAGACCTCAAAAACTGTGAATATGTCTTCATGTGAGGGGGAACAATTGGCCAACTTTACAGATGCCCTATGAAGGACCTTATAGGATATTCAGACAAACTAGGTCGACATGTATTTTGTACATTGATGGGAAGCCACTTTCTTTCACTATTGATAGGTTTAAACCAGCTCATGTGGACAAGTCTTTCCCTCTGCAGCAGCCAACAGTCCATCGCAGAGGTCAACCACCTAAAAGACAGACAAACCTTTCTGTCTGTTCTGGGTGGGTGGGGGGGGGGGTGGGGTCATATAGCAGTGCTATGGTGGCACCTCAACTCCCAGAAAGCATCAAACCGGCTATGTGATGTCAGTGCATGATGACATCAGCACTGGTCAAGGGTGTGATTTGGGCTTTTAAAAGGTTGCACAGGTGATAAAGAGTAAATCTGTTTGATTCACTCTAAAAATACCTTGCATGGTTATTTCTTTGTGCCCACTGTGATTCCAGTGGCCACACTGTGTTTTTGCAAATTTGGTGCCCGTATGCCCAAATATTTCTGTCCTCTTGACCTGCGAGATTCTCCTCTGAGTTGTACTGAAAAATTTTTATTTATGTGTGTTAGATGACATTTCTGTGCAATCCTGAAAATGTTCTTTTTTCTTTTTTCTTTACTTTTTACATTTATATCTTTTATATTGACTATTTTGAGGGAGGGGGATTTGGGAGGGAGGGTTTTGGGAGGGAGGTGAATACCATCATGTATGTAACTTTTAATTTTTTTTTGTATACTGCTGGGCTGCGGAGGGACTGTGGTCAGAGGATGCAGATGAGGGACCGCGGTCGGGGGAGACAGCTGAGGGACCGCGCCGGGGGAGGCGGCTGAGGGACTGCGGTCGTGGGAAACTGCCGGGTGGCTGAGGGACCGCAGTTGGGGGAGACGTCCGGGTGACTGGAAGGGGGTGGGGGTGGATATGACAGCACAATTCGGGTGGGCTTTCCGAAATCCAGAAAAATCTGAAATTCGGAAAGTACTGTCCCCCAAGGGTTCCGGATAAAGGATTGTGTACTTATATATTCATTCTGATTACTGCAAGTATGGAGAACATTTTAAATAAATTATTCCAAAAGAAATCCAAAATGCAACCTTCTACCACCCATTCTTTCTGGTCACCAATCCAATTTTGGATCTAATTAGCCAGTTTGACACTGTGTGCATTAACCTTTTGGGCGTCTTGTCACGAAGGACCTTGTCAAATGTCATTCCAATGTCTACCCTTCTACCTTCATGGTTTTTTTGTAACCTTCTGAAAAAACTCGATCAAATTAGTGTGGCAGGATTTCCCCCAAAGCCATTTTGACTATCTCTGCTCAAACCCTGCCTTGCTTAGGGTTTATAAATAATTTCCCTTTGAATTTTCTCCCTAAATGTCCTGACTACTTGTTGGGCACTACCAGATGCCCCAGTAATCACAGAGACAAAGACTGAGGGGAACGATAGGCTTTATTACACATAAGACTTGTTGGCCTGGGTCCAAGCTAGGGAAGTGCAGGGAAGGAAGAGGTGACTCGACTTTTATGGCCCAGGTCACAGAGGAGGAGTCCAGGGAGGAGTCTAGGAGAGGATGTCATCAGGAGGGTGGGCCAGCCCATGCATGTATTGGCCAGTACATACAATAAACCATATCATAACACTACTGATGTAAGGCCATTTATATGTAAAAAAACATTTATTTGATTTTGTCAAAAAATTGCCGAACTATGTTATTATTTCATGTTGACGAGATTAAATAATGAAAGAAAGCTCTTGGGAAAATTTGTACACAAATAAAATCATTAATTAAAACCTTGTAGTAGAATAGTAATCGTAATATTTACAAATACTGTAGTTCCTTTATGGACTTCTTTTGCATCAATATGACTACAAGTGACAAAATCAAAAGAGTTGAATTGGAAGTCATTACAGGAAAGGTTAAGAAAGAAGATAGGAGAGCTGGAAGGGGCCACGAAAAGGTCTTGGCAGGCAGGAATAAGGAAAACCCCAAGGTGTTCCACAAGAACAAGAGTTATGTGACTAGTCAGGGGTGATATTGGAAATGGGTGCATGGAGTTGGGGGAGGCAATGGAGGTCCCTAATGAATACTTTGCTTCAGTATTCGCCAGAGAAAAGGAACTTGGCAATTGTGAGGATGTCTTAAAACGGACTGAAACATTTGAGCAGAAAAGAGGACATGTTGGAGCTTTTGAAAAGTATGAAATTAGGCATGGTTGGCGTAGGATAGTGCAACACTGTTATAGCACCAGCGATTGGGACCGGGGTTTGAATCTTGCGCTGTCTGTAAGGAGTTTGTACGTTCTCCTCATGCTTGAGTGGGTTTTCCCCTGGGGCTCCAGTTTCCTCCCATTCTTCATAAGTTTAAAAATTTAAATTTAAATAAAATAAATTTAAAAAAAAATAAGTCACCAGGTCCAGATGAGATTTACCCAAGGCTACTGTGGGAGGAGATTGCTGAGCCACCGACAATGACAATCATTTGGGACAGGAGAAATACTGGAGAATTGAAGGGTTGCAAAAGCTATTCCCCTGTGCAAGAAAGGGAGTAGAGATAACCCAGGAAATTAAAGACCAGTGAGTCTTTCTTCAGTGCTGGGCAAACCATTGGACAAGATCCTGAGAGACAGGATTTACAAGCATTTAGAGAAGCAAAATCTGATTGGGGATAGTCAGCATGGCTTTGTCAGGGGGAGGTCATGTCTCAGGGCCTGATTGAATTTTTTGAGGATGTAACTAAGTACATTGCTGAAGGTGAAGTGGTGGATGTAGTGTATATGGATTTCATTAAGACATTTGATAAGTTTCCCCAAGCAAGACTCATTCAGAAAGTAAACAGGCATGGAATCCAAGGAGGTCTTGCTTTGTGGATACAGAATTGGCTTGCCCACAGAAGTCTTTACAGCACAGAAGCAGGCCAGTCCAGCCCTACTAGTCTGTGCTTAACATCGTCACCCACCTAGTCCCACTGACCCGCATTTGGCCCATAAACCTCCACACCTTTCTTGCCCAAATGTATGGAGGTCAGTGACCAGTGGTGTTCCACAGGCATCATTTGTTCTGCGAGCCCCCCCAAGTCTTTGTGATTTAGATAAATGACCTGGATGAGGAAGTGGCAGGATGAGTTAGTAAGCTTGCAGATGACATAAAGGTTGGATAGTCCGCAGGGTTACCAGATAGGGTGAAGAGCTTGGCTGAGAAGTGGCAGATGGAATCAGAGGTGTAGCCATTTCTAAAGTTAGGGAAAGCAAGCACATAAAAAAGGTGCCATGACACATGCCAGATAGTGAGTCTGTGGTTGAATGGTGGGCTGCACTGATTTTTTGGCGGTGTCGGACCAGATCGGGGTGGGGGGGGAGGGGTGACAATGGGATCAGAATGGACTGGGGAGGGTGTGGTAGCAATGCTGTTGGACAGGACCAGGGGTGGGGGTGGGGGCGTGGGGAAAGACACATTTAAAAATACTCCTGCTACACTCCCCTAGCTACGCCACTGGATGGAGTTTGGTGGGCCAAATTTGAAGGCAGAATACAATGTTAATAGGAGATGTGGCAGTGTGGATGAATTGAGAGATCTTGGCCTACATGTCCACAGGACACTCAAATCTGCTGCACAGTGTTGTTAAGAATATGTATGGTGCGTTGGCCTTCATTAACTGAGGGATAAGGTTTCCGAGAAGTAAGGTAATGTTGCAGTTATGTACAGTATGACCTTCATTAGACCCCACTTGGGATATTGTGATCAGTTCTGGTCAGCGCTCTACAGGAAGGATGAGGATGCTATGGAGAGGGTGCAGAGGAGATTTGCAAGGATGCTGCCTGCCTCATAAGGACAGGTTGAGTGAACTAGGTATTTTCGCTCTGCACTGACACAGGACGAGGGGTGACCAGACAGAGGTGATCAAGACGATGAGAGGTATTGATTGTGTGGATGGACAGAGGCTTTGTCCCAGGGCTGAAATGGCTATCATGAGGGAGCACAGTTTTAAGGTGCTTGGGCGTAAATACGGGGGAGGGTTGAGGTGGGGCAGGGGTTTTTTAAGGGCTATGTTTCTCACACGGGGAGTTATGCGTGCATGGAATGCACTGCCGGCAGCAGTGGAGGAGCCAGGTACAATGGGACAATTTGGATAGATGGAACTGAGAAAAATGGAGCATTATGCAATAGGGAAATTTGAGGCATTTGTTAGAGTAGTTTGTTAGGTCAGCGCATCAATGTGGACCGAAGGGCCTATTTTTAATTTTTAAAAACATTTCGACGTACAGCACGGTAACACGTTATTTTGGCCCTTGAACCCGTGCCTCCCAATTTACCTACACCTCCCCCCCACCCCCCCCGCGGTATGTTTCGAAGGGTGGGAAGAAGCCGGAGCCCGCCCCCGGGAAAAACCCACGCAGACACGGGGAGAGCGTACAAGCTCCTTACAGGCAGTGCAGGATTCGATTTCCCCCGTTCCCGATCGCTGGCGCTGTCAAGGCGTTGCGCTAACCGGTACGCCCACCGTGCCGCCCCATGCGCTGCAGATTTCTATGTAAAACCAAGAGTGCCGTGAAGAGTTGCTCGGGTGGAGACTGCCAATCAATTTCAAAACACTGTGACCTCGTTTCCACAATGTCACTCCACCAAGACAAAATAAATATAAACAGGACTTTGTGTATTTAAATGGGATCTACAATCTAGGTCTAATCTATTCCTGATGGTAAATCCCATTTGGAATTTGCTGCTGTTGACAGCTCCAATTGTGACAGAGATGAATATAATATGCACTGTTTAAATGACAAGCTCTTTGAACCATGCTGGGGTTTTGACCATACCTACTGGTGATAATTCAGCTGTCTCACAACTGTCAGAGTCGGTAAGTCCTCCAAATCAAGTTTTCCAATGATGTTAACATTATGCACAGTTCTGATGAAAATATAATGGTTGTTCAAGCGAGGGGGGGAACCCTCTAAAAATATCAATTGAAAAGCATTAGAATTAGTGTAAAAATCAATAATTCACTGAATATTTTGAATAAAAGAGTTACCATCTGTCACAGTTGCCTCCTCACCAATGCGAGGATTGACAGTATTGAAGAATGGAACATTTTCCAGCACTTTTGTTCCTCTCCACATGCTGTCAGTTATATCCCCAGATCACGAGGGCGGATTCTCTGCCTGCGCTCTCAGGTTTTAGATTCAATTGCCGACTAATTGACTGGCTGCACTGCAGTTCCTGAAATACCACGGTTTTCATTCGGTGTCAATAACAAGGGCCTGTGGCACAAAGGGCCATTGAAAGGACACTTGCATTTCCATAGCGCCTTTCATGACCTCGGGATGCCCTTAAGCCCTTTACAATGGGCAAACTACTTCGGTGTGCGGTATGGTGGGAATCGCGAGAGTCAATCTGCACACAGCAATGCGATCCTAACACTGTTTTAATGATGTTGGTTGGGACTGGGGTAAATATTGGTTGAGAAAAATTCTGGCTATGGTTTTGAACAGTGTTGAAGTATTTCTCAGATGATGTTGAAATTCCAAAAACTGGAGAGATGAGACGAGACTACTTTGAAACATTTGCACAGTATCATAGCTTGGGAAATACACAGGGTGCACAATTAAAGAGCTTGCTGCATTATTGGTTACTAATGGACAAGTTCAAGTCAAATTTATTGTCATCTGATTGCACAAGTACAACCCAACGAAACAGCGTTCTCCGATCCTCGGTGCAAAACACGCAGACACACCAGACGTAACACACATACAGGCAAACAATACATACGCAGGACAAGTATTCGTGCACACAAATGAATATTGTTTCATAAATATGAAAGTCGGATGGATAGTATGAGCAGTTCCTTTGGTCGTTCAGCATTCTCATTGGCTGCGGGAAGAAGCTCTTCCTCAGCCTGGTGGTGATGGCTCTGATCCTCCCGACGGGAGCAGCTGAAAGATGCTGTGTGCAGGGTGGAAGGGGTCCTCTATCATTTTGCATGCCCTCTTCAGACAACGATCCCAGTAGATCAAGATGATGGGGGTCGGGGGGTGGTGGTGGAGGGGCGGGGAGGGAGACTTCAGTGATCCTCTCTGTCACTCTTAACGTCCGATCCAATTCTCTGCAGCAGTACCACACTGTGATGCAGCTGGCCAGGACACTCTTGCCAGAGATAAGAATATAAGAACATAAGAAATAAGAGCAGGAGTCGGCCATCCGGCCCATCGAGCCTGCTCCGCCATTCATGGCTGATCTGATCATCTTTTTTTGAATATTTTATTTTAAAAATTTGAACATACAATACCAATAAATGGGTTACCTCTCCTCCTTTCCACCAACCCCAATCCCACATAACCCACCCTCCTCCCACGCCAATTAAATCCCAAAGAAAGAAGGAAGAATAGGAGATTGACCACGAAAAACACAAATAACACGAATCAAAGCAACACCTCCACCTCAAGCTCTAGGGAATTCAACATTTTAACCCCATCTCGTCCAAATAAGTGCTCTGATCTGATCAACTCCACCTGCTTGCCCATATCCCTTAATTCCATTTTTTTAATGTAAAAATCTATCTCAATCGTAAATATGTTTAATGAAGTAGCCTCAACTGCTTCCCTGGGCAGAGAATTCCACAGAGTCACTACTCTCTGGGAAAAACAGTTTTTCCTCATCCCCATCTTAAATCTACTCCCCTGAATCTTGAGGCTGTGTCCCCTAGTTCTGGTCTCACCTACCAGTGAAAACAATTTTCCTGCCTCTATCTTATCTATCCCTTTCATAATTTTATATAAGATCTCCTCTCATTCTTCTGAATTCGAGTGAGTATAATCCCAGACGATTTAGTCTTTACTTATAGGTTAACTCCCACATCTCCAACATCAACCTGGTGAACCTCCTCTGGACTGCCTCCAAGGCCAGTATAATCCTTCCTCAAGTACGGAGACCAGAACTGCACACAGTTCTCTAGGTGCAGCCTCACCGGTACCTTGTATAGATGCAGCGCGATCTCCCTGCTCTTGAATTCAATTCCTCTAGTGATAAAGAGCAACATTCCATTTGCCTTCCTAATAGCTGCAACCCAACTTATTGCGATTCATGCACAAGCACTTCCAAGTCCTTCTGCACTACAGCATGCTGCAGTTTTTCACCATTTAAATAATAATCTGCTCTTCTATTTTTCCTCCCAAAGTGGATGACTTTCCATTTACTAATGTTGTACTCCATCTGCCAGACCTTTGCTCCTGCAGAAGGTTGACATAATGGTGGCCGGTAGCCTTGGCCTCTTCAGTCTTTGCAGGAAATGCAGTCGCTGATGTGCCTTTCTGACAACTGAGGAGATGTTGGGTGTCTACGATAGGTCACTAGTTAAGTGAACTCTGAGCAACTTGGTGCTCTCCACTCTCTCCACTACAGAGTTATTGATTATTTAGTGGAGTGTGGTCAGAATCTATGGTGAGGATGGTAGTGAATAGACACTTGTGCATACATGTACATCATAGGTGTGTGCTGCAAAACCTGGTCGCCATTTGTTTTGGACTTTCTTGCTGCTACACCAAGATCCAGTTCTGTCAATTGGCAAACTACCACCATACATTAAAATAATCCTTTCACAAGGCAACCTTCATGCATCAGATCTGGGTTGAAAGCAACTCAAATACACCGATGTGACCAATGAACCTACTAATCCCATACATCTTTGGGACGTGGGAGAAAACTGGAGCACTTGCAGGAAACCCACTCAGACACAAGGAATCTCTTAGCTCTTTGTGATTTTTATAAATGATCTGGACGAAGATGTAGAGAGATGGGCCAGTAGGTTTGTGGATGATATGAAGGATGGAGATGATGTGATAGTGTTGAAGGCTGCAACAGGATATAGATGGGATACAGAGTTGGGTGGAAAAGTGGCAGAATTCAATCTGGACAAGTGTGAGGTGATACAGTTTGGGAGGTCAAACTTGAAGGCAGAAAACATGGGTAATGGTAGGATACTTTACAGTGTGGGAGAACAGAGGGACCTTGGGGTCTAAATACATTGATCTCTCAAAGTCACTATAAAATGAGAGGATAGTTAAGAAAGCTTATGGCATGCTGGGCTTCATTAGTCATGGGATTGAATGCAGGAGTCGTGAGGCAACGTTTCAGCTCTATAAATCTCTGGTCAGACCTATAGGGAGATTTAAGAGACTCTTAGACTGGCACATGAATGAAAGAGAAATAGAGGATTATGTGGTAGGAAGGGTTTAGATTTTTTTTAGCTACATATAGGTTGTTGTGTAATTGTGGGCCAAAGGGTCTGTACTGTGCTGCAATGTTCTCAGGTCTAAAAAATATGGTGGCATTGCCAGAGCTGCTGTAATGGCAGCGCTGCCTCTGGTGTGGATGCAGGAGAACAGAGAGTGGATACAGAGTGCTGCTCCAAAGGGTTTAACTGCCCAGTCCTAATGCTGGCGACTGCACAGGCTCTTCAACTAAAATCTTGCAACCACGGAAGTTTGTGCCCAAGATGTCGTCGCCTATGCTTGGCAGCAGCCATGGGGGGTTGTAGACTCGGGAGAGCAGTGAACTGGTGCAGGGCACCAGGAACAGGAAGGACAAACCCTTTTCGAGAAGGAGAAGCAGAGGAGCTGATCCTACAGGACGGTGTTCAAGTCAGCAGAACAGCGAGGGCTCAGCGGCTGAAGGACGCACAAAGTCTGCGGGTGACTTGCAGTTGGGAGACTCACGCAGGCTGCATGCTGCTGGCGACTGGAAACTGGATCGAGGGAACCAGGTTTCGGAGCCGGGATTCAGGAGGGGCTAAGGGCACAAAGGGTGCTGAAGACGTTGGAGGTTTGGATCTGGAGCTCGGGTTGCCGATGGATCGAACAGGCGTCTGTGCAGCTGTAGAGGCTGCGGGAACTCTGGAGGTGAATTCACGGACTCTCAGTGACTCTGAACAGACTCTCGATTCCTTCTCTTTCTGTGAGGACCCCCCCCCCCCCCCCAAGTGACACTAATGGTGAATCTTTGTTGCCCTTATGGCAGGCAGAAGGCATTTTTGTGAAATATTACATTCTGTACTGTTACATGAAAATAAACATGTCTTGAATCTTGAATCCTTACAAATTGCCGCAGATTCGAATGCAGGTCGCTCGCAATGAAATAACTTTGCACAATGTTAATCAATGATTGTGGACCGGTTGCTTGCAAGGACATGACCAAAGCTCAAAGTTCAAGTTTATTGTCGTAGTACATTTGTGACATCACAAACAACACTGAGAATAATTTTCCTACGAACCAGGCAAAATTTTTACTTATTGGTAGTACAAATTGCATTCAAGATCAAGGTACATGCACAACCAACCAATTTTCCCCTGCAATCGCTGCAACCGTGTCTGCTTGTCCCGCATCGGACTTGTCAGCCACAAACGAGCCTGCAGCTGACGTGGACATTTACCCCTCCATAAATCTTCGTCCGCGAAGCCAAGCCAAAGAAGAATGTAATGTTATTGAAAAAACCGGAATTTGTAAAATTTATTAAGGATCAAACTGTTTCTTTCTTAGATTTGAATAGGAAAACAGTTCAGTGTAATTTTACTGTATGGGATGGTTTGAAGGTGTTTTTACGTGGTCAAATTATCAGCTATTTATCAAAGGAAAGGAAGAAATTTTTGGCAGAGACTCGGTCAATGGAAAAACGGATAGTTGATTTGGAAAAAGAATTTTAGAGGAATTGTACAGAGGATAATAAGGTAGTTTTGACAAAATTGAAGTTTACGATATAATACTTTACAAACATACCAATTTGAACGTTTGCTTCAAAGATCTAAGCAGCGTTATTATGAGTTAGGGGACAGAGCTCATAAAGTTTTGGCCTGCCAATTGAAAACAGAACAAGCATCAGGAACTATTAATGCTGTGAGGAAAGATAATCCCCCACAGGTGTTCATGATGGAGGGGAGAGTTTTGCCTGAGATGTCCTGGACTGTGCTCACAACCTTTTGCTGGGCTTTTCATTCAGAGGTATTGGTGCCCTGTACCAGGCTGCGATGCAGCCGGTCAACACACCTTCCACGACATATCTGTAGAAGTTTGCCAAGGTTTCTGATGTCATACTGAGCGTCCGCAAACTCCCGAAAAAATAGAAGCGCTTATGTGCGGTCTTCCCGTTGACATTGGTATGTTGGGTCCAGAAAAGATCCACCGAGAGAGTGACTCCCAGAAATTTAAATTTTCTCACCCTCTCCACCTCTGATCACCCGAGGATCACTGGAAAGTACACCTCTGGAATTGTACAGAGGATAATAAGGTAGTTTTGACAAAATTGAAGTTTACGATATAATACTTTACAAACATACCAATTTGAACGTTTGCTTCAAAGATCTAAGCAGCGTTATTATGAGTTAGGGGACAGAGCTCATAAAGTTTTGGCCTGCCAATTTAAAGCAGAACAAGCATCAGGAACTATTAATGCTGTGAGGAAAGATAATCCCCACAGGTGTTCATGATGGAGGGGAGAGTTTTGCCTGAGATGTCCTGGGTTGTGCTCACAACCTTTTGCTGGGCTTTTCATTCAGAGGTATTGGTGCCCTGTACAAGGCTGCGATGCAGCCGGTCAACACACCTTCCACGACATATCTGTAGAAGTTTGCCAAGGTTTCTGATGTCATACTGAGCGTCCGCAAACTCCCGAAGAAATAGAAGCGTTTATGTGCGGTCTTCTTGCTGACATTAGTATGTTGGGTCCAGAAAAGATCCTCCGAGAGAGTGACTCCCAGAAATTTAAATTTTCTCACCCTCTCCACCTCTGATCGCCCAAGGATCACTGGAAATTACACCTCTGGTTCTCCCTTCTTGAAGTCAACAATTAGCTCCTTAGTTTTGGTGACATTGATTGCGAGGTTGTTGTTGTTGGTGTACCATTCACCCAAGTTTTCAATCTACCTCCTGTAGGCTGACTCATCGCTCCTTTTATAAAACCTACTACCATGGTATCGTGAGCAAATTTGTAAATGGTGTTGTTGCTGTACTGAGCCATGTGGTTGTAGGTGTAAAGCAAGTGGAACAAGGGACTAGGTACACAGCCCTGTGGGTTGCAACTGCTCCCATTCACACATTGAAGAGTTAGCCTTGCTTATGCCACGGTCATCCTTGTTTTAGCCTATCAATCATATCCCCTCCCCACCCCTCCAACAGGTTATTGAGCTTCTTTTCTCTCCTTCCCAATTCTGATGAAGAGCCCTTGACCTGAAACATTAATTTTGTTTCTCTTCCTACTGATACAGTTTGAGAGTATTTCCAGCATTTCTGTTTTATTTTAGGTTTGCAGCACCTGCATGATTTTGATTTCCAATCGCTTTGACCTGTTGATTGTTTCTAACGTGTGTTTCACGATCCTTGCCATACAACTGTCAGCAAACTGTGTGAAATATGTCTGACTGCTTTATTAAAGATACTGTTTAGCTCGTTGAAGCAAATGGGTTAATAATGTTATAACAGAAGAACACAATAAACAATTAAATGAAGTGATCCCACAATGGATTTTCAAACACAATGTGTTCAGTGCCAAGATTATCCTCTCTTTTTGGAACAATCCTCAGTCCTGTGAAACTAGACACACTACTTTCCAAATGTTTCCAACATAGCGCTGTGTTCAGCATTATGTTTTTTATATAACGATATTCCCACCCATGAAATCTGAATAACCTATCAACCCCATGTGTTTTGGAGGGTGGGAGGAAACCAGAGCACCCAGAAGAACCTACGCAGATGCGTGGAGAATGTACAAACTCCTTACAGACAGCGCCGGATTCGAACTTGTGTCGCTGGTGCTGTAATAGCATTGCACTAATTATAGAACATTACAGCTCAGTACAGGCCCTTCAGCCCACAATGTTGTAAAAAAACCCATCCCTACCTCTTAATCCTCTAATTTTCTTTTATCCATACGCCGTCTAAGAGTCTCTTTTATGTCCCTAATGTTTCAGCCTCCACCATCACCCCTGGAAATTCATTTCAGGCCCCCACAACACTCTGTATAGAAATCTCACCCCTGCTGTCTCCCCTAAACTTTCCTTCTTTCATCTTGTAAAGTTGTCCTCTGGTGTTTGCTACTCCCGCCCTGGGAAAAAAGTGATGACTGTCTACCTCAAGTGTGCCTCTCATAATCTTGTAGACCCCTATTACGTCCCCTCTCATCCTTCTTCACTCCAAAGACAAAAGTCCCAGCTCTGCTAACCTTAACTCTTATCTTCCAATCCAGGCAACATCCTGGTAAATCTCCTCTGCACCCTCTCCATAGCTTCCACATCCTTTTTGCAATGAGATGACCAGAACTGAACACTATATTTTAAGTGTGGTCTCACCACAGATTTATACAGCTGCAACATCACCTCACGACTCCTGAACTCAATCTCCCAACTAATGAAACCCAGCATATCATAGGCCTTCTTAACTATCCTATCAATCTGTGTGGCGACCTCGAGTGATTTATGGTTTTGGATGCTGAAGTCCCTCTGTTCTTCCACACTGTTAAGTATCCTACCATTGACCATGTATCTGTTAACTATGTTTATTGTACTGAACTAGTAACCCAGAAGCTCAAACACCATTGTGGAAAGTTTTGAAACTGGATTTGCAGACCAAGGACGCAGCAGAAGTTGCCTCAATAAATATATTTAAGACACAGCAATAACTTCACATAATGGGGGAATTCGGTTGGAGAATCTTGTTGAATGGTGGAGCAGGCTCAAAGGGCCAGGTGGCCAACTCCTGTTACTTCTTACATTCTTGTTCAACATATTGGAGAAAAGGTCATTGAAGCTGAAGATTTTTCTAAGAAAAGGGCAAAGTAGCATGAGCTACTGTTCTCTTAAATTCGGCCTCATTGAGGTACCTGCAACACATGCCTGAGGGCAAAATCCTACCAAGTTTACAGCATCAAGACTCCCTCCTAATGGTGTCGGTGGCTGTGTGCCCACCTTTTAAAAAATTGAAAACCTTTCAAAAATTTGAAACCTTTTTAAAGATTTGAAAATAGACTTTATTCTCAATAAAAATGGACGCACATAATGTCGCATTTGTACAAATATAAGGAAAAATCAGTGCAAAGTTTTTTTAAACATTCTTTGTTATGTTCTTTATTGTACATTGACCCTTATAGCACCATGGTTAGGGCGGGATGGTTGGCATAGCGGTTAGTGGAGTGCCAGCGATTGGGACCAGGTTTCAACTCCCATGTAAGGAGTTTGTACATTCTCGTCGTGTCTGTGTGGGCTTTCCCTGGGTGCTCCAGTTTCCTCCCTCCGTTCAAAATGTTCCAGGGATGTAGATTAATTGGGTGTGAATTGGGAGGCATGGACTCGTAGGCCAAAAGGGCCTGTTACTGTGCTGTATTTACATTTGTCACCATTGCCACCAACGTGCCCCACTCCACTCTCAGGGTTACACCCCCTTCAGTTGTTTGAGAGGCTTCCCCACTGGCCTCAGCCCCACAGCGCCCAGTGGTAGAAGGATCCTAGACAGTGGTCCTTCCCTTCAGAACTCTTGCATTGGCTGCGCCAAGCCCCCCCCCCTCCCCCCCCAGTGTATGTGCAGGAGAGTAGCAGGATTGGGCAGAAATTGATGAGAATGTAAGAAGGAACCTTTCCCAACTGTACTGTAGATTAACACACTCTTTTGTTTTGTGAAGGGGTCAAGCCTAAAGTGTTGGGTGTGTATCTTCACCTTTGTTACATTAACTACACTGTTTGACCCACTGAGTTTCACCAGCTTTGTGTTTTTGCTTCAATCACGGTGTCTGCCGACTTTCGTGTTTCACACCTCGAGGACTGCAGAGGTTCAAGAAGGCAGCCCACTGCATCCTTCTCGAGGGGCAATAGAATGCTTGCTCATTCTGCAAACCTTGCCCGCCCTGTGAGTGAAAGTCTGGGATTAGTACAAGTGAGTGCAGGATGACTGGTGTGGACTTGATGGGCTGAACAGCCTTTCTTTTGTGTTGCATGGCTCTCTGTTGGTATATGTGACTCCAGAACCCACAATGAGGCTGTATCTTAACTCCCTTCTAAAAATAACCCAGCAAATCACTGGTGCATGGGGTGATTTGTGACAGGCAATAAATACTAAGCTCAGCATGCTCAGATCTTGTAGAAAATAAATAAACAATGATACATGAGATCAATGCAAGTCAAGTATTGGAATTTATAATTTCCAATCCATGAATGGTACATTAGTTCCAGTAGTCTGAAGACTGGATTCTGTGCCCTTCACCCCTTCCTCTGGTGCACCCTCTAGTGTTCAGCAGAGAAGCTCACCAGATTTCAGATTTATTGTCAGAATATGTACGAAATCACTTCCAACCCTGAGATTCTTATTCCTGTAGGCAAGGCAGAATTATGACATGTTGGTTGTGCAAAGGAAATTGTTCACATTGTACAAGTACAGACAAATAAAGACACATAAACAAACTGAGAGAAAATAAATCAATAAAGTAATAGATTTTAAATGAGTCCCTGACTGAGTTTGTTGTTGAGGAGTCTGATGGTGGAGGGGGAGCAGCTGTTCCTGAACCTGGTGGTGCGAGTCTGTGGCACCTCATTCCTGATGGTAGCAGCGAGAACAGGGCGTATGCTGGGTGGCATGGATCCTGCTCTCTGACGGTAGCATTCCCTGTAGATGTTCTCAATGTTGAGGAGGATTTTGTCTATGAAGTCCTGGGCTGTGTCTCCTTCCATTTGCAGGGCTTTACATTCACAGGGGTATTGATATACCCATACCAGACTGTGATGCAGCCGGTCAGCACACTTTCCAACACACAACCACACATCTGTAGAAATTAGCCAGGGTTTTGGTGTCATGCCAAACCTCCACAAACTCCTGAGGAACTGGAGGCGTTGATGTGCTTTCTGTAGGATGCTTTTTGTTTGTTGGGTCCAGGTACAATCCTCTGAGATAGTGACCCCCAAGAACTTAAATTTGCTGACCCTCTCCATATTTGCATACCCTGATCCCCCAATGATCACTTGCATTTCTGAATCTTATTTATTTCTCCAACATTACGGATTATCTCTAATGATCGCCAGGGTTTAACACCCTGAGAGCTGACACTTCAGGCAATGGAGTGCAGTTGTCAGCCTAGATGGCACAATTCTGGTGAGGGGTTTGAACTCAGAACTTCTGTCTTAAGGAAGGGAGTGTGCATATCTGACACTGAAGCTGTTCTGTGCCAAATTTAGAAAGCACATTGTTTATGGGCATCAGACAAAAAAACAGAAAATCCTGGAAACACTCAGCAGGTCAAGTAGCACCAGTGGAAAGATAAACATAGAACATTACAGCACAATATAGGCCCTTGGATGTTGTGCCGTCCTATATATCACCAAAAAATACTAAACCCTCCCTATAGTCTGTTTTTCTTTCTTCCATGTGCCTAAAAGTCTCTTAAATATTTCAGACTCCACTACCATCACTAGCAAGGTATTCCAGACACCCACAACTCTCTGTGCATAAAACTTGCCCCTAATGTCTTCCCTGGACTTTCTCCCTTCACTTTGTACCCAAGTCCTCTGGTGTTTGCTAGTCTGGCCCTAGGAAAAAGGTGCTGGCTCCTTGCAAGTGTGAAAGTGTTCACTGTCCCAGTTAGGAGTGGTCAAGTGTGAAAAGCCAAACCCCCATTCCTATCCCAGGACATTGAACAGCCAATTTAGTGGGACAGAAGTGTGAAAGGGGCTTCTATCTCTAGCAGACACAGAACACTAACAAATGGTAAATTAATTACATCTGAATCAAATGAAACTGGTCTCCAGCATTGCCCATGGATCAGGATCCAGGCAGGCCCATTGCATTCAGCCTTCAAGAGCTGTCTGAGGCCTGCAGCCTGGAGTTCAGTGATGATCTCCAGGCAAGAGCAGCAAACAAACAGAGAGAGGGGGCAGAGACTCCCCGTGCAAGACCCATCCACGCAACTGGCGAGGACCAATTGTGTGTCAGCCTCACCTGTGGTCAGATCTAACCCTTGACTGGTAGTTGAGGTGACTTCTATGCTCCAGCCAGAGAGGTCACATGACTCTCCACAATCTACATTCCTGCCAGATTCCAGACAGAGAGGCCACATTATCCTCACAATCCACACTCTCACCAGAGAAGCTACAAGACCCTCCACAATTAACACTATATTGCACCCCTTGGAAGTTACCATACCTACCAGAACTAGGGGACACTGCCTCAAGATTCAGGGGAGTAAATTTAAGACGGAGGTGAGGAAAAGCATTTTTACCCAGAGAGTAGTGAATCTGTGTAATTCTCTACCTGGGGAAGCAGTTGAGGGTACTTCATTAAACATATTTAAGGTTCAGTTAGATAGATTTTTACATTAAAAAGGGATTGGGGGATGTGGAGAATAGGCAGGCGGGTGGAGTTGAGTCAATGATCAGATCAGCCATGATCTTATTGAATGGTGGAGCGGGTTCGACGGGCCTGATGGCCGACTGTTCCTATTTCTTATGTGAATCCATTTACAGGCTTGTACCTACATGACACGCCACCCATACCCACTGATGACCTGCCAACCTCCCCTCTCCACCACCCCTAAGCCCCATCAGCTTCCCCATGGGGAGTTGTGACCAAGGGACTGGTCCCTGGCTCGTGTAATTTGTTCACTGACTCTCATGTGTCAAGAGCGAGTGGTATTCCTTTACTGGCCTGGAATGTAAATGCCCGTCTTCTTACCAACAACAGCACCGGTAACACCTGTGTCTACGAGCAGGTGGTCCAAGGCCATCCTGAATCCTCCTTATGCTGAACTGCTGCAGCCACCTCCATGACGGAGGCACACCTTCAGATTTAGGAAGCGTATGGGTGGCACACATCCTAGAGAGCAGATGCTGTACCATCCCATGGGTGACCGGGGGTCATTTTGGACATACCATTTAGCCCCCACACGCCTGGGCTTTGAGCTGCGGACCCTCTCGTGCCAGGGTACTGTTCCTGTTCGCACTCCCACCGACTGCCCAGAGCAGTGCTGGCTGTACCGTCTGCACAAACATTCCCCAGACCCGATCATAGAGTTGGGACATTGTACTGGCCAGATTTTACACTGAGAAAGACCTGGTCCCAGGCCATCCACCCCATCGGGAAGCTGGATGTGCTCTGTTATTGGCGTGGGGCAAAACTGGTTGGTGATCCTTACCTTCCCAGCACAGGAATATCAAAACCCGTAGAACTGAACAGCTCTCCCCCTCCCCCTCCCCCTCGAGTCTCAATGTTTCATTGTCAACAGGGATCAGTGTTCGTGGCAGTCCTTCGGTTGTGGACAAGCTGTTGGCTCTCAGCCTAATCATCAGTCATGTTTCTAACCACCGCTCAGTGCCTCCAATCCTGGTTCCAGTGCCTGCAGGTAAATCATCCAGTGAAGGAAGGTAAAACTCACTCCCTTGGGGTTAGTCTGAGTGTGGGCGTGTAGACAAGTCATTCCTGTTTCCCCTGGTAACGCCACCCATTGCATATTTCCCAGTCCGTGTACTTCAAACCTACCCCCTTCTCTGGTTAGGAGATTCGATGCTTCACCTGACCACAGACTGCTCCCCCTGACCGCCTCTCAGTAAGGGCATGTCACGGGGCACCACCCACACATTTTCCCAGATCATGCGCTACAGACTTTTCTCCCCTGGCCAGGTGAAAGGTTCAATTGGTTAGTATTCTTTGGCTTGGCTTCGCGGACGAAGATTTATGGAGGGGGTAAAAAGTCCACGTCAGCTGCAGGCTCGTTTGTGGCTGACAAGTCCGATGCGGGACAGGCAGACACGGTTGCAGCGGCTGCAGGGGAAAATTGGTGGGTTGGGGTTGGGTGTTGGGTTTAATCATCTCCATCACACTGGTCCAGTCAAAACTCCTTGAACCCTGCTTACAATGCCAAATGTTATGTTCAATAATAGGTTCAAGGAGAATCAAGGCTGGACATTTTTAATCAATTCTATCCCATAGAACACTAACAAACAGCAAATCAATTACAACTAATTATATCAAATGAACCTGGTCTCTAGCATTGCCCATGGCTCAGGATCCAGGACAGCCCATTGCATTTGCCCCTCCAGAGCTGCAGCCTGGAATCTCCATGCAGTAGCAACAAAGAGAGGGCCAGTGACTGCACGTGCTCAGCTTTTTCAATGCAAGACAGGTCCATGTGACCTGCGAGGACCAATTGTGTGTCAGTCTCACCTGTGGGCAGATCTAACCCTCAACTGGCAGGAGGTGACTTCTGCCTAGGCTCCAGAGATGTCACATTCCAGATTCCATAGGCCACATTGCCCTCACAATCCACACTCCCACCACGTTCCAGATGGAGAGGCCACATGACCCTCCACAATTCACGCTACAAACTCTTGGTTGCTGACCATGTTAATTCCCCACTATTCCCATACAGACACGTCTACCTCCCCCAACTCATCCAAAGTCAAACAAATCATATATCTCCCAGGTACCCCTAGATCCAAAGGCTGAAACGTTGGTTACAGATGTTTATCTTTGCTACATAAAGGACACTGTTTGACCTGCTGAGTTTCTCCAGCTTTGCATTTTTACTTCAATCACGGTGTCTGCAGACTTTGGTTTTACTAGGAATGAACACTAGGGGGGGTTCCAGTTTTAGGTAATCCCCACCCAGATTCAGTTCCTCTGTGACTGTCCGTTCTTTACCTGTGCTATCTTCCTCTGTCCGACTCTCCAAATCCCCCCACCCCCCCCCCCCTCGGTATCTCTGCTTGGCACTTTCTCCCTTTTTATTGCTTCCTATCTCCCCTTCTCACTTTCACCTTGAGGAAGGGTCCCAGCCCGAAATGATCATTGATCCGCTGAGTCCCTTCATCGTCTCCTTTTCGCTTAAGGTAAACATCATCATGTAAAGTCCAGCTGCATCTCTACACACCTTTTGTCAAAAAAAACATTGCCCAACAAAATAAACTCGGTTTGATAATCACTTGAACATTTTTATTGAGAACAGTGAGGGAGGAGGAAAAACCCAAAATGCATTTAATGTACAAAATCAGATAAATCATCCTATTGGCAGGTGTGCAAATGATTGGTTCCGATTAAAAACACTGGATCAACATACAAAAATAAAAATCATTTCAGTCTATGAGTGGAGCAGCAGAAATGATTCATTCAACCGCCAAGAGTGTTGGGATTACCGTATCACTGGAGAATTCAGAGGTTGGCGCAATGCTTCACTCTGTGACGGTCCTGATGCTGGTCCCTCCCAGTTTGAGAAGGATCGTTTCCTTTTGTTCGGTGCTGTGCACGTCCCTCCCATTGTAGGTCCGTGCATACATCCATACTCTGGACATGCGGTGGCACAGGAGCAAGTCTGATGAATACTAATGTCACTTGTGCTGACCGAGCAAGAGCTCCGAGAAAAGAAGTCATATTTCACTACCCCCCCCCCCCCACCCCCAACATGGAACACAGAGGAAGGAAGTCCAGCCGTATTTTTATGCCACCAATGAACTCAAAAAGGAGAAATAAATAAGGAAACAAATTGCGATATACAACAAACTTGTGAACACTGCACTTTCATCTTTCTGACCTAATACTCGCCGATTAGGTTTGTTGTAGCGATAGTGGGAATGGCATTGCAGGTCATGTGTACCCATCGGACAGTTTGGACAGACTGCAGACATAAAACTTTGACACTAAGAAACGAATCAATTGTATGAAGGCAATCACAGATTGCAAATCTTCCCTTTTATGAATATCATGCTCCAACATAGATGGACCCTAGGGTCTCGCTGGTCTATATACGGCCACACTCACACACAAAAGCATCTATACTCCTATCACCATCTCTCCTCTGGATCACACTCAATCGTTCAGTCCTTGTGCATTTTATCAAGGCAGTCCTTGTGTGCAATTTCTGTGACTCCCTGCAAAAAGAGAACAGAACAGATTCAGGAGGATGTGGGGCTCAGGTTGAAATTAGTTACGAGGGGAGCCTATCTGGCCAGGGGAAACCACAAGAGATTATACATGCAGGAGTTTGGAGCAAAAAAAAAACCGAACTGGAGCGCATATGTGGAATGAAATGGACGTTGAAGTTTTGGCTGGATGACCTTTTGTATAATTGAGATTTATAAATGAGTCAATCTAATCTAACGAATCAGCACAGTTGCGGGCCCCATAATCCCGCGCTGTCCAAATACACCCATGAGACAAATGATTATGAGAGAGGCTAAAACAGAATAAACTGAAAGGACTTCTTCCCAGGGCAGAGTCATTGTGGGTGGGGGAGGTAAATTAAGAGATTCACTGATGGGGAACCCAGGGTCACTGACAGTCAGAAGGATAATTAATGGGGGGGAAAAAAAAAATCACTCAAAAAGCAACGGAGGTTCCGATGATGGAGACAGGAGCCCACAGCATATTTAAACTGTACCTTAGTGAGCACTTGAAGGACTGCTGATCGAGAGTTGAGAAGTGGATTTAACCTAGTCTCTTTTTGGTTGGCAGAGTCAGGGTGGGCTGAATAGCCTCGACTCACAAATCTACCACTCATGAAGTTTGAAGCAGTTAATTTTGCAGGTTGAAGGGGACTCATAGTAATGGCATTTTCAAAGAGCTGGCACGCGCCTGGCTTGACAAATGGCCTTTTCTCCTGTAAACAGTCTTGCAGAGGAACTCAGCGGGTTGAGCAACATCATGGAACCACAAAACAGGCCCTTGGAAACAGGCCCTTCAGCCCATCTAGTCCCTGCTGAACTATTATTCTGTTTAGTCCCATCGACCTGCACGCAGATCATAGCCCTCCCATCCATGGACTTATCCAAACTTTTCTTGAGTCGCATTCACCACTTCAGATGGTAGCTCATTCAACACACTCACCACGCTTTGCGTGAAGTTCTCTTGAATGCTCCCCTTAAACATTTCACCTTTCACCCTTAACCCACGTCGTTTTGACTGACCTCCTCCGCTGTCTGTAAGGAGTTGTTATCTTCTCTCCATGTCTCTGTGGGTTTGCCCCATTTGGGGGGTGGGGGGAACGGCTCCGGTTTAATCCCACTGCTCGAAATGTACCGTGGGGGGGGGGGGGGGGGGTGTAGATTAATTATGTGTAAATTGGTGGATGAAATGTCCTGTTACCGTGCTGTATGTATGTTCATGTCAGGTCTAAATCTCCACAAGACATTGGAGCAGAAATAGGTAATTCAACTAATTCAGTCTACCCTGCCATTTAATCGTGAGATGATCCATTTCTCCACTCAGCCCCACTGCCCGGCCTTCTCCCTATAACCTTTGATGCCCTGGCTAATCAAGAACCTGTCAACCTCTGCCTCAAATACACCCAATGTTTTGACCAAAGTCTCCCTTCATTCTACCCTGTTTAATTTTTTCCTGTAATCACAGTTCCGAAAGTCCTGGCAACATCCTTATAAACCTCTGCACTCTTTCAATCTTGCTGATAGGTTTCCCTGTAGTTTGGTGACCTGGCGTCGGTGGTCGACATTTTGAGTTGAAACCCTGGGTGCTGGCCTGAAGCCGACCATGATTTTACACCCACTGATGCTGCTCGACCTGCTGAGTTCGTCCAGCAGATTGCTTTTAGATGGAGCTTCCAGCATCTGCTGTCTGTCTCCTCTCCTGTACAATTCAGAACTTCATCCTTCAATGTTATCCATCCATCACAAATGGAAGGGACAGTGGAGCAGCCAGAGGAGCTACTGTTTCACAGGTCAGGAGAGCCCTGGTTCGAACCTGACCTCCAAAACGTTGCCCGTGTGCAATGAGCATGTGCTCCATGTGACTGTGGTGGTGGGGGGGGGGGGTGGGGGTTCGATTTAAATTTGATTTACAGCACAGTAGAAGCAGATTCTGGCCATTTAAACCCACGCCACCCATTTTCACTCAAATTAACCTATAACCCTACATGTTTTGAAAGGGGGGGGGGGGGGTGGGGAGGAAACCAGAGCACCCAGGGAGAACCCTTGCAGACACAGCGTCAGATTTGGGTCTGGGTCGCTGATGCTGGAACAGCATCACGCTAACAGCCACATTAACCGTGGCGCCCCTTACTCCAGTTTGTTCTGAAAGACCTGCAGATTGGCTGGCTGACTGGCTACTGTAAACTGTTCCAGTGGGCAGAGGAGGGCTGGAATCTTGGTGACGTTGATGGGAATGTGGTGAGAATAAAGTGAGCTTCAGGTAAATGGGTTGGTGCAGATTTGGTGGGTCCAATAGGCTGCTTCCGTGCTCGAGGGCTGCACAGCTCTCCGACTCTGCATCCGAATCCATCTCAGCGTCGCCCGCAGGAATCAAAGGCCATCGACCACCCCCCACCCCCCCCAACTTCACCTTTGTCAAAATGTAGTGGCTTCATTAAGGCAGGCTGCCGTTTGTGCCAGGGGACAGCTTTGGGTTCCTGGTCACATGTAGATAAAGAGTGGTAGCTAAAATGTACGTTTGGTGACACCCTACTCTTGGACCAGCCAGCTGCTGCACTCCTCTTGGTGACATCATCACTGTTGCACGTGCAATGTTAGTGCATCGCACTGGAACAACAGGAAGCGCAGTTAAGAACACAAGGATTAGAAGCAGGTGTCGGCCATCTAGCCCACTGAGCCGCCTCTGCCATTCATTGAGGTGATGGCTGATCTGATGATAGGCTCATCTCCACCTACAAGCTCTCACTTTCTGTATCCCTTAATTTCTTTACTATGTAAAAATCTATCTAACCTTGCTTAAATATATTTACTGAGGTACTGCTTCAATGGGCAGCAAACATCATCCGTTGGGAAAAGCAGTTCCTCCTCATCTCCGTCCTAAATCTACTACCCAGAATCCGGAGGCTATGTCACCAGGTTCTAGTCTCCCCCACCAATGGGGGCAACTTGCCTATTTTATCTATGCCTTTCATAATTTTATAAGTTTCTCTGATCCCCTTATTCTTCCAAATTCCACCAAGTGCAGTCCCAGACAACTCAACTGATAGGCCAACCTCTTCATCTTTGGAATCAACCTGGTGAACCTCCTCTGCACCGCCTCTAATGCCAGTACATCCTTCCTCAAGAAAGGAGACCAGCACTGCACACAGTATCCAGGTGCCATCTCACCAGTACCTTGTACGGTTGCAGCATAATCTCCCTGCTCTTAAATTCCATCCCTCTAGCAATGAAGGCCAACATTCCATTTGCCTTCTTGATAGCTGGCTGCACCTGCAAACCAACCTTTAGCGATTCAGGCACAAGCACTCCCAAGTCCTTCTGCATGGCAGCGTGCTGTAATCGCTTGCCATTTAAATAATAATCCGATCTTCCATTTTTTCTTCCATACTGGATAACCTCACATTTATCATCAACTTCTCGTTTCCTTTAGCCTCCCCCCCATCTCTCTCTTTACTTATCCCTATGTCTCCTCCAGCTCTGCATTCACAGAGCTACCCTCCTCCTCTTGTCAAGAGAGCTTTTCTTTCCTGCCCTCCTATTCTCTGGATCAGTTCAAGAGGGAGTTAGATAAGGTTCTTGTGGACGGGGGAATGAAGGGTTATGGGGAGAAGGCAGGGACAGGGTACTGTTAGTGGAAGACCAGCCAGGATCTAAATGAATGGCGGTGCTGGCTCGATGGTCCGAATAGCCTACCCCAGCACCTATTGTCTATTGTTGGCCTGTACTCCTCCACCTGCTCTTTCTTCCCTCCCCCTCACCTTTTTACTCAGGCGTTTGCCTGCTTCATGCTCGTACCTTGAAGAAGGGCTCATGCCCGCAACATTGGGTAGGCTGAGTTTCTCCAGCGTGAATTTGTGCGTGAATCAGCATCTTGGGCGTGAGAAGGGTCAGTTTGACTGGAACTACTTACCATGGCCAGCTGCCTCCCGATGTTTCCCACTGTCACTCCGCCCGAGAAGAATATGCAGGGTAGCCAGGAGCGAATGTAGAGGAAGTCTGGTGAGGTGTACCTGCAGCAACATGACACAGACTTGCCTTAGCTCTTTGCTCATAGACAGAGCAGCTGCATTAGCAGAACATCGCAATGGTAACCACATAGGGAGGGAGTCACTGACTCTCAGGTGAAAACAGAAAAGGCTGAGGGAAGAGAAATAATGTTTCAGTTTGAAGATCCTTTACCAGAGGGGTTCTGCTCTCTGCTGTGACCTGAAACTAGTTTGGTTTCTTTTTCCACAGGTGCTGCCCAACCCGTTGAGTGTTTCCAGCCGCCCCTATTTTTACTGCAGATACAGTGGCCGTTTTGATTTTCATTTCAATTCGTGTATGCGGTCTTTCAGGAAAGGTCTCCATTACTGCTCCACCTCAGATCCCCAGTCTCTGGTTGTTCCAGGCTGGGATACATCTGCATGAGCAGATATGAACAGGTTTTGAGAGAAGAGGAGGATCTTACCTCTGGTCACTCCAGGGACAATGAACGATGGCTAATGCTACTGCCATCAAAGCCACTCTAGGTGGCAGGAGTACCTCATCACCTGACCAGAAACCACACCAGGGGTGGGTTCTTTGCTCTCCCACAACACATGGCCGTTCCACCAAAATATTTTCCAGAGATATGGCACGGTAACAGGCCCTTCCAGCTCACGAGTCTGTGCCCTACAAATCCTCTAATTAATGCTTTGGATTCTGTGTCCTGGTTTTCCGGGTCTACCAACAAATGCAGATACTGCATGTCTCAGTTTTCTGGGACTGGTTTTATACCCAACCATGTACTGTACTTTAATACTGCAAAAGGTTTACCCGTGGATCCAGTCGGGAGTATACATGACAAAAGGGTAAAAATAGCCAGAGGGTGGGAGCAAACTGGAGCACCTGGCTGAAACCCACGCAGGCACGAGGCAAAAGTACAAACTCCCTACAGACAGCGCTGGATTCAAACCCATGTTGAGGTGCTGTAATAGCGTCACGCTAACTGCTACGTCAACCATCCCGCCTCATGACGAAGATAGTGGAAGCTTGTCACCCTCTCCTCTCCTTGTTCACTGCAGAGCCTATTTTGTTAAGACATTACAATTGGTTGTGAAGGAGCCAGTGGCCTTTTCAGTATATAGAATGGTAAATGGTCTCTTGCTCTACACATGTTGCTGTGCTTATGCAGTATGTGTACAAGGAACCAGAATGTGGGGAGAAATAATGTCTGGTCCAGAATTTAACACTAAGTGAGGAAAACATTAGTAGATACTGCCTCCATAATTCGTTGGAATTTAGAATGAGGTGGGATCTCATTGAAACATTTTGAATATTGAAAGGCATGGACAGAGTAGATGTAGAAAGGCTGTTTCCCATGGTGTGAGAATCTAGAACAGGAGTGGCCAAACTTGCTTAACGCAAGAGCCACATATGATAAACTTCAGATGTTTGAGAGTCACAAAACATGAAAAATTTATATACATGTTTTTACTCTTACATGTACATTTTGTTACAAAATATTAAATACGTGTACATCATCATATTTGTCATGAATGTAGTTTTTAAAATGGTAATTTGTATTAGTAATCAAAAAGTACAAATACCAGACATATGCATGCAAGTCAAATTTAGTGGACCAATTTTTGGGGTAAAATTTAGGGGGCTGGCTATCTCTCACACACTCCTTTGACTGCAGTAAGTAACTACATTGTTTGGGGGGGGGGGTGTCGGGAACTCAGATGGGCGGCGGGCAGCCGGTAAAGGGTGGTGAGCCTGCTTTCTGGGAGTCGGGTGCTCAGATGGCTGGGCGGGTGGTAAGTCTGTGGGGGTTACGTTGTGAGCTTGGAATAGGCTGGCAACCAGGGCCAAAAATAGGGGCGTCAACTTTGACACTCCAAATTATCTGAAATGGCTGGGACTGGACCTATTTTGGATGACTGAATTTTTTAGACAACTGGTCATTTTTTAAAAAACAGCCCAGAAGCAACAGCAAATCACTTGCATCAATGCTTAAACAACCTTTTTAAAACAACCTTAAACAAGGCTTTTTAAGCATTAATTCTCACCAAAAAACAAAATGATGGCTGCGGCCGATCCCCGACACGTCCCCAACGCCACTGCCGATCACCGAGACCTTCCAACCGCTGTCACCCATCCCCGACATGTCGCCACCGCTGCCGCTGATCCCTGGGGAGGCTTCCCGGGCCAGTGGAACACTCACTAGCAAGTCAGCAGGCTCCTATCTCCCAGAGGCTGTTCCGGCTTCGCGTCCTGGTTCTCAATGTTGAAGTCCGGCACAGACCCAGTCTTTGCCTGTGCACAGTCCCCCTCCCAACCTCCGCCCACACCCCCTCCGAGGTCCCCGCTCCTCCCTCCCCGCATTTTTAGCCCTGCAGTGCCCAACCCCACAACCTTCCCGCACTGCATATTTCTCAACTTTGAAACCACGGCATCTGCAGCAGTCTCACAGGAGCGTCTAATGCCCAACTCTGAACCCTCCCCTCGGCCTGCACTGGAGATCCGGGAGGGTTGAGAGTCAGTGTCGGGAGTTCCGGTGTGCAGTAGTAGGCATCAGGAGCTCTGGTGAGCTGAGGGAGGGAGGTAAGGGGAGAAAGGTAAGGAAGGAGAGAGGAAGGAGGGATGGGGAGAGGAGGGAGAGAACATCATGGTCTCGCTCCTTCTTGGGATACTACTCTCCTTGATGATACTGGGACAAGGGATTCTTCTGACTGCTTGGGGCTGGGAGACAGAGGCACACAGTTTGAGAGGGAGATTCAGAGAGAAAAGTCAATAGAGGAAAGTAAAGAAGAAATGAAGAGAGGGGAGGGTATTGCCGTTCTAATTTCATGTCAGGTGAATTATTTTCTCTCCCAATCTGTGAGGTCAGTTTGGCTCCGAAATTTTTTTTGGATAAATGAGGATTTTTGATTGTTTTAGATACCCTCATGTATCCGAAAATTTTCACTTCTGGGTTAAAAAAGTTTTGGATAAATGAGGATTTAGGATAATGCAATTTTGGATAATCCGAGTTATTGTCTACATAACAAATGTTTGGAAAAGAAAATGAACTACTGTTGTAAAAAGGGTCAGGATTTCATAGGGTGGCATAGTTATGCTGTGTTAACAGGACCGACATACTTGGGAACGTCCAAAATCTTGCTCTGAGGATGCACATTTAAGCACTTCCTGAAGGGGGTGGGGAGGATTTTATGATGGCTGTGGGAACTTGTTTGACATTTATAACACTGCACAAAGAAGGTTTTTCTTCCTGAACACTTTTGGATGTATATTTTAGGCTGTTGATCACCAAAATCACCTCAAATTTTTTTTTAAAGATATAACCTATTTTGTGATTTCCTGACATATTTTAAGTCCATTTCTCACAGACAAAACCAGGAAGTGCAGCGTGTCGTTGAAAATTAATTGTCTGCCTTCGCACTTAGACGTCTTCCCTGCTGATCTTGGTGCAGTCAGTGACAAACATGGTGAAAGGTTTCACCAGGACATTGCGACCGTGGTAAAGAGAAATCAGGACGACCGGAATCCATCAATACTGGCCGACTCTTGTTGGACGCTGACACGAGAGGCATCAGATGCAGAGTACAAATGAAAATCAGCGGCAAAACATTTTTAGGTCAGTCGAACTATTACAACTAACAGCATCAGTATGAGATGAAACATGCTAAGTTCAAAGTTAATGTTTCTCCAACTCCCTACATGATACTTTGAGTTCAGCTTGAAGTTGTCTTCCATAAATCCCCCCCGCCCCCCGATTTTTTTTTTCAGGAAGCAACAGTGTACATGGATGTCGAGGATGACTGGGAAGTGATGGGGTGTCCAATATACCAATGCAAACACTTGTACTTACTGGTAGACGCCGTTATACACTAAAAGCTGAGCGACCAAGGTGGCCACAAAGGCTATTGTAAGACCAAGTCCAAATCCACTTCTCGAGCGATCGAAAGTCCACCACAGACCCAGTGAGAGGGCCGCCAGGGTCAAGGACAACTGCATGTTATTTGCAAAATCTAATTTCTGATTAAACGCCAGAATTAAGGAAAGAGCCAAAAGCATCCATGGATTTAAAATCAGATTTCAGACCAGGTATCACATGCACCTCGTGCCAATTTATAATACAATGTGATATTTTGTAAATGACAATAACTAACTCATCTGTGATGATACAAAAAGTGTTGTTGCAGAAACTGTGACGTTGAAATAGAATCAGTGATAGTGTTCCATTACCAAAATCAACTTTTAATTTGATTCCATTAAAAATTTCTGAAGGGAATAACCTTCAACCAACAAGTGTTAAAGAAACAGAACCAGTGACCATCTGTTAACAATTTTCCCTACCTTTGAAACCAATTAACTAAAAATATAACAGATGGTGGATGGACATCAGTTTATTTAACAAATTCCCTGAATTTCTCGAGTCCACTTTTATTATGTCCTTTTACAATGGACATCATCTATCACTTTCTTAATGAGATTTATAAATTCCTTGGTGCCACAGTAAGCAAGTTGTATTTTCATTCAGAAAATCCCACCATCAGATGACACTGCCTTCAGAATGAGACACAGACATATGGCAGTCCACAAAAAGTTGTGGTCAATACTCATGCCTCATTTTGGCTCAACTTCCAGAGAAAAAAAAACTGGAGACAGATTAGAACAATGGGAAGAAATGATTAGTCAACCACAGAATCAGGCTTCGATGGATTATGATCAAAGGTTAGTTTGCAGGGGCAACAGGCCATCAAGAAGGCAAATGGAATGTTGGCCTTCATTGCTGGAGGGACTGAATATAGGAGCAGGGAGGTTATGCTGCAACTGTACAAGAGACTAATGAGGTCGAATCTGGAGTACTGCAGGCAGTTCTGGTCTCCTTACTTGAGGAAGTACAGGTATGTGCCGCTTAATATCCGTTCGGTGGCATTTACTTGGAAAAATGAGACTAACTTGAGTATTCAGAGATGGCATTTAGAAATGACATCTTATATTCCATTGGAAAAGATTAGTTTTTTTTTGTTAAAACTTGGAGTCTGTATTTCAGTGATATAGGGTTGAATTATTAATCTTCTTTCCACACATTAGTGTTCTTGCTCCGAACCATGGCAACTAATTGATGAGTTTTATTTTATTTGATCTCTTTCTTTCCCTTTTTTGGGGGTAGTTTAGAGGAGGGTGGGGAGGGATAGGTGGCATTATTTACATAAAAATATCATGTATGTATTCTGTTTTTTCTTCAACTGTATTTTTTCGTTGTATAGTTTATCGTGATTAATAAAGAAAATTTTAAAAAAACTATCCGTTCGAGCAACGTCTGACTGCATATACGTCTGTGGTCCCATAATTATTCTGTTATGGCGAGCAAGTGGGCAGCATTTTAGAAAAAGAGTTCCCTCTCCCCACAGCCCCATGATCCCTATTTATAAATAAAAAGTTTAAGGTACACTACAATATCCCATGTCGTTTTCTTAAGTATATAATATGGTGTTTGCACATTTAATTTCGTGGACATACCTGTATAAGGGTTTGGTACTATCCACGGTTTCAGGCATATGCTGGGGGTCTTGGAACGTATCCCCCGCGGATAAGGGAGGACGACTGTACTACATTTAAGAAGCAGTTAGACAGATGCTTAAATAGGCAAGGCCCTGAAGGATATAATGTTAACAGAAGCAAATGAGATGCCTAGATGGGCTGTTTCTGTGCCGTAGAACTCCATGATTAATTTGCGACCGATTGACAACAAGTTAAACAGACTTCAAAATCCAGGCAACATCATAGTTTTGCAAAACTACTTGGCAGAGACCTGCAGATGATGTTCTGTGATAACAGTGAGGATTGTGGCTCTTGGCAGGAACTTGAGGCGTTAGCAGTTGGAAGGATACAGCGCTGGCGTGATTAATGCCGACAAACACCGCTACGCATCTCATGACGCTTGCCCATTCCCTTTTGAACTTGTGCGGCTCTCCGAGGTGGCTGTCAATGCAGGGGTACAGCAGACCCACTACAGCTGTGCAGAGGACAGAAATAAAAAAAAAAATAGGGTCATAAACTGGAATTGTGACGAAGATCCTTAGAATTCTACCATTCAATAAGTAGCGCCTCGTCTTCTCTCGCAGAACCAGTCTCCTGCACAGATTCCTTGATTTCATTTAAGTGTTTTAAAAAAAATGACAATCTGGAACCATGCTGGTGGTGATGGATCAGCAGGACTACCTGTTGTACACCAGCATGGTTTGACGTGTCTGGATACACACAAAATAAAGTTTTTCTTCTGTACTTCATTGCTCTGGACAATAAAAATTTCAATTCATTTTTCTGGACTCTTGGATGCTACTCAAACACTTGCCTAACTCTAATCCTAACCCTATTTCACAGGTTGCAGTGTAACATAATTTTTTCCCGCTCACTTGGGAGGTGGAACCGGACCTCACGAGACCCTGGAATGAAAACTGTCCTACTGTTTCCCATAAGGAGTTTTGCCACATCGAACCCCAAGAGGAAAACATTCCAGCTAAAATACTGACTTCCATCTTCCGGACCTCGCTCAACTTCATCTGAGGTGGCCGCAGTGTCCTTTTCTAAAACCAGTGATAGCTTTCAAATTCTCAGATGCACTAAAATTATTCAAAAAGGAAACCTACTGACAATGGTGTTCCCAACCCTGGCTCCAGCCGCACGCCTGCCTCACCCTGTCCTAGTCGTGCAACCTGCTTGTGTTCTGGGCCTCTGGCTCCCATTCCAGTCCAATGAATAAGCTGAATGTCAGACCATTAGGGTTTCCAAACTCAGGTTTTTTTTTAAACTGTAAAAAGCCCAGACGACACTCAGTGAAACTGATGTTGTGGCTACGATACAGATTCATCTCAGGTAAATAATTGCTCAAATAAGTTTTTGAAGAGTTACTGTGCATAGTATAGTGGTTAATTTACCGGGTTGTCAAAGGCTATAGCGAGAAGGCAGGGGAGTGGAGCTGAATGGGAAAATGGATCAGTTAACGATGGAAGGGCAGAGAGGACTTGATGGGCTGAACGGCCCACTTTTGCCCCTATATCTTATGGACTAGCATACAATTGATCCGAGACTAGAATTTAAATCCCAGCACATCAGATGAAAAACTTAAATTTGAGTTAGAACATAGCACAGGCCCTTTGGTCCACATTGTTGTGCTGACCTAATAACCTACTCTAGCATCTCCCTTTAATTTCCCTACTGCATAACCCTCCATTTTTTTCCAGATGGGTCTACCTATCTAATAGTCTCTCAAGATATCCTATTGTACCTGCAGCTTCCACCTACCACACACTGTCGACTTCCCCCTGTTCTTAATCCAAGCATTTTAAAGTCTGTGTTAGCCATTTCAGCCCTAGGGAAAAGTCTCTGGCCATCCACACAATCAATGCCTCTCATCATCTTGTACACCTCTATCAGGTCACCTCTCAAATGGAGGAATAAAACAGAGAAAACTATCATAATGCCCCCAAACCCTTCTAGGGGAAGGGGTCTGACACCCTCATCTGGCCTGACACATTTGATACTCCTGTATATCACCATTGTGTTATACTTTTTAACTACCCTCTGAAGTAGTTTGGCAAATCATTCAGTTCAAGGTTCAATGAGGGATGAACAATAAGTGCCAGCTTGTCAGAGGCACCCATGTTGTGTGAACAAATGACAGTAAAACCCCTGTTATCCGGAATTAAAATAATCAATACAAAAAAAAAGGAAAAGAAATACTATTAGGCAACAACTACACAAGTTTAAAATTGGGGCACCTCGCCTTTAGTTCGCCAATCACACAACCTCAAGCATCCAGAAAATACACTTATTCTGCATCTACCAATGCCAATAGGTGCCAGATACTGGGTTTTAAAAAAAAATGTATTCAAAATATTTGCATCGTTGCCATAAAAGGAGCAAACATTAAGGGGTAATCAGAAAAGGCCAATGCTTAGGGAAAGAGCTTACTTCCCAAGTGTTCCTTTTAAAGGGAGATTGGCCTTCAATGCAGCCCCAGCAAATTCTGTCCCGTTATTAAGGCAGAACAGGTATTCCCTACTTTACGAAAGTAGGATCAATCTCTCTGGATTTCCCAAGTATCCAAAATCTACCCATCTCATCCCTGAGCACCAACAACTCTGAGTGAAAAAGGTTTCTCATCTCTCTTCAGAACGGCCACCTACCTTCTTGCCTGAAGCTTCAGGCTTTGTTTCTAGAATATCTGGTCGAGGGGAAAAAAAAAGAGCTTCTTGTCTCCTCTGTCAAGCCTCCCAGAGTCTTGCATTTCAGTGAAATCACCTCTCTTGGGGGGGGGGGGTGGAAGGAGGGGTCTCAGCTCCATTAATCTCCGACTTTACTGATCCCAAGAGTTAAACTAATCAACCTCCGTTAACTAAGTGTATCTTAGGTACAGAAAGTACATCACCTTGTCGGAGGTGGCCGGAGGGCTGGTGAGCTCTAAGCCCTTCCCAGATCACAGACAAGATTTTTGTTTTGGAGTGAAATTTTGTTTATTTTTTTGTTGTTGTCAGATTTACTTCATTGTTTTGCACATTACTTGTTAATTATATCTGTAATATCTGCATACCACAGTAAAACCCTTGGTATCTGGAATTCAAGCAACCGGCCAACAAAAAAGGAAAATAAATAAGAATAGCAATATGCAAGTTTAAAATAGCAAAAGTAAGATCGTACCCAACTCTTTCCAGCATGCCACGTGAATAGACCACAAGAAAAAACAGCCATTGCTGTTTGGCTCACTCAAAAAGTGCTTGTTCAAAATGTGGCTGGACAGCACTTGAGTGTCCTGTGATGGTAAAGCCTTGATATAAATTCTAATTTTATACTGTTTTTGGCCCTGAAGGGATCAACTCATTATAAAAAGATTTGTTTTCCCCACCACCTTTTTTTTAAATACACGAGTTATTAAGGTTACTGAATGTTAGAGACATTGGTGATAACACAGGGGAACGTGGACAGAAAGAATACTGACAGCTGTTCTCTCAAATGTTGAAAGGGACCTTGGCTCCCGGGTAACCTCACTTCCGAGTTTTCATTCTTCTTTTCAAGTGCAGTGGCATGTTGTTAATAGCAACCAACCACGATTGAATATCCCCGCTCACCAGTTTCAGCTGGACCAATGACAAAAAGGCTCCGCCTTGGACTAAGCTCCGCCCCTCCAACATGTTGCAATTTCATGTAAATTCAGTGACACGTGGCGGGAAACAAGAAACCCCAACATCAGATGCTGAACCAGGCAATGAAATGGAAGTGCCGCGAACCACAACAAAGGTGGAAACCGCGCACACACCACCCTTTTCGGCTGGTCAATCAATGCACGATGACGCGCACAGATGCATTGTTGTATTTTCTTTTGTCTTATGGTTGAAAAGGATTTTTTTTAAAGACTTTTAGCCTTAAGTTTGTGTTGACATCCAAAAACGAAACAGTTGTGAATATATCAATTTAGTTTACTCTCGACATTGTTTGAAGTAACGGGGAGGATTCTGGAGTGGAGGGAATCTTTGCTCAGGCCACTCGTGGCTGGAGCGGAATCGAAGCTGCTTCAACAACAAGAATAAAGTAGAGATCTGGAGAAAAATACCTGCGAGAAATTGCATTCTTATCGCAGACGATTGAAACTCCTACTGGGTTCCCATTTTAACGGGAATTGTTTGAATCTGATAAAGTGACTACATGAGAAATACTTTTTTCACTTTAAATTTCTAACCCCCCCCCCCCCCCAGCAACTGCTGATGGGACACAGTAAACTTTTATTTAATATTAAGATTAACGAGGGAAACATTTTAGAACCAAAACTGCTGAGCATTTCCTAACATGTTCCTGTTAATATTATACATGGGAACAGTAAACTTTTATTTAATATTAAGATTAACGAGGGAAACATTTTAGAACCAAAAGTGCTGAGCATTTCCTAACATGTTCCTGTTAATATTATACATGGGAACAGGAGTGAATAGAAATTGCTTCCTTTTCCTGTCAAAGTTCTAACTTCAAACTTTTCCCCCCAAAACGTCACACGTCTAAAGCCGTGCAGAGTCCTGCTGGATGACAGAGGGCCCTCTCCCCACAACTCCAGCCGGAGCACACACCCGTTCCTCGCCCTTACCTGCAGCCGTGCCGCAGCAAGGTGGCACCCACCAAGCGGAGGAGAAGATTGTGGCGATGACCTCTTCGGGGAACAGGGTGACGTGCCTCTGGATCTGCAGTAAATTCAACACCAGGGCGAGGAAGACGCCCACGGTGAAGAGCACCAGTCCCCGCCGCAGTAAGTTCATGGTGTGGCCGCTGGCGAGGGAGCCGTAGGCACTCGCCAGGACCGAGGTCAGGAGGGTCATCATTTCGTGGACCTTGGCGACGGGCAACGTGTGGCTGCTGCTGGGAACACTTTTAGACCTTCGAGCCCGGCTGCAGGCTGCGCGTCCAGCACGCCTGCTCAATCCTTGACATCTGGTCCAGCAGGGGAATTCTTGGCGTGGATCTGTCCTGGAATCACCTTCGGTGACCACACACACAAACAGGGCAGAATTAGCGCGACTTCACCGACGCGGCGAAAGGTCCCAAATCCAAACCCCCAACTTAATTTAAAACAAAAGCACACAGACTCTTAAAACCAATTCAATTGCAAGTTCAATGTCAAGAAAGAACGTGACCGAAAGTAAAACGAAAGTCTGCAGACACAGTGGTGTCAACAAAGCTGGAGAAACTCGGCGGGTCTTACTTTATGGAGCAAAGATAAAGATGGGCTTGAGCCCTTCATCGAGAACCTGTTCAGCACCACTGGCGCCAGTTTCAATTCATTTTCTAGGGCAGCCACAGTAGAGGGGGGGGGGGGGGGGTGGGAGTGGGGGGGAGGGAGGGGTGGGAGGGGGGTGAGGGGGGGGTGGGGGAAAGACAACCGTGGTTAAAAGCTGATCCCTCTACAGAGTGGCGAGGCCAATCCAATCCTCTCTCAAGAAACATATGCCCGCAGCCCATTGTAGAGCCCGCGCTGTTCCAGCAAGGAAATCCTGGGGATGAATTCAATGAACGTAGACCTACCGATCGAGGGATACATCCAGCACCATTGAAGCCTGCGTTCAGCGAAGGTTTATGTAATGCCTAAGTTTGGGTCGATGTGTTCCGCTGCGCTACATTGTTAGGTCACATCCTGCACCGATCTATTCATGCGGCGCAGACAGGCGAGCGGTCAAAACAATGTGTCTGGTGAGCGCGGTGGAGCCAATGGCAGCGGAGCGGCCGATATGACGTTCCGGGCACACCACTGGCTGCACTCTCCCCACTCCCAGTTGCCTTTCCTCCTGCCAAAGTTAGACTGCGCCGCCCCTCGCCAGGGCATCACCCGTCCGAACGTCGGATCCTCCTTTCGACTGGAGTTGCCCGACGGGGTCCGCAGCAACTCGAGCTGGCCACGAAACCAAACATTCAAAGAGGAACGAGAGGGAAAGAACCCACCCCACCCCAGAAGGGGGGCAGAGTTCAAAATCAAAGCGAGAGAACATCATAGAAACGCAACACGGAGAAAGAAGACAAGGAGAGACGATGTTAGGGTGTGCACACTTGCTTTTTGACTGTTAGTAAGAATGACGAGTACAGAGATGAGGTGCGCTCGCTAACAGACTGGTGCAGAGCCAACAACCTGTATCTGAACCCCTTAATAAAACAAAAGAGATAGTTGTCAACTTCAGGAGGGTAAGGGGGGATCGCCCTCCGCTGACCATTGATGCTCGACCATTGAGGTAGTCAAGAGTATCAAGTTCCTTGGAGTGCACTTGGCGGAGATTCTCACCTTGCCCCCTTAATGCCAGCACCGTAGCCAAGAAAGCCCATTAGCGCCTCTACTTCCTGAGAAGGCTGAGGAAAGTTCATCTCCCACCTTCCATCCAAACTATGTTCTACGTGACCCAGCTAAACTGCATTCTACAGAGGATGTATGCATCCCTGCTTGGTTTGGAAGCTGTACCACCTCGGGACCACAAGACCCTGCAGAGGATAGTGAAGTCAGCGGAAAAGATCAGTAGGGGCTCTCTTCCTACCATACAACACTCGATGCAGGCGGAAGGCAATAAACCTTGTGTAGGACTCCACACACCCCCTATCAACTGTCCTCCCTTCTGCCATCTGGTAGGAGGTACTCTAGCACTCAGGTCATTACGTCCAGATTGGGCAAGATTTTTGCCCCCAACCGTCAGGCTCTTTAATTCCCAGCACTTACGTGGATTGTGTACCATGGACCTTTTCTGTATACATCTTAATATTTTAATATTTCAATATGTTTGACTTCTATTCTAACTTATGTAAATATGCTCAGTGGTCCTGGAGAGACACTATCTCATCTTTACCATGCCAGCATGGTATAAATGATAAGTAAAGGTGACGTCACTTGACTTGAGAACATTCAGCCCATCAAATCCATGCTAGATAACCACAGAACAACCCCATCATACCTTGAGGAAGGGTTCAGGCCCAAAACATTGGTTAGACCCCTTTGCTTCCTTGACCTGCTGAGTCTCTCCAGCACGTATATGTATTGCCCCCTTTTTCTATTTTGCCATGACGCTGCAGTTTATTCCCTGCTCAGATACCTTGAGGCTGTTCGGCAGGCCAAGTTTATTCCCCGCTCAGATACCTTGAGGCTGTTCGGCAGGCCAAGTTTATTCCCGGCTCAGATACTTTGAGGCTGTTCGGCAGGCCAAGTTTATTCCCTGCTCAGATACCTTGAGGCTGTTCGGCAGGCCAAGTTTATTCCCTGCTCAGATACTTTGAGGCTGTTCGGCAGGCCAAGCAGTTTGTTATGGCCAAGAGCAGGATTTCTCAACGTGTTTGTTACAGGCAATAATCGCTGAGGAGGATAAATTAATGATTATTGAAAGAAATAAGATGTAAACAAGGATGTAAATATATTTGACAACAAAAAAATGCCCCCGAAAACTCTTAAAACATTTACCTGCCAAAGCAAAACTAAAATCCTGTTGGTGTTCTGGGAAGCAGCTCAAGCTTCCCAAGGCAAACCCCCCCCCCCCCCCCCCCCACCATCCCCCCACCCCCCCACCCCCCATGGTCCCTGGGTTTGCTATAGATGGCCCACACAGAAAATATAGGAACAAGGATGGTGGCCTGCGAGATGGTCTACTTCTTCTGCCATTTTCTTTGAGATTCACGATGCACTGGTTTTCCAATGCATCGCCTCCAATTTGAGAGGTCACGGACAAGGGATTCTCAGAAGTGGATGATATATTTAAGGGAACTGCTATAAAAGAGAAGGGCGAGAGTGTGGAATGAGCTGACAGCTGAAGTGGTGAAGGCGGGCTCCATGTTGACATTTAAGAAATATTTGGATAGGTACATGGATGGGAGGGGCATGGAGGGTTATGGTCTGGGTGCAGGTCATTGGGATTAGACAGAATAATAGTTTAGCACAGATGGGCCGAATGGCCTGTTTCAGTGCTATACTGTTCTATAGTAAATGTTCTATAGTAAATGAAGGAATGATTTTCAGCTTTGCAACTTCCTGATCTTGCTGAACTGCAGGAATTCCCCAAGAATCATTCCCAGTCTATGTTGTCATCAGTTAAATGTCTTGTGCAGTTGTACTCTGCATCACCTGAAAGGTCACACCCACCAAATGCACAGGCAGACATATATTAGCAACAGGAAATTAGTTCAGGTTAGGAAGTAATAAAAAATAAAGCTTTATCTAAATAGTGATGGACTATGGAGGTCTGAGGGACAGAATGATAAAACTGACCAAGGGTACAATTTTTCAAAAGGCTATTCTGCTGGTACAACAAGTAGTTAGGACGCGAATAGAATAGACATATTTACTGCTGGAGGAATTGCCTGACAGCTTGAAGCCTTCATTGACCATGTGTTAAAATAAGAGAACAAAGAGCAGAAAACACATCAGAACCAAGTAAACATACAATAGCCTTATTAACCCTTTCTAATGCTATTGGAAGTGAGGAAATTCAAGAAAAAGTTCAGTGGCTCATTCTCTACACTGACCCCTCACACACTCAAAGCATTGAGTGTTCTTCGTAAATTTATACACAACTTGGGCAAGTTTCTCATGAGTTTCACGCACCTGCATTTTGTGTTCACCATTACATGTTCCCTTGTAATGTTTTCAAATGTTCTGGGAAAGTCAAGGTATCTTGAACCCAATGTTGACATACTTGTGAAGTTAGCTATTATTTTACTACGGCACAGATGTCAAGGCAATTATATTCCCACTTTTGCACAAGTATCCTTACCTAATCCATTAACCCTTAGTAAATTATAAGCATATTTATAAGCATATTAGTAAAACCTTTTCTTTCACACATGAATGGGGTTCAAGAGTCATGAGGTGGCATTGCAGCTGTGTAAGACTTTATTAGATTTCAGATATATTGTCATACATGACATCACATACAACCCTGAGATTCTTTTTCCTGTGAGCAAGGCAGAATTACCACTTATTGGCAGTGCAAAAAAAAACATGTAAACAAATAAAGAAATGTAAACAAACTGACTGTGCAATACAGAAAGTAAAAAAAGTTAGACCCCATTTGGAATATTGTATTTGTTTCTGGTCACCTTACTACAAGAAGGATGCAAATGCTACAGAGAGGGTGCAGAGGGGATTTACAGGGATGCTGCCTGGATCGGAGAACATGCCTTATGGGGATAGGTTGAGTGAACTTGGTCTTTTCTCCTTGGAGTGATGGAGGATGAAAGGTTACCTGATAGAGGTGTACAAGGTGATGAGAGGCATTGATTGTGTGGATGGCCAGAGGCTTTCTCCCAGGGCTGAAATGGCGAACATGAGGGGATATAGTTTTAAGGTGCTTGGGATTAAGTACAAGGGAGGATGTAAGACACAAGTTTTTTCACACAGGGAGTGGTGGGTGCAAGAAATGTGCTGTCAGCAGTGGTGGAGGAGACAAGGACAATAGGATCTTTTAAGAGACTATGGAACAAAGTAAAATGGAGGGTAATGCAGTAGGGAAATTCTAGGCAGCTGTTAGAGTAAGTGATTAGGCTGGTACCACACTCTGGGCTGAAGGGCATGTATTGTGTTGCAGGTTGTTCTATGTCCATATTGGATACAAAAGTGGGGGGGGGGGGGGTGGTATGGTTCAGGCTACTTCTCGCACTAATGAGGATGAAGTATTATGTATTGTGGTTTTTTAAAGGAGGATGTAAATCACACCAACTTAAGAATAGTCCTGGTAAAGTTTCAACCACATGTCAACTTTGCAAACAGAAATGAGAATATCTTTGATCTGGTCTACACCCGTTCCTGGAGCATATAAGGCTCCACCTTAATACTCAGACCACATATCCATTTTGTTAGCTATATATATATATATATATATATATATATTCTTTCTTTGGCTTGGCTTCGCGGACGAAGATTTATGGAGGGGGTAAAAAAGTCCACGTCAGCTGCAGGCTCGTTTGTGGCTGACCAGTCCGATGCGGGACAGGCAGACACGATTGCAGCGGTTGCAAGGGAAAATTGGTTGGTTGGGGTTGGGTGTTGGGTTTTTCCTCCTTTGCCTTTTGTCAGTGAGGTGGGCTCTGCGGTCTTCTTCAAAGGAGGCTGCTGCCCGCCAAACTGTGAGGCGCCAAGATGCACGGTTTGAGGCGTTATCAGCCCACTGGCGGTGGTCAATGTGGCAGGCACCAAGAGATTTCTTTAGGCAGTCCTTGTACCTTTTCTTTGGTGCACCTCTGTCACGGTGGCCAGTGGAGAGCTCGCCATATAATACGATCTTGGGAAGGCGATGGTCCTCCATTCTGGAGACGTGACCCATCCAGCGCAGCTGGATCTTCAGCAGCGTGGACTCGATGCTGTCGACCTCTGCCATCTCGAGTACCTCGACGTTAGGGGTGTGAGCGCTCCAATGGATGTTGAGGATGGAGCGGAGACAACGCTGGTGGAAGCGTTCTAGGAGCCGTAGGTGGTGCCGGTAGAGGACCCATGATTCGGAGCCGAACAGGAGTGTGGGTATGACAACGGCTCTGTATACGCTTATCTTTGTGAGGTTTTTCAGTTGGTTGTTTTTCCAGACTCTTTTGTGTAGTCTTCCAAAGGCGCTATTTGCCTTGGCGAGTCTGTTGTCTATCTCATTGTCGATCCTTGCATCTGATGAAATGGTGCAGCCGAGATAGGTAAACTGGTTGACCGTTTTGAGTTTTGTGTGCCCGATGGAGATGTGGGGGGGCTGGTAGTCATGGTGGGGAGCTGGCTGATGGAGGACCTCAGTTTTCTTCAGGCTGACTTCCAGGCCAAACATTTTGGCAGTTTCCGCAAAGCAGGACGTCAAGCGCTGAAGAGCTGGCTCTGAATGGGCAACTAAAGCGGCATCATCTGCAAAGAGTAGTTCACGGACAAGTTTCTCTTGTGTCTTGGTGTGAGCTTGCAGGCGCCTCAGATTGAAGAGACTGCCATCCGTGCGGTACCGGATGTAAACAGCGTCTTCATTGTTGGGGTCTTTCATGGCTTGGTTCAGCATCATGCTGAAGAAGATTGAAAAGAGGGTTGGTGCGAGAACACAGCCTTGCTTCACGCCATTGTTAATGGAGAAGGGTTCAGAGAGCTCATTGCTGTATCTGACCCGACCTTGTTGGTTTTCGTGCAGTTGGATAATCATGTTGAGGAACTTTGGGGGACATCCGATGCGCTCTAGTATTTGCCAAAGCCCTTTCCTGCTCACGGTGTCGAAGGCTTTGGTGAGGTCAACAAAGGTGATGTAGAGTCCTTTGTTTTGTTCTCTGCACTTTTCTTGGAGCTGTCTGAGGGCAAAGACCATGTCAGTGGTTCCTCTGTTTGCGCGAAAGCCGCACTGTGATTCTGGGAGAATATTCTCAGCGACACTAGGTATTATTCTATTTAGTAGAATCCTAGCGAAGATTTTGCCTGCAATGGAGAGCAACGTGATTCCCCTGTAGTTTGAGCAGTCTGATTTCTCGCCTTTGTTTTTGTACAGGGTGATGATGGTGGCATCACGAAGATCCTGAGGCAGTTTACCTTGGTCCCAACAAAGCTTGAAAAACTCATGCAGTTTGGCATGCAGAGTTTTGCCGCCAGCCTTCCAGACTTCTGGGGGGATTCCATCCATACCTGCTGCTTTGCCACTTTTCAGTTGTTCGATTGCCTTATATGTCTCATCCAGGGTGGGAACCTCATCCAGCTCTAGCCTTAGGGGCTGTTGAGGGAGCTGGAGCAGGGCGGAATCTTGGACTGAGCGGTTGGTACTGAAAAGAGATTGGAAGTGTTCTGACCATCGGTTGAGGATGGAGATCTTGTCGCTGAGGAGGACTTTGCCGTCTGAGCTGCGCAGCGGGCTTTGGACTTGGGGTGAGGGGCCGTACACAGCCTTTAGAGCCTCGTAGAAACCCCTGAAGTCGCAAATGTCCGCGCTGAGCTGTGTTCGTTTGGCGAGGCTAGTCCACCACTCATTTTGGATCTCCCGGAGTTTGCGCTGAAGATGGCTGCATGCGCGACGGAAGGCTTGTTTCTTCTCTGGACAGGACGGCTTTGTAAGGTGAGCCCGGTGGGCAGCTCGCTTCTTTGCCAGCAGCTCCTGGATTTCCTGGCTGTTTTCGTCAAACCAGTCCTTGTTTTTCCTGGAGGAGAAGCCCAGTACCTCTTCAGTGGATTGCAGTATGGTAGCCTTCAACTGATCCCAGAGGGTTTCAGGGGACGGGTCCGTGAGGCGGGTTGCAACGTCGAGCTTTGCTTTGAGGTTTGCCTGGAAGTTTCCTCTCGCTTCGTCTGACTGCAGTTTTCCAACATTGAACCTCTTTCTGGGGGCTTTATTGTTCCTGGGCTTTGGCTTGAAGTGAAGGTTGAGCTTGCAGCGAACCAGCCGGTGGTCAGTGTGGCATTCCGCGCTAGGCATGACCCTGGTGTGGAGCACATCTTGTTATACCCTGGTGTGGAGCACACGACATAGCCGCTCTCAGTGAAGTCCGCCTGGCAGATGTAGGCAGCCTCCAAGAACGCGGCGCGGGCTACACACTCTATTGGTCTGGCAAGCCTTCGGATGAACGACGCCTATCTGGTGTAGGCTTCATGGTCAAGAGCTTCATTGCCTCCAAACTCGAAAACCTTCCGACAGGCCTCTCGGACCGAATCATGTCCATGCGACTCCCACTTCAAAACAAGCGTCACATCACCCTCATCAGTGTCTATGCTCCAACCCTCCAGGCGGAACCAGCAGAAAAGAACAAGTTCTACACCGACCTGCGCAACCTCATCCAACGTACCCCTACAGCCGACAAGGTTGTCATCCTGGGCGACTTCAACGCTCGTGTCGGCAAAGACTCAGAAACCTGGTCAGGAATCCTGGGCAAGCATGGCGTCGGCAAGTGCAACGACAATGGGCGCCTCCTGTTGGAGCTCTGCGCAGAACAGCGGCTTGTCATTACAAACACCCTTTTTCAGCAGAGGGACAGCCTTAAGACCACCTGGATGCATCCCCGATCCAAACACTGGCACCTCCTGGACTACGTCCTGGTGCGAGAAAGTGACAATTAACAAGATGTGCTCCACACCAGGGTCAAACAATATATATAATATATATATATAAACCACTGGTAAAGTGAGTTAAACTGGTTCTCAGGGCAGTCAGGTGGTGTCACACCAACAAACTGGCACTCAATGTTAGCAAAATGAAGGAGACAATTCTGGATTTAAGGAGTAAGTCAGGAAAGCATGAATCTGTTCTCATTGAAGGGCTCAGTAGTGGAGAGGGTCAAGAACTTCAACTTCCTCGGTGACAGTGTCTCTGAGGATCTGTCCTAGAGCCTCTAAATCAATGAAATCATGAGAAGGCTCACCAGGGTCTAGACTTTGTGAGGTGTTTGATGAGATTCGGTATGTCACCAAAGACTCTTGAAAATTTCTACAGGTGTACTGTGGAAAGCATTTTGGCTGGTTGCATCACTCTCAAGTATGGAGGTTCTAACTCTCAGGACAAGAAAAAACTCCAAAGTGGTGTTAACTCAGCCTGCAACATCACAGGCACCAGTCTAAACTCTATCAAGGACATCTACATGAGGCGGTGCCTCAAGAAAACAGCTTCTATCCACAAAACCCCACCACCTAGGCCATGCCCTCTTCACTCTGCGATCATCGGGGGAAAAAGTACAGAAACCTGAAGACAAGCACTCAACGGCACAAGGACAAGCTTCTTCTCCACTTCTATCAGATTCCTGAATAATCAATGAATCACAAACACTGACTCACTTTGACTTTTTGTGAACTAATTTTATTTATTGTTGTAAGGTGGTTTATTTAATGATTTGCACTGTGATACTGCTGCAAAACAACAAATTTTGTGACTTGTTTATGTCAATAAATTCTAATTCTGATTCAGACATGGCCAGAAGATGCCACAGCAGTGCTGCAGGATTGCTTCAAAGCACAGTTTGGAGCCAATTCAGGGAGATGGCAACCTACAATCACCACATTGTGGCGGTACGTCATTAGGCAGGCGAACCAGCCCCGCTTGTCACACACGCAGTGGGGCAGCCGGCCAAAGTGGTGCTGTCGGGGGTTTCCTCCTGACCTCAGCACCGGGCTCAGAAACCCGCGCTTGGCGACCCACGTGACGCCACGGTGACGTCGGGACCCCCAGCGCGGTTCTCAGCCAGGCCCGGGCTGGTTCTCAGCCAGGCAGCCTGCAATAAATCAGTATTACTCACTAAACTCAACCCGTCTGGTTGTGCGATCCTTCAGTTAGGAGTGTAACGTTATTGAACCCGACATGAAAGACCCTTCGATCTACACTATAGCCATCAAGCTTCCTGACTTCTGGGTTCAGGAGCCGGAGACCTGGTTCAGCCACACAGAGGCTCCCCTCCTCCAGATTTCATTGGATTTGACCAAGTTTTACCATGTGGTCGCTGCTCTGGACCAGGCCACCGCTAAATGAGTGCTGCACCTCATTTAGCACCCACCCGCTGAAGATAAATATGGAACCATCAAGCGGGTGCTCACTGGCTCCCTCGGCCTCTCCAGGCGCCAGCGTGCCACTCGGATGCTGCACCTCAATGCCTTGGGGGACAGAACTCCAATCAAGTTGATGGACAAGATGCTTGCGCTCATGGGCGATCACACCAACTGCCCACTCTTCGAGCGCATCTTCCTCGACCATCTGCCTGAAGACATCCGGCTGTTACTGTCCCAGGAGAGCTTCGTCGACCCTAGGAAGATCACTCAAAAGGCTCAGGAGCTATGGCTCGAATGATTCCTGGAGGGCTCAGCAGTCCAGCAGGTTACGAGTCATGGGCATGACCACACCAAGCCTTCTTCTAGCGGTGGAACACCCGGCCCCTGCAGGGGCCTCAAAGAGTATAGCCAGAAGCAAGTCATCCACTTCAGGCTTCTGCTTCTTCCACCAGCGCTGGGGAGCCAAGGCTTGGAAGCGTCATCAGCCCTGCTCGTTGCAGGGAAATGGGCAGGCCGGCCACTGTAAATGGCTGCAACGGCTGGGCAAGAACACAGCCTTCTCTATCTGTGGGATTCAGTCAGCGGCCGACACTTTTTCGTCGACACCGGGGCTCAGATCAGCTTCAACCAGGCCACAGCCATCGAGTCCTGGAACCGGCTTCGAGGACCTCCCCTCCGTGCAGCCAATTCGATGGAGATCCAAACGTATGGAGACAAGACCATCCACTTCCAGATCGGCCAGCGGAAGTTCTCGTGGAGGTTAACCGTTTCGTCCCTCCCAACCGCCATTCTGGGTGTCGACTTCCTCCTCGCCCACAGACTCCTGGTCAACATTCAAGGTAAGCGACTGGTAGATACCCGTACCTTCCAATCCATTCGCCTCAAGCCTCCCGCACAGAGCAGCTGTAGATGGCCATGGTCAGCACGCCCAAGGACGAGTTTCAGCATATCCTGGATGAGTTCCTATCCCTCCTCAAGCTGCAGTTCTCTGCTACCTCACCACGCCACGGGGTGTTTCATTACATCCCCACCCAAGGCCCGCCGGTCCACACGTCAGCTCTCGCTGGACAAGCTCCAGATAGCGAAGGAAGAGTTCTCGCATCTGCAGGAGCTGGGGATCATTTGATGCTCCGACAGTCCTTGGGCCTCCACCACTCCACCTGGTCCTGAAAGTCTCTGTCAGCTGGCGCCCCTGCAGAGATTATCAACGGCTTAACAATGCGACAGTACCTGACCGTTACCCGATCCCTCACATCCAGAACTTTACGGCCAACCTGCATGGCGCGAGGGTATTCTCCAAGGTCAACCTGGTGCGTGGGTATCACCAAACCCCAGTGCATCCCGAGGACATCCCAAAATGGCCATCATCACCCCCTTTGGCTTGTTTGAGTTCCTATGCATGCCATTCAGGCTCAAGAACTCTGCCTGGACCTTCCAGCGCCTTATGGACACAGTGGGCAGGGATTTGAATTTTGTATTCATTTACCTGGTCGACATCCTTGTCGCCAGCAGAGACTGGGCACAACACAAGTCTCACCTGTGCACCCTCTTCTCCCGACTGGCTGACTTCAGCCTAATGATCAATCCGGCCAAATGCCAGTTCGGGAAAGAGTCCATGCAGTTCCTGGGCCATACCATAATGGCCGAAGGAGCTTCACCTGCCACTATGAAGGTCGCTGCAGTCAGGGAGTTCCCTCGCCTGGACAACCTCAAGGGGCTACAGGAGTTTGCGAGTATGGTCAATTTCTATAACCGCTTCATTCCAGGTGCTGCGTGCATCATGCAGCCGCTCTTCGCCTCATCGCGGCCAAAGACAAGACACTCGCCTGAACTCCAGAGGCCAGTAGGGTATTCGAAGCCATGAAAGATGCCCTCGCGAAGGCTACCCTGCTCGTCCACCCACGCACCGACCTACATATGGCATACTCTGTTGATGCCTCTGCCATAGGTATCAGCGCCGTCCTGGAGCAGCAGGTGAATGGACAGTGGAAACCACTGGCATCCTTAGCCAACTTCTTCACCCACCAGAGCGCAAGTATAGTGCTTTCGATCGTGAGTTGCTGGGCATGTACCCTGGCGGTGTGTCATTTCCGCTATTTCTTGGAGGGGAGGCCTTTCACCATTTTTACCGACCACAAACCCCTCACTCAGGCACTCACTATGACAAGAGATCCCTGGTCAGCCTGCAAACAGCATCACCTCTCTTTCGTGTCAGAGTTCACCACCGACATTCGGCACAAATTGGGGAAAGACAACGTGGTCGCTGACACACTCACGACCGGCCATTTGCAAGCTGACTCCCAGCCTCGACTTCGACCAGCTTGCCCGGGACCAGAAGTCCGACGAGGAGACGAGGGCCTTCAGGACTGCCATCACGGGCCTGCAGTTCCAGGTCCTGCCGACTCCTCACAGTGAGGGCACGGTCCTGTGCAATGTCTCCATGGGCACCCTGCGACCAGTGGTTCCCCAGCAGTGGCGCAGGCAAGTCTTCCACCATATCCATGACCTTTCCCACCCTTCCTTCAGGTCCACGGTCCATATGGTGGCAGAACATTTTGTCTGGCGCGGGCTTCAGAAGCAGATTGCGGACTGGGCCAGAACCTGCACCCATTGCCAGCTTTCCAAGGTACACAGGCACACCAGAGACCTGTACAAGATTTTGAACATGTCCGGGAACGGTTCAGCCACAATCATGTGGACATCGTCGGACCCTTACCCATTTCCTGAGGTAACAATGGTAGACCGCACCACTCGTTGACCCGAGGCGATCCCGATGCCAGATGCCTCCAAGGACTCCTGCTCCCGAGCGCTTTTGAACAGTTGGCTTGCCCAGTTCGGCATCCCGAGCCACCTCACCAGTGATTGGGGTGCCCAGTTCACCTCTGTGCTCTGGGAACAGCTCACCAACAGGCTGTGGATCAAGCTACACCACACCATGGCCTATCAGCCACAGGCCAAGGGGCTAGTCGAGCGATTGCGCCACCACCTTAAGTCGGCACTTATGGCCTGCCTCACTGGCACCGACTGGGTGGATGAGCTGCCTTGGGTGCTCCTAAGCATCCGCTCGACACCCAAAGAAGACTTACAGGTGTCATCAGCCGAGCTGGTCTACGGTGCATCACTAGCCCTACCCAGTGAGTTTGTCAACGCACCTCACAAACCCCAGCAGTCACCACACGGTCTACTTCCCCACCTCCGGGCCCAGTTAGACTCCTTCACACCCCCATCACTGCCCAGACACAGAACACGGGCATCTTACTCCACAGAGTACATTTTTATCAGGCAGGGCCCATCCACAACACCTCTACAAAAACCATATGAAGGGTCGTATAAAGTCATCCAGCATTCAGGATCCACTTTGACATCGGTGGAAAGAGGAAACTGGTTAAAGCCAGCCCACCTAGACCCCACCGAGCCAGTAGTTGTGGCCCAACTCAAGAAGTGAGGCCGCCCGGCAGAAAAGGACATTGGCGCCGGTTCTGGGGTGGGCTGTGTGGCGGTTCACCATTAGGCAGGTGAACCGGCCCCGCTTGTCATGCACATGGCGGGGCAGCCGGCCAAAATGGTGGTATTGGGGGTTTCCTCCCAATCTTAGCACTGGGCTCAGAAGCCTGTGCTTGATGACCCACATAATACCCCGCTGACGTCGGGGCCCCCCAGCGCGGTTCTCAGCCAGGTCCAGGCTGGAAATATAAGACCAGCCAGGCAGCCTGCAATAAATCAGTTTTGCTCACTGAGCTCAACCCGTCTGGTTGGGCGAGCCTTCAGTTAGCAATGTAGTCGCCGCTACAATATCAGCATTGATAAATATGTCAGTCCAGTGAATAGCTACATAAGTAAGTGTATTGAGGATGTTACAGTAATTAAATGCTACACAGTCAAGGCAAATAAGAAACCGTGGCTAGGTGTGAAGGTTCGGGCATTGTTCAGAGCTTGAAACGCTGCCTTCAGGTCGGGTGACGAGAAGGGTGAACTCTCCATTGCAATTATGAAGGATAAGCAAGGGTACACACAGATAATCCACAGACACCTGTGTGATATTAGGAACACGAGGTACATGTGGCAGGGTCGACAAACCATAACTGACTACGTCAACTCTGAATGAAAATAAACTAGAAGGTTATGAGGGAACACTTAGGTTTTTTAGTATACTTATATAGCTTGGCGCAACATTGTGGGCTGAAGGGCCTGTACTGTGGTGTAATGTTCTATGTACCAGCTATGGATTAGAAGATCAGTGGAGTCTCCTATTCCTCTATTGGTGACATTCAGCAGGAGCGTTGCTTAAATAGGGATTCAGATAATTATCCAGGATCCAAATTATCCATCACGCAGTACCTTTGGCCCACTACCATCAGGAAGGAGGTACAGGAGCATCAAAATCAGGACTGCCAGGCTGGGAAATAACTTTCCATAGGATGTGAGATGGATGAATGGTATTCTATAACCTAGGGACTCTTATTTAATAATTCTGAAATATTTATGCGTATTTATTGTACATTATATTTATGTGTTTTCCGCAAAACAGGACGTCAAGCGCTGAAGAGCTGGCTCTGAATGGGCAACTAAAGCAGCATCGTCTGCAAAGAGTAGTTCACGGACAAGTTTCTCTTGTGTCTTGGTGTGAGCTTGCAGGCGCCTCAGATTGAAGAGACTGCCATCCATGCGGTACCGGATGTAAACAGCGTCTTCATTGTTGAGGTCTTTCATGGCTTGGTTCAGCATCATGCTGAAGAAGATTGAAAAGAGGGTTGGTGCGAGAACACAGCCTTGCTTCACGCCATTGTTAATTGAGAAGGGTTCAGAGAGCTCATTGCTGTATCTGACCTGGAAGTCAGCCTGAAGAAAACTGAGGTCCTCCATCAGCCAGCTCCCCACCATGACTACCAGCCCCTCCACATCTCCATCGGGCACACAAAACTCAAAACGGTCAACCAGTTTACCTATCTCGGCTGCACCATTTCATCAGATGCAAGGATCGACAACGAGATAGACAACAGACTCGCCAAGGCAAATAGCGCCTTTGGAAGACTACACAAAAGAGTCTGGAAAAACAACCAACTGAAAAACCTCACAAGGATTAGCGTATACAGAGCCGTTGTCATACCCACACTCCTGTTCGGCTCCGAATCATGGGTCCTCTACCGGCATCACCTACGGCTCCTAGAAGGCTTCCACCAGCGTTGTCTCCGCTCCATCCTCAAAATTCATTGGAGCGACTTCATCCCTTACATCGAAGTACTCGAGATGGCAGAGGCCGACAGCATCGAGTCCACGCTGCTGAAGATCCAGCTGCGAGCTCTTCACTGGCCACCGTGACAGAGGTGCACCAAAGAAGAGGTACAAGGACTACCTAAAGAAATCTCTTGGTGCCTGCCACATTGACCACCGCCAGTGGGCTGATATCGCCTCAAACCGTGCATCTTGGCGCCTCACAGTTCGGCGGGCAGCAACCTCCTTTGAAGAAGACCGCAGAGCCCACCTCACTGACAAAAGACAAAGGAGGAAAAACCCAACACCCAACCCCAACCAACCAGTTTTCCGCTGCAACCGTGTCTGCCTGTCCCGCATTGGACTTGTCAGCCACAATCGAGCCTGCAGCTGACGTGGACTTTTACCCCCTCCATAAATCTTCGTCCGCGAAGCCAAGCCAAAGATATTTATGTGTACATACAAAAGTTAAATGCATGAATTCAATATCGTTAAGGTGATTAACTCTTGCGCATATGCCAACTGAACTCCAATACACAAACCCACCGCTCATGCGCCTACCGAAGACTTGGGCATGCGCACAGAAATCAAGATGGCCACAACCCAGCCTAAGGACTCCAAGATGTCGACTAACAAGGTAAGGATGCAATTCTGACATACGTCCATTCCGAGATAGGACCGGTCAACCAGAATGGAACATGGGCGTATGTTGGGGAGTAACTGCATGTGATTATTATGTGTTGTACATTACGAGCAAAGGAGGAAAAACCCAACACCCAACCCCAACCCACCAATTTTCCCTTGCAACCGCTGCAATCGTGTCTGCCTGTCCCGCATCGGACTGGTCAGCCACAAACGAGCCTGCAGCTGACGTGGACTTTTTACCCCCTCCATAAATCTTCGTCCGCGAAGCCAAGCCAAAGAAGAAGACATTACGAGTGTGTGCCATGGTCCGAAAACGTGCTGTTTTGTCTGGTTGTATACAGTCAGATGATGATAAATTTGAACACAAACTTTAAATGCATTGGTAAGAGTTCAGAGAAGACCTACTGTACTATGTGGATGAGATAGGTTGTCTTCTGAGAAAAGTATGGATAAATTCAGCTTTTACTCTGTGAGTTTAGATCAGTAATTCTCAACCTTATTCTTTCCACTCACATACCACTTTAAGTATTCCCTATTCCATAGATGCTCTGTGATTAGTAAGGGATTGCTTAAGGTGAGTGGAAAGAAAAAGTTTGAAAGCCACTGTTTTAATCGTGCCTCATTGACTCGTTATGTGCATGATTTCATAACTCCAAAGGAAATGGGCCAATGACAATTTTTCTCAAGCAAAGTATATTAGTAACACTTGGGTTTAGAGCAGTGATTCTCAACCTTCCCTTCCCACTCACATACCATCTTAAGCAATGCCTTACTAATCACAGAGCCCTGATGGCATAGGGATTACTTAAAGTGGTCCGTGAGTGGAATGGAAAAGGTTGAGAAGCACTGATTTATAAGAACGAAAGGGGATTGATTGAAAGGCCCTGACCAGTTGTGAACAGGCAGATTTAAAGGATGCTTCCTTTTGAAAGAAAATTTAAACCAGTCATCACTTAAAAACGAAAGAGTTGCCCATTCAAGACAGAGATGAGGTGATTTATATTTTTATCTTAGACATGCATGGCTGATTTAAAAAAAAATACTCTTGTTATTAAAGAACAGGGAAAGGAGAGTGTGGAATATTTTTAAGGGAGAGGTTGTTAGATTTCAAGATTATTTTTTGTCATGTAATAAAACAGAAAATGTGATATTATACAGAATTTCCGTTAGTCTATCACAAGTCAGAAAAAGATTCACTATCAGCAAAAATTACAGCCAGAGAAAGAGAAGCAAAAGCTGAGTCATTGAATGTTCATGGCTTTGCCTCCAGTGCTCCCGCAGCCTCCATAGCCAAACAGCCTTCAGTCCAAACCATGGAGTCTTGATAAACAAGATTCTTCTGTGTTGACAAGAATGTAGTGTTGAAACGTGTAGTCTTGGCAAGGGGGAAACAAGATAACTGGGGTCCTGTATGTGCTCCCTGAGAGATGGGCACAAGTATAGCTACCACTAAGCACCTGCACCCTCAATCACTCACACATATGTGTGGGGGCTCAGATGCTGGTCCTAGTCCACTTCGTCCCTCCTCGCTTCACATCCTCATGCCCATGCTGAAGTCCAGGACTTCAATGGTGAAGAGCTTCAGGCACAATCCACGAACCCATCAGCCTCACCTGAGAAGGGAGTGCAGAGATAGTCTAATTGTGGCTATCTTCACGGGAATCTTATACCAAGTATCTTAATCGTTCCCTCCCATGGCTGAAGAGAAGTTCTCGAATCACAGGGCAGCTTCAGAGTGGATGTAATCCTCACCATATAACAGCTATGAGAGAAATAGCAAAAGCAGCACCAGGTCTTCATTGACCTCTACAAAGACTCCATCAATCGGGAGCATTTTGCGAAATCCTCCTCAAATGTGGCTGCACACAGAAATTTATCTCCATTTTACCTTTGCACCATCGTGGCACATTGTTTCAAGCAATGACCACAATTGAACCAATCTCAGTGAAGACTGGCATCGAACAAGGACTAAACTAATGCTATTCTCAATTTTTCATGCTGCTGTATAGCACCTCAGCATCGACAAACTTCCTGTGGGAGTGGAGCTGATCTGCAGAATTAATGGGAAATTATTCAACCTGCAGACAATGGATTCAAGCATCAAAGATAATTTCAACTGTCAAGCCACGGATAAATGATACTTTCCTTTGTGGAGGCTCGGGAGCTGAACTCCAACGTGTTTGTTGAAAGGTGAGAGGTTGTGCTGCATGTCCACAAGGCAACTTTCTCTTACCAGCCTGACCTCACTGTGTTGAACTGCTTCCAACAACGAAGGGTCACGGTGGGACCCTGGATAATGCGGATCACTACCTACCACCTTGCTTCGAGCACATTATGGAAGTCCCCTGGAGAAATATTGGAATCCCACCCTGCTGACCAGCTAAAATGTCGAAGTTGGATTGGGGAAAGAATTAATCATCTCAATGATCTTTAAACAAGTATACAGGAGCCATGGTCAAACACAAAAGGAGACAAAAGGATCAAGATCTTACAAAAAAAACTAACCAGCAATCTCAAGCTCCACTTGATCCACCCTGCACACAGCATCTTTCAGCTGCTTCCACTGGGAAAGAGATACAGGAGGATTAGAGCCAGCACCACCAGGCTGAGGAACAGCTTCTTCCCACGGGCAGTGAAAATGTTGAACGACCAAAGGAAAAACTCACAGCAACCATTTGAAACTGACATATTCATGAAGCAATATTTATTTATTTATTTGCATGGATAAAATACTTGTCCTGCATATGTATTGTTTGTCTGTATGTGACTTATGTCTGGTTGTATGTCTGTGTATTTTACCCCAAGGACCGGAGAACGCTGTATCTTTGGGTTGTACTTCCACAATCAGATGACAATAAACTTGGCTTGGCTTAACTTGACAGTAGCAGAGCCTACAAATCCCACATTGGATTGTTCAGTCATCTTGGATCCAGAGGACAGTCCAAGAAAATGCAACAACCTGGATTTAACTGGCTTAAACATGATTAAAAAATCCCAGTGATCTTTTATAGGAATGCAATGAAACAAATAATTGGCACACTGAATTGAAATTAGCTGTCTATGAGGGAGAGCAGATGAACAATGACCTCAGTGGGGTATTGCATGGACACTGAAGGGATATGTAGCAGGGCAATATGGCTGACCAGATGGCTCTACAGAGAGCTGTCTGCCAGTCAGTGAGCTGAAGGATATTTTGTGCTGCAGTAATTCTATGTAGTTGATATTAAGGTGGACTAGATTGCTCAGAAGTATATTTTATGGCAATTCTAATCTTGAGAAGTTTATTTAGTTAAATAAAATTTAGACATACAGCATGGTAACAGGCCATTTTAGCCCACTAGTCCGTGCCGCCCAATTTACATCAAATTAACCTACACCTCCAGTACATTCTGAGCAGTGGGAGGAAACTGAAGCCCATGTAAACACGGGGAGAAGGTACAAACCCCCTTACAGGCAGCGTGGGATTTGAACCTCTGTCTCGATCGCTGGTGCTGACTGCTGCACCAACCGTGCTGCCCCATATGCTAGAGTTCATGAAAACACGCCGCTAGCAAAATGGTAGAGGTAGAGGGAGTGCCCAAGACACTAGTGTTGGAGCAATGCCAGAGTGCTTGAAGAGTTAGAGGAACATTTCGACAGATTGATAGCTCAGGCAGAAATCTGCGAAGGGAGGGATATAATTTTCAAAATAGACAGTCTTCAGAACAAGATCAAGGATTGTTGAGGAAATAAAATGGCTTCACAGGGCAGAGAGGTTAAGGGTGAGGTTTTTTTTTGAGGGGTGAATTGATAAATTATATATTTGAAAGAGAGTGAAGGGGGCAGTAAATAAGGCAAGGGAAACATAAATGACACCACCTTGAAATGTGGGCAGAAATGAGATGGCAAGTAGTGACAGAGCAAAGAGAAAGAGAGTGGTGGGGAGGGGGGGGAGGAGAGAGAGAGAGAGAGAGAGAGAGAGAGAGAGAGAAAGAGAGAGAGAGAGAGCGAGAGATTAAAAGTAAGGGAATTTTAAAAAAAATTAGACATACATGCCATTTTGGCCCATGAGTCCGTGCCGCCCTATTTCCCCCCCCCATTAAATTACACCCCCAATATATTTTGAATGGTGGAAGGAAACCAGAGCCCCCGTAGAAAACCCAACCAGTCCTGGGAAGAACATACAAACTCCTTACAGGCAGCATGGGATTCGAACTCTGCTCTGGTTCTGATCACTGGCTCTGTAAGGATGTTACGCTAACTAAGATGAATCAAACAAAGGAGAGAGCAGGCAGGATGATGAGTGGAATAAACCGATTGGGCTGTGATGTGTAATCTAGAAGTTCGATACTGAACTAGATTAGGTTGAAGGGAGATCTGATTGCTTTGTATTAACCATGATAAGGCATCTTTTGGGCAGACTGTCGAGTCATTTCTCAGCTTTTGGAGAAGTTTGGGCCTAAACCGGCCATTTGACCGATTGCCTTGAGTAATGGTGCAAGCAATTACCAATTATTTATTCAAATAGGAATAAGATAGATTGCTTTCACAATGTAACAATTTGTCTGTTTAATGTGATGTTTTGGGCCTGAGCCCTGTGAGCCCATTTGGGACAAACAGGGTAGCTTTGAAATAATGGTTCTTAAAATTTCCACCAAAGTGCTTTTATTTCATGTTGTTCCTGAGTCAGTGGCAAATTAATTGACAGAGATTGATTTTACAGTTTCTATGTAACTCCAGTATCACACAGAGACCAGGTGGCACTGGATTGACTTTGGTCTATTCCCATTGATGAAGCTGAACCAAATGCATGGTGGGGGAATGGGAAGGAACATGACCCAGATTAGCCAATGGAATCCCAAAGACAAAGAAGTCCCTGGGATTTGTCCATGTGTTTTTGAAGGAGAAAGGTCAGAGCTGCCTAAAGATATGGCTGGCAGTGGAGGGAGGAACAGAGAGAAATGAGAGGGTCAAAGAAGTAAAGGGCAGCAGAGGGTCTCTGGGAGTGCAGCACACAAACATGCTGGAAAAACTCAGCAGGTCACGCAGCATCCATACGGGGTAAAAGGTGACCAAAGTTTTGGGACTGAGCTCTTCGTCGAAATTAAGAGCCTGAATAAAAAGGTGGGGTAAGAGGGAGAAAGGACAAAGGTGAAGGGGGAGGAGCACAGGCCAACAGGTAA